>NW_022589791.1:3177505-3339651 GCF_004348235.1 Phoca vitulina
CGGCGGCGGGACGCGGCGGCCGCAGGCTGCGTGTCGTCCGTGCGCGCGTGTGCGCGGGCGCCGGCGGTGCGCGCCGCTGGCGGACCGGGCTCGGCCGGCGGCGGTAAAGTTGTGACCGGCCGGCGAGGCGCGCTCGCGGAATGGGGATTAGCGGAGCGGAGGCGCGGGTCCCTAAGCACCCCTCCTCCCCCGCGCCTCCGACCACCGCGCCCTGGACCCCCGGCTGGGGACGCCGAGGCGAGCCCCGCGAGTGAGGTCCACTTTCAGTGGGGAGCTGGCGGGGCGGCAGGGGAGACGGGGCAGGAGCGGGCACCTACTTGCTGCTGTGGGAGATCTGTGGATGGCGGCGAGCTGGGCAGCGGGTGTGTTTGTGGAGTTGTTACCTGGTCTTAGAGACAGGGAAGCACCACAGACAGATCCCCCCTCCCCGGGGGAAACTCCTTCTCCGCGCTGGGATGGGGTTCTGTGCGTATGCCTCTCATTTTTCTCTTTCGGTTTTTGGGGAAGTTGTTACCTGGGCCGGACGCACGGAGCGCTGAAGCCGGATAATGGAGCTTGGATGGCGCTCTCGGTCTCGGGTGGAAGGAGGGTGGGGGAGGGGGCAGACGGACCGACGGACGCACGGGTCTGCTGCTCTCGCTGCAGCTGCAGTGTTTATTGATTTGTGCTGGTGTGCCGGGGCAATACACACCCCTCTGCCTGGCGTTGAGAGTTTAAAAAAAAAAAAAAAAAATAGAGACAGCAAGAGAGAGCGAGACCCGAACATGTGGTTGTTGTTGCACAGTCGCCTTTTCCAGTTTGGAGAGACGTTGTAAGTTGATTGTATTTCTCTTATCTTGGGGGCGATTCTGTGCTTTCTCTCCCTCTTGTTCAGCAGCGAAATGTCTGCTGATTGTTATTGTCTGGACAGTTCCTGTGGCGAGAGGGGCGAGACTTCTCCGCCCGGGGGCGGCGGGAGCGCGGGGCGAGGTCCCCCGCCCGCGCCGGCCGGGTACCTGTTTGTATAATAATGGGCGGCAACGGCCCTGCCGCTGGCTGCAGCCGAGTCTATATAAGGAATTACATGTACATTTCGGTCCGAGGGGCTCGTTTTGGTTCCTACGTTATTTTTAAAACGACTTTTTAACTGTAGGGAAATAAATGCGCCTATAATGGGATTGCTGTTTCTTCCAGAAAATGAGGAAATACGTGTTTAAGTAAAAACTCTCTCGTGCTCCCCCGCCCCACCCCCGCTCCTGGGCTCCCTTTCTCCCTCCCCTCTGGGATGCGAAACGCGAGGTTTTGTAACCTTTCCTGGCAATTTTAGATTTTGTGTGGGATTTCCTGTCTAGAAGCAGATACGAAGATTTTAAGCTGTTTCAAGATGTTTCCTTCCAATCGTAAAAATATTTTTAATATATTTGAGCCGACATTAAAATCACTGCTTTCATGAATGATTTTAGTTATTCAAATAAACATTTGCGTTTTAAAGACGTCTGTTAGTTATGATTGATAACTAATATTTGGTATCGTCATTGTGGAGAGATGACTTGTTACAGCAAGGAGCGGAGCATAGGCTATTGCAATTTTAATTTCCTGTTTTAGCGTCCAATAGTGTGCTATATTGAGCTGTTGCCACTGTTGCTGATGTGGCTTTATGAAAGGTAAGTTGGTTCGGAAAGGGCTGCTCGCTTTTTACCTTATTTAAAATGTTCATCGCCAGAGAAAGGGGCTTTTCTTGTTGCTGACGACATGTGTGTGACATGTGAGTCTGAACCACCCAGCGTCTGTGCAGCTGCTGTAAACATGTTTACCTGAACAGGAAAGAATGGATTTTTCTCCTAAAGATCCTGTGATATGAATATTACACTCATAAGGCATATCAACAGATGACTTAAGGGGGAAAAAAAAGCTATCCTGAAAGGTACTTGAAATCAACAGGAAAAAGAGGTTCTCGATCGCTGCAGCAAATGGCAACTTGTGCAGGTAGAAAAAAGATGGTGTTTAGTTTTCTCCTGCATGTATGTCAGCCCCCTCCTGTCTGCTGCTTTCATTCTCAAGGGAGGGATTTATTTACCACGCTTGCTGTCAGTGTTTTTCCTTTGTGTTTAATATTAGAAAAACAGATTTGGGCTGTTTAGCACAAAATGTCTTGTCTGCAGTATGCATTACTCTCAGAAAACAAAAGGTGTTTAAGATAGCACCGTACCACTACAGGTATCTTCCATTTTCATCACTTTTGGCTCTGTCCTTGTATTTCTTTTTGTTCTCAAATGCATTTCATCCATTGCCGATGATTATAGCCATGCTATTTGATTAAGCCTTATAATTTGCAAATTAAAAATGAAGTTATATGCCATTGTGTTGTGAAACCTCAGAATAGGTGCTGGTTAATATTTCTTAGCAACGCAGTCATATTTAAGTTGCAATTGTTTATTGGAGAGAATTGCATGAAAAATGTTAACTCTTAAATCTTTTTAATGAGGGAATAAATGATATGTACAGTGGGTCATAGAGATATTTTATGTTGTTATTTATATGTAAGTAATTTTTTTGTTCATTTAAAAATAAGATACATAGATTTTATTGCTAGGCCTCCAGTAAAACATTTTAATTTCCTTTCTGGAATATATCTGCAGAGTAGGATATTAGTGGGAGAATCAAGTAATGTAACTTGACATGGGTAAACCAATTGAGCAAGGCTTGACCAAAGCAACAAACATTAGATAGTAACTTTATGGTGATGATGTTAGTCATCTATAAAGGAGTGGCATTAGAATTGCATAAAATCGATTTTTACCCTTTGTAATGTAATGCTTTGTTTGTTGTATTTTAAAAATATGTCTTCTAATTTTCCACTTCTACTCTGTGTGGTTTTCGGATGTACGTATGTATGCATTTTGGAGGTAGGGGGAGAGAAATGTGCTGTAGCTACTAATGACCACATGCTGATTAATTCACTTTGGATGGAATAGGAGGTACATATTTTTCTGTCATTTGCACCATTTCCACTTGCTGTCTTTGGAAACCGCCAGTAGAGGATGCTAACAAAAATGATTATTGGTGTAGTAGCACCATAAGTCTATCTCCTGTTGATTGGGACCTCTGCATTAATAGGGACCTTTGGTGTAATTCTGGATCTTAGTGTTACTTAAGACTAGCCCTGGGTAAATTAGGCATAAGCATTTTCTAGTCTGCTAGTCTGCTTAGATGGAAAGAAGTAGAAATGTTTTAACTTGAACAATTTTATAAATATGAGCTTTTTAAATACTGAGATTGATATTGCTATCGATTCAGTCTTGGTTTAGACCAGTTGTATTACTGCCTTTCTTTTTTTTTAAGTTTTTATGTTGTTAGGTTTGGAAAAGATATGTGATGATTGGCCTGTATTTATTTTGCATATTTTCTATACTTTTTAACCTTTTTTATTCATTGTAAGATTTCCTGAAAACATATATTTTATTTTATTTTTTTAAAACATATATTTTAGGTGTTAAAATTTGTAAACTGTTAAATATGGTTAAGAAAAATTGCAATTAATTGATTGTTAATACTGTCTAATTATGTTCCCATAACTTCTGTAAACTTAAACTATGGGTTGGGCAGACAACAACTAAAGAAAGTGTTAACCAGCAGTCACTCAGATGTTAGTGATTTTTAGATTTTGTCTTTTCCTTTTTCTTCTGATTCTAGTTAAGAATCAGAATAAGGTAGTGTGTAAACTTTACATTTATCAATTGTAAATTAAGAAATATAAGTTTGCTTTGATGTTTTAAATGTAGCAAAAAAGTGTCTTTAGTTTGATAATTATTGTATGTATTCATTAATTCTTTTCAAACTGTGTAAATTGGTAATGTAACTTTCACATATAAATAATTGCATGAGACTTGATGTATTCAGTAATATCTTTTTGGTGTGTGTCCATATAATTATATTAATATAACTGTAAACTTTTGGAAGGCTTTTGTTAGGTCAAATGTTAGAAATATTTATTTCCCTAATTATTTTTAATGGTGTTTCTGTAAATGCAACAACAGCAGTATCATAGTGCAATAGTAATACTGTTTATCTTGAATTAAGTAGGAATTACCTGAATTACCAGGTAAGCCTGTGTGAATTTCTCATTTTAGGGTGTCATGGTTTTTCAAGAGTATGTGTTATGTGTGTGTGTGTATGTGTGTGTGTGTGTGTAAATATAGTTTTACATTTCCTGACAGATGTTTCTTGAATTTGGTGTTCACCTAATTCTTAGAGCTCAGTAGTAAATAGGTGTGATTCACTTACTACTTTTATGAACTGGGGAAGTTTACCACAAAGCCATAACATATACAATTGTGGCATGGAGCAAAACTTAAATTATCTTATAAATTGAAAGCATCAATCATTTGTTAAGATGAGCCTTATGTAAAAGCATATGGAATATTTCGGGGTTTTTTTCTTTCTTTCGTTTATAGTATTTTTGAAAGTTTGTACCCTGTGTTTGCAATTTTAGTTGCTTTGAAGCATGTGGTGAGAACTGAGAAAGTTCTATCAAATTGGGAATGATACTTTAAAAATAACACAATTATGGGATATAATTGTGTTTTTATTGTTTTTTCCTCCTTTTTTGCTTTCCCCTGTATAAATTACTTTTAAGCATGTGATTAGAGCCATATGTAAACACAGATGCAACATCATGTGGAATTATATTAACTACTCTCAACTACCTGTATTGAATTGTAGTAGAGAAGAAGAAAAATCATGTAGATGTTGGAAGAAGATATGCATTAATATGTAAAAGTGCAATGAAAGGTTAGAGGACTTGATAAAATTGTAGAATAGTATTTGGGATTAGAAAAGGTTTCTTAGTGTTTGCAGCAGGATCACTAATTTATGGGGAAATGTCTGTTCCTCTCTAATAGAGATAGAAGCTAGAATAAAAGTTCATTGTTAAAAGGAAATCTTAAACTCTTAAACTAGAAAAGTAACCTGGTTAGGAAATAAAATATTTTTTAAAAACACTTTTTAGAAGGCTATATTTTGTACATATTACTAGTAAAATATCATTAAACTAGGTGTAAGTTGAAAGAAAATTAATGGATATACACCTAATAGAACAAGATTTTAGTAACCCCAGTTAAAATTTAATCTATTATACATGCATTGCTTTAGGAAATAATCTTTCCTTTGGATGGGATAGTGTTTTCAGAATCGTATTCCTAGAGGAAGCATTCTTAGGACATCAATTTTAAGTAATAAATATTTTCAGTGTGGTGTATATGAGCATGTCTAGATTTTTAACCTTGATGGAGGTGGGTTATACTGCTTGTTAACGTGGAACTGGGTTGCTTGAAAAGATGGCAGTATTCTATAACACTTAAATATAACGGTGTTCTCTAATAAGGAAAATCTCCCTTACAGTTGTTTTCAGAGAAAAAAATTTAATATTTAGAACTCATTAATTTTGTTAAAACATATTTTGAAGTATATCATTTAGGTGTAGATAAATTGAAAGGTTCCAAAAAGTAAAGCAAAAACAGCCAAATGTAAGTCTATACTTGTATTATAGCTATGAAATATTTTTTCATGCTCTTAAAAGTTATCTCATTTATTTTTTAAACATCTTCCTGTTATTTAATATATACCTACTATATTTATAGGGATTGCATATATCTGTCCATGTAGATAATTCTCCTCATAATCAACTTTATGTATTTATTGAGACTTGATACAGGGAGTTTGAGTATAAACTATGGCTGTTGGTTGGAGACCTTATAGTATGGCAACCTGGGAACAACTTCATCATCTCTTTTGCAGTAACAACTACATCTGTGCTGGAATTATTAGTAACAGATGTTTTGTGACCTCTTAATTCCCACTCCCCTCCCCACCTTCCCCATCCGTAGTTAAAATTAAATGTGAATGGGAGATAAATAAGGGAATGATGTCAATTTCTCATGTTTATTGTTGTATTCTAAGAATATTGGAAGTCTTCTATTTTCCCCCTTTAAGATATAATTTCAAATTTTTAGGTACTGTAACTATCTTAATTTTGGTTTTTAGATATTTTTAATATTCTGGTGTCAATTTTCTTTTTATAATATGTGATACCATTATTTCTTAGATATCTCAGTTGCTATTCATGGTCACCAACCTGTAATGTATTCTAATTTTCCTTATTCTTAAGGTCTTTATCCCCATTTAATCCTCACTTCTAATTGAATGGTTGGCTTTTTGTTAAATGCTCAGAGTATGACTAGTTTGTTAATTTAAAAATTCATTTTTCTCTTGGAATCTTACATGTTTTATATGGAAGGGATCTTTAGAGATATTTTTTCTATCTGAAAACTGATACAGATAAGCTGAAGTTTAGGGCCTTCAAGTAGAAATTCCACTAGTGACTTTAACTTACGTTTTAGGAGAGGTAATAGTGACATGTGGTAAATCCTTCACGGAGTAGATTGTCTGAACTTGGGCTGAAATACTCTGCCTTACATATGTGAAAAGGCTGTGAAAATCACTGTATCCCTTTAGTGTTTTCTCCTTTCTACCCTACGAAACTAAGTTGCTATTCATTCCTATTGCTACATCACTGTTCTAAAATCTCTTTTGATCTTGGTTTTTTGTTGTTGTTGTTGTTATTGTTGTTTTGGTGGTGGCCGGGGTAAACAGTTGGGGGAGAGAAAAAATAATTCTATATGAATAAATATTAGGAAAATAAATAATTTCAGAGCTAGAGAGATTTGGAGAATCATTCAAATTTGGTTTTGCAGATAAGCAAACTTTCAGGGAAGTAAAATGACTTTGCCAAGTTCCTTTTACTAGTTAGCTTGGACTAGGTTACAGCTTTTCAGGTTCATAGCTCAGTATTTCTTTTATTAGGCCATTTGAGCATGTTTATCTATGACGGCAACAAGGAAGAACTAAATGTCATGAATTTTCAAATTCATCATGGTTAAAACCAAGATGTAAGGAATGCTCAGTCATCACAGAAAAAGGGATTTCTTTAACCATTTGCATAAATTTATCAAATTTAAAAGTTGACATAACTATCACTTAAAACATTTCAGATAACAAAGTTGGTTTATATTGTTTAGAGGCATACCTCATTATTTTGATTATAATTTTTCCTCTTCATTCCCAATCTCAACACCTTCCTGACTCTCACTTGCACCCAATCTAGTATGTTTTATATATATTCTTGGTTATGTCTCTATCCTTGTAAAATAATGTTGTTATTTGTGTGTTTTACATCTATATAACTGCTATTTTGCTATATATTTCTTCACTAAGCATTTTTTGGTATCTGTTCATATTGCTCTATGTACATCTAGTTCATTGATTCTAACTGTCCAATATTTCATGGTTTGCATGTAGCACAAATTATCAGTTCCCCTAATGATGGATGCCCAGGTTGATTCCAACTCTTGAGTACAAATAATTTTGTAATAAACATCTTCATACATGTTGCTAATGGCTGTGGAAGAGTTTTTCTAGGTATACATATCCAGGTGTGGTATTGCTGTGTAATAGGTTAGTCACATATTTAATATCATTAAATTATGCCAGATTATTTCTGAAATGGCTACACCAATTTTTGCCCTCACCAACATCGTATACAAATTTTTACTTTTTCCCAGTTTTGCCAGCATTTCTTACTGTAGAACGTCCTACATTTTGCTAATTTAACTGTTGTTAAATGGAATCTTATGGTTTGGTTGCTGTGATAGGTTTCTCTGTTCACCAGGGAGGTTGATTATTTCTTCATATCCTTCCTAGCTGTTTGAGTTTCCCTTCTCATGTCTGGCCTATTCATACCCTTTGCCCTTCTTTTTGGTTGGGTTTCCATTTTTTGTTGGTTTCCCAGAATCCTCTATCTGAGATAGTAATCCCTTGGTAATTTTAGACATGGCAAATATTTTCCCAGTGTGTCAGCATGTGTTGACTTTGACAGTGATACACAAATCCTTAATTTTAATGTACTTGAAATTTTTTATTTTGCGGGCAGTAAAAAGTCCTTCATGATCCACAAATTGCAAAGATATTTTCCTGTGTTTTCTTCTAATAGTTCTGTAATTTTACCTTTCATATTTAAGTCTTTAATGTATCTGGAGTTCACCTTTTGAATATAGAATTTCTTTCTTCCTTCCTTTCTTCCTTTCAGAAACAGAGTGGTTAAGAGTGTGGGTTATCCTGTCATTTACTAGCTGAGTCACCTTGACCAAGTTACTTAGTCTCCCTATGCTTGAATTTCCCCATGTGTAAAATGGGTATGATAATCTCAGAGTTGGGAAAGTTAAATGAGGAGTGTAAAGCACTGTGCTTTATATGTGTTTGTTTAAATTTTTACTTACATTATTAGATTAAGTTATTTTAAATATATCTTCCATCAACTGACAATTTCTTATTCTCTTATCCAATATTAACTCTGATATAACTTGATTTAAAAGGATGTGGTTATGAAGTTTATTCATTATTTCTATAGCTTTGACTTTAAACATTGCTTAGTAGTTCTGGCCTTAAGGACAAGGCTGTTTGTTAAATCAGTAATAGAGTAGTATCTTAATGCTATTGTGTTACGTCTTTCAGCTTGAGGAAGGATGCCTTGGACTCTTTTATTATATTGAGGGGTATTATATTGAGGAAGACCTTACCGTATTACTTTTATATGTAATAAGGACATGAACTTTGAGGATAAGGTCCCCATGCTATTCTGTTGCATAACACAAAGAACCCAAGCCCAAGGAAGCTAAACTTTATATTCTATATTTGAATACCCTAAAGAGTGTGCAGTCCACAGATTCTCATACAGATTCATTCGTTTAGTTGGGAATATTTTTAAGAAGATGGTTGTATGTATTCTTAACACATAGTATGTTCTTGTGGCATAGATCAGGGCAATCCTAAGACAGAAGTTGAAATTGTACCATTTTGTGTATGTGTGAATAAACTTTATTGAGATATAATTTACATATGTCATTATGCTTATACATTTTGATGACTTTTCACATACTTACATGCATGTGTAACCACCACCACAGTTAAGCTATAGAGCATTTCCATCATCCCAGAAAGTTCTCTCGTACCTCATCTCAGTCAGTCCTCCCCTAGTCTAGCCCAAGCAACCAATGATCTGTTTTTGATGAGTAGAGATTAGATTTACTCTTTCTAAAAGAGTTTCCTATAAATGGAATCATACAGTATGTACTCTTTTGCCTGCCTTCTTTTACTCATGTGATGTTTTCAAGATTCATCCGTGTTATTGCATGTATCAGGAGTTCATTCCTTTTGTATTGCTAAGTAGTATTCCATTGCATGAATATATCACAATTTGTTTATCCATTCCCCTACAATGGGCAAAATATTTGGGTTGTTTCTGGGTTTTGGTACAGAATAAAGCTATTGTGAACATTTACATACAAATTTTCATGTGGATATATGCTTACATTTTTGGGGGGTAAATACCCAAGGTTTGAATTGCTGGGTCATATAGTAAGTACATGCTTGACTTTGTAAGAAACTGGGAACTGGTTTATAAAGTGCTTGTAACATTTTACGTTGTATGAAAGTTTTAGTTGTTCCAATCCTTATAAACGTTTGTCCATGTTTTTAATTTTAGCTATTCTAATAGTTATGTCATAGTATTCTTTTGGTTTTAGTTTGGACTTCACTATAATGATGTTTGGGTATCTTTTTGATGTACTTATTGGCCATTTGTGTATTTTCTCTTATGAAATGTCTATTCCAATCATTTGCCCATTTTTAATTGGGTTGCTTATCTTTTTATTATCAAGATGTAAGAGTTCTTTATATATTCTGGATCCAAATTCTTTTTGGATATAGGTATTTAAAGTATTTTTTTCCTTTCTGTGGCTTACCTTTTGATTTTCTTAATGGTATCTTTGAAGTGCAAAAGTTTTAAATTTTGATGAAGTCCAATTTATAACTTTATTCTCTTAGGCTTTGTGCTTTTTGTGTTTTAAGAAATCTTTGCCCATTCCAAGATTTTTTCCCTTGTGTTTTTAGAATTTTATAGCTTTAACATTTAGGTCTATGATCCATTTCAGGTTAATTTTTGTCTTTTACCCTGTTTTGATCTTCATCTACAAGCCTGCCTGAGGTAGCCCTGAGTAGTTTGCAGGAGGCTAAAACTTGGTCTTACTAATAAAAATTCTGTGTGAGAATTTCTGTTTGAGTATGTTAAAAATATTTTTCAAGACCCAACTAAGAACCAGAGCTCAAGATTGTAGAGAAACACAAATCCTACTTTCCTGGTTTTATACATTTTAAACTGAGAGCAGTGGCTTTGTGCTTAGTCAGTGTTTTCAGAATTTTTCATGTCCTTGACACATTTTTAATTCACAGAGAAATACTTGAGTGAAGCTAGAGTTTCAGAGAAAGGTGCCCAAAGAGAGTGTCCATGGTGAATGTTATCTTCATGGTCTCTTATTTCCTACACAGTTTTAATGAGTTTAGCATTATACCAATTCTTTTTTACATTCCATAGCTTTTATCTTTACATGGGAATTTGTTCAAACCTACCGTTTATCTTGAATTCATTAAGGGACATAATTTTATCCCTTTGAAATGAACATTTTTTAAACCATCTCTGAGTATAAGGATTCCACCTTACTGTTCTGCTGAAGCTGCAGTACCTACTAGAGGTCTCCAGTGACCTCCAAATCCTGCCAGCGTTTCTCAACCTTTATCTTACTTGACTTTCCTATATTTGTTATTGTTGAATCTCCTGGAAGGTTTTGCTTCCTTAGCTTCTGTATTTTTACTCTTTTCTTAAATTCTCATCTTTCTCCATTCTTGTTTCTTAGAGCCTCTTTTTGAAATTACCCAGGGCTGTCTCTTCTCACTCAATATGCCCTACCTAGAAGTCTGACCCAATTCTTTTAGTCTTAGCTTCCACATATATGCTGATGTTTTCAAAATCTTTGTCTCTTGCCCAGAACTAGATTGAGTTCCAAATATGTATGCAGTTGTCTGTGCAACTTTTCCATCTATATATACCACAGGACTGTCCAATTTTACAAGTCCAAAGTCGAACTAATTTATTTCCCACCAAGTCTTACTTTCCTTCTTATTCATGATCTTGTTAGTGCCACCGCCAATGTATTACACTCAAGTTAAAACCTAGGGTTAACCTTCCCTCTCATAACCTGATGATCACCAAATCTGCCAGTCCTATATTCTGAATGTCTTTCAAATCAGTCTTTTCCTCTCCATTTCTATCTCTGTGGCTTTAGGATCTTCATTTCTCATGGAAAACCTATTGTTTGTCCCTACTCTTCTTTGCCATGCAGGCTGCTGCCAAAATTATCTTTGTAAAAAACAGATGATTTAATAATTCTCCCAATCAGATGCCTTCTCTGGATCTTTATTAACTTACTGGATAAAACCAAGATTCTTTCCATGACATACAAGGCCCAGATTTATGATCCTGTCCCTGCTATTTCTTCTGTCTGCTGACCACTTCCCTCCTCCTCCTTTTAACTATAGATTCCTATATCCACAGGCTGTATTTCCCTCCATGCATTTGAATATATTTTGGTTCCTTCTACCTGAAATACATTTCCTTTTTCCCTACCTCATATTTTCTGCTATATTTTGAAAAGTGGACAGGAATGTATCTCAGATATTTCTTCTTCAGAAATGCTTTCTCTGATCCCTTTCAGTCTATTCTTCTTAAGTTGGTGATTTTTCATTTAAGTTAAAATATTACTCCCTTTACATTTTTTTGCCCAATAAAAGGTAACATACAACCAGATAAAGCTACCCTCCTTACCCCCCTTTTTACTTTGGCATAAATTATTATTATGCCAATTACCTTGGCATAAATGCTTGATCTTACTGATTTTTAGCTACATACTTTACCCCTCATTTTGTTATGGTTAAAGAAAAAAATGTTTAATTCCTTTGAACTTTGATGAGTTGATTGCAGATGCATTTATTTACTTACTCATATTTATGAGTAAAATGTATATGTCACTGAAATAACTCCCACAGAATTCTTATTAAGATAGTATTTTTTCTATCTGACTTTTCTATTTCTTTTTTTTATGTTATGTTAATCGCCATACATTACATCATTAGTTTTTGATGTAGTGTCCGTGATTCATTGTTTGCATATAACACCCAGTGCTCCATTGAGTACGTGCTCTCTTTAATACCCATCACCAGGCTAACCCATCCCCCCACTCCCCTCCCCTCTAGAACCCTCAGTTTGTTTCTCAGAGTCCATAGTCTTTCATGGTTTGTCTCCCCCCTCAGGATCTGCCCCCTTCATTCTTCCTTCCTGCTATCTTTTTTTTTTTTTTTTTAACATATAATGTATTATTTGTTTCAGAGGTACAGGTCTGCGATTCAACGGTCTTACACAATTCACAGCGCTCACCGTAGCACATACCCTCCCAAATGTCTATCACCCAGCCACCCCATCCCTCCCACCCCCCACCACTCCAGCAACTCTGTTTCCTGAGATTAAGAATTCCTCATATCAGTGAGGTCTATTTCTTTTTATCACCTGTTCCTATTCCTTGAAAATCCATCGTAACTAACTTGTGTTTTATTTTTATTTTTAAAGCACTTACTTTTTTATACTCCATTTAGTTCTGTATCTGCCTTGAACATTCTAGATATTAGTGACATAATTCCTTCTGATCTGATATCTGTAGGTGTGTTTATGGATAGAGCATTGAACTAGGAGATAGAAGTCTTAGATAGAAATCTTAGTCTAATGTTAAAGCTGCCATTAATTGGCCTATGAAATTGGGAAAATAATGTATTTGGCCTAAGTCTGTTCATCTGTAGAATGAGTATGATGGATTAATGTGTGCTAGGCAATGAAACGCCGAAGATGAAAAATGCAGTTTCTCGCTTTAAAGAGCTTACAGTATACTAGAGGGTAAAAAAAAAAAAAAAAAAAACCAGGAAAACAAACCTTTAGAATATAGTTTGGTAATTGATGTGATATTCTATCCCATATGCATAGAGGGGATGGCCAAATCTTAAAGAATGTGTGTGGGTTATCTTAGTAAAAATGTGGAATATATTATTCCAGGTAGGGGAATAGAATTACAGAAGTATATGAGACACACACACGCATGCATATATTGTGGGACCTGCAAGTCACAGGTTTGGTTGAACTCTGTAGGGTTAGTGGAGGAAAGGCTAAACATGAGGCTAGAGAATTAGATAGGAAGCAAATGAAAAAAAAAAGACAAAAAACAGCTATATATTGCCATGATGGGATTCTATCTTGAAAGTGTTGAAGAATTGCCAAAGATCTTAAAGCAGCAAGTGACTTGAATATAATTATATAGTTCATCATCTTATTTTCTTTATGTATTAAGTTTTAAATGATTAAAAATTCAAGAGTATACGTGCCTTACTAAAAGTGGGAAAAACTATTAAAGTAAAAGCTGATTTGTCCTGCTTTCCTGAGTTTTGGCTTATGTATACTATAATGCTAATAGATTCACATAGAAATTGCTCTAAAATGGTGCTGCCACCACACCACTTCTATTGTCATCATCAATATCAATAAAAAGCAGCCTTTACTAGAAACAAAAGTGGCCTTGGTTAGAGTTGGTTGCTAAAATCTATGACATTGGGGAGGGTATGTGTTGTAATGAGCACTGAGTATTATATAAGACTAATGAATCACTGATGTACTCCTGAAACAAATAATATATTATATGTTAATTAATTGAATTTAAATAGATTTTTAAAAAGTTAAAAAATAAAAAACAAATTTATGCATCAAGTTGGCCATGCATTTCTGAACTCTGCACTATTGTAAGGAATTATGTTTTCATTTTTTTCTTCTTTCTAAATCATTAAATCACAGCTTATATAGATGTGTTGTGTACTTACAGTCCCTATGGCATAAGATGGTTTTACTGCTATTAATGATGGCTCTCCAAACGTGTAAAATCCTTTGAGTTTATTATTTCTTCATAAATTTCTGGGTTGTTTCTGGCACTTATTAATGGTTCTGTGTAGAACTCCCATCTTGTGAACCTGTTATATATACTTTGATATCCGTTCTCTATTACAGATATTTAATAAAATACAGTTAGATAATCCTTGCCATTCTTTTGGCTGGCATGATCCCAGGACCTGATTGCCTATGGTAAATGAAACTAGTAAGTAAGCTGGCTATTTTATTGTTTGCATTGAAATAACTAGGCATCCACGAAACCAGATCAAATAAAATAAAACTTTTTCTCTGCTTATTCCAATATTTACTAAGAAAGATTATTTTAAATAATTCACAATGCTGATGAATTTGCCTATTCCTTCTGTGGTCCTGTTTTTTGCTTAATATGTTTTCAAAGTATGTTATCAGGTACATGCCAATTTAGAATTATCATTGCTTTTATCATTATTTAGTGACCCTCACTTTCTAGGATAGTTTTTCCATAAAGTCAACTTCAGATGATATTAATATAGCCACACAACCATGAGAGACTATGGACTCTGAGAAACAAACTGAAGGTTCTAGAGGGGAGGGGGGTCGGGAGATGGGTTAGCCGGGTGATGGGTATTAAAGAGGGCACGTATTGAATGGGGCACTGGGTGTTATACGCAATGAATCATGGAACATTACATCAAAAACTAATGATGTAATATATGGTGATTAACATAACATAATAGAAAAAAACATAGCCACACAACCTGAGTGTTTCTCATTGAAAATAGCTGTAGTCCTGATATATGTTTTTCTTATTGAACAACAAAAAAAAAAAATTCAAGCTTTTTTGGGAGTTACACTGTATGCTACAAGATTAAAGACAGTGCCTTTTTTTAGTCCAAGTGCAGAGGAAACACACTTTATCATGTCTCAACCTCTAAGTTAATAATTTTTAATGTAAAAAATAGTGCCTTATTTATACACCATTTTTCTCTATTTTACATTGACCTAATTTGTATGTAGAGGGACTTTTGTGCTCTGTATGTTATATACCAAATGTTTTTAATCTAAACTTTAAAACCTAACCCCATTTTACTAGTATTCATTTATATCTTATTTATATGCTTGACTTGTCTTATGTATTATGTGTTAAAATAGTTAAACGTAATGGTCATAAAATTCTATGTAATTTCAATTTCTGTCACATCAAGCTGATTATTTATTTATTTATTTATTTATTTATTGGTGGGAGGCATCCTCCTCCTTTTTTTTTTTTGTTTTTCATTAGAGATAGATTTGGAATTGTACTGTACCAACTGCAAAAATAGTTCAGGGCAGTAAGACAGACTTTGAGTGTCTATTATATTGAGAGTCTAATATATTAAGCATATGGGGAGGGAAGCAAGATGCTAGCTATTTTAAGGTCTCATGGCCACACTAACGTCCATCTTGTGCATGTTCACCTGGGTTGTATAGAGTTTGGGGATTTCCATCTGCCATTACTGTATTTGGTTGAGTCAGCAGTCAGGTAACAGTAGTGGTCATACTTCTGCCATTATGTTCTCTGAGTTGCTGATCACCATAGTCTCACAGATGAGGAAAGTGGTTACAGAGGGAAGGTCTGAGATGTAAAGATAAGGAACACAGGAAATGGTAAATATGGGTAGGTATAGATAAACACTGTATAAAACCTGGGAGCAGGGTAAAATTATTGATTAGCTGTAGACTTTGGTAAGTTATGTATTCATGTTAAAATCTCTGAGATAAGAAATAAAAATCTAGAAATAATATGGGTATCTTTCAAATTAGAGAAGAGGGAAATAGAATGAGAAAAAATAATCTAAGAAAAAAAGGAAGGAAGGAAAAGAAGAGAAACAGAAAAAAGACAAGTGGAAAACACAAAGTAAGATTAGTAATAGATGCAAATATATTAGTAATTACAGTGCATATAAACTGACAAAATGCTCCAGTTAACAGAAGCTGATTGTCAGATTAGATAAAATAACAAAATCTAGATATGTACTATTTATAAGAAACATACCTTTAAAAAGGATATAGAAAACTTGAAAATAGAAAGGATGTAAAAAGATACGCTTGACAGTACTTAGTAAAGAAAGGTTGTGTTGTGTGGCTATATTAATACCATCTGAAGTTGACTTTATGGAAAAACTATCCTAGAAAGTGAGGGTCGCTAAATAATGATAAAAGTAATGATAATTCTAAATTGGTATGTACCTGATAATATACTTTGAAAACATATTAAGCAAAAAATAGGACCACAGAAGGAATAGGCAAATTCATCAGCATTGTGAATTATTTAAAATAATCTTTCTTAGTAAATATTGGAATAAGCAGAGAAAAATGTAAAAAAAAATATAGAAGAGCTTAATAACAGTATTTATGGGCTTGCTGTAATGGACATTTAGGAAACACTGCATCTCAGAATACTTTTTAAAAAATTCTTTAAAAAATTCTTTAAAAGCACATAAGACCTATTTACAAAAAAAGTGATAACATTCTGGTCAAATACAGCCAGTTTTCACAATTTCAGGGGATTGGCATTATACTACATTCTCTGTTTACAATGACATTAGCTGTAATTTAGCACCATAATTTTCCTGTGTGTATGGGGAAGTTGAGATGTATTATTTACAAAAAACTCATAGGTAAAAGAAATACTTGTAAGGAATATTAGAAAATATAATTTAACAGTAATAAAATACCATATATCAGAACTTATGTGATAAACTGTGATAAACTGATACTTTATGGAAATTTATAGACTTTAATGCTTACATTAAAAGAATAAATGCTGAAAAACAATAACTGCATTCTTAAGAATTAGAAGTGACTAAAAGAATACTCCCCCCAATTGAAGTAAAAACTAAATATAAATTAATGAAATAGAAAATAAAAGTAAATCAGAGAGGAAACAGTACAGGTAAAAATAGATTATTTGAAAAGACTAACAAAATTGAGAACTGTCCGCAAGATTAATCAAGGAAAAAGAGAAGTCACAAAGCAGTAACTTGAATGAAAAAGGGTATGTTACTACAGATGTTTCAGGAATAATCTTTATGCTAGTATATTGAAAGCTTATATCAAATGGGCAAATTCCTAGAAAAAAGTAGCTCATATTAGCTCAAGAAGGAATAGAAAATTGAATAGTCTTAAAATATAAAGGAAAAATATTCTTGCAAAGAAAAATACCAAATCCACACAGGTTATAGCAAGTTCTTTAAAACATCCAAGGGATAATAGCAAGATACCCATTAAAAAAACTTGATCTTTAATGGCACTGGTATTGCCAGTCAGTGGAAAAAGGATGGCTCTTTCAATAACTGAGGTAGTTAGTTAATTAAATGGAAAAAATTGAGTTGAGCCATTATCTTATATTATTTAGAGAAATTAGTTAGACTAGATTATATATCTAAATCTATAAGGTAATCGTTTAGTTAAGGTAAAACTAACACTTTCTAGAGATAATAGAGTAGAATGTTTTCATGACATCGAATAAGATAAAAATGCATAAAACACAGAATGCAAAAGATTGGCAAATATGACTTCATGAAAATAATTTCATCAATAGCTACCATAAAGAGAGTGGGGATTAGTATTCAGCACAAATAAAGATCTGCCACACAGTGAAATAAAGATAACAACTTAATAGAAAACTGGGTAAAGGAGTTGAATGTACACTTCATAAAAGAATAAACTCATTTGACCAATAAGCACATTATGAGATATTCAACTTCATATGTAATCAGAGAAATGCAAATTTAAAAACACAGTGAAAAAGGTATTTCATGCCTTCTAGATTGTCAAAAATTCAAGGCCAAATGGTATTGCTGTTCATGTGAATATGGAACAACTGGAACACTTAGGCAGTGCAGATGGTAATGTTAATTGGTACGTCCACCAGAAAAAAAAAAAATGGCATTATTAAAGTTGAAGATGCACATACACTATGATCCAGTATCTCTATTCCTAAGTATATCTTAAATCTTTATACAGATGATCAGGTGATGTATATAGTTGTTAATATAGCCTTATTCATAATAACAAAACAACAAAAAACAACTCAAATATCTATCAGTAGTAGGATGAATAGTGGTATATTCACTCAATAGGATGTTACGCAATTCTGAAAATGAATGAATTATAGCTATGCCCAGCAGCTTGGGCCATCTTAGGAATATAATGTTGGGAAAAAACAAATCATAGAAGAATATACAACAACATGTTTCCATTTATATAAAATTCAAGAACATGCAAAACGAAGTAATATATTAAGAATACAAATATAGTACAGCTGTAAAGGAAATGATAAATAATAAAATTTAGGGGGGCGCCTGGGTGGCTCAGTCGTTAAGCGTTTGCCTTCGGCTCAGGTCATGATCCCAGAGTCCTGGGATCGAGCTCCGCATCGGGCTCCCTGCTCAGCGGGAAGCCTGCTTCTCCCTCTCCCACTTCCCCTGCTTGTGTTCCCTCTCTCGCTGTCTCTCTCTCTGTCAAATAAATAAATAAAATCTTTAAAATATATATATATATATAAAATTTAGGGATGAGTAAATAACACAAGTTTGGAAAAATACTCTGTTTCTACACAGAGTACATACAATGGGTAAGAGTAACAATTTTTTTTACTGGATGTTATATTCAACTAATGAATCGTTGAACACTACATCAAAAACTAATGATGTACTACTATATGCTGGCTAACTGAATATAATGAAAAAAACTGGATGGTGAGTACTCAAATAATTATTGTATTTTTTTTACCTTAAACTTATTTTATAGAATTATTTATTTTATACTTAGTATTGGTAATTACTGACAAGAATGGTATTTACTGGTAATTAATTGAAAATAGTAACTAGAAAAAGAAAAGCGAATCATTTTGGGGAGAAGGCTGTGTATTTCCTATATATCTACATTTAGTCTGTGAATTCTCAATGTAATCAATTTTGGGGGCTTTTTAAAAGTTTTTTAATACTATTTTTGTATCTAATAGAGCATAATAATTTCTATCCCTGGTTGTGAGATACTTTAAATGTATTCATTTATCTCAAAGGGTACAATTTTAATTATTTTACATTTTTCTGAGCACTAAATTTACATGTTTTCTACCTCATATATTTCTTGGGTTTTTAAAAGATTTATTTATTTGCGAGGGAGGGTGTGCATGAGTGGGGGGTGGGGGGTAGTGGGTAAAAGGAGAGGGACAAGCAGAAGCTGGGCTGGATCCCAGGACCCTGAGATTCTGACCTGAGCCAAAATCAGATGCTTATTGACCAGCTGAGCCACCCAGATGCCCCTCATATATTTCTTGTTTATTGGCCACATTTTAAGATGCTTGAGAAAGGTGTTGCCTTACCTTATATTTTTCTTTTTCTTTTTTTTTTTTTTTGGAAAGAGAGTGCATGTTTGTGTGTGGGGTTGGGGGGGTGGGCAGAGGGAGACGAGAAAGAATTTTTTTTTTTTAAAGATTTTATTTTTTTGACAGACACAGTGAGAGAGGGAACACAAGCAGGGGAGTGGGAGAGGGAGAACAGGCTTCCCGTGGAGCAGGGAGTCCCATGCGGGGTCAGTCCCAGGACCCTGGGATCATGACCTGAGCCTAAGGCAGATGCTTAATGACTGAGCCACCCATGTGCCCCGAGAAAGAGAATCTTAAGCAGACTCCACACTCACTGCAGAGCCTTATGGGAGCTCGATCTCAAGACCAGGAGCTCAATCTCAAGACCATGAGCTCTTGACCTGAGCTGAAACCAAGAGTCGGGTGCTTAACCGACTGAACCACCCAGTCTCCCCTTAAGGTATTTTTTTTTAATTATTTTTGTGTTTTGAAGTAAGCTTTACCCCCAACATGGGGCATGAACTCATAACCTTAAGATCAAGAATTGCATGCTTTACCAACTGAACCAGCCAGGTGCCCCTTATATTTTTCTTATATGTCTTTTATTCTTATAATTGCATTTGTAGACATAACATTTTGTTTCAGAATATTACCATTTTGTTTATTTATCTGACTTTATAGTGTTCATATATCAGGCACTATTCTAAGCAGTTTAAAAATACTAATTTCATCTGCAATAAAATCCTATGAGGAAGATATTGTTATCCTTACTGTAATGGCAAGGAAACTAAGGCACAGAGAGGTGGTTGTCTCAGGTCACATAGCTAGCAGGTCACATAGCTAATAGGCACATAGTAGAGCCTATATTCAAATGTAGGCGTCCTGGCATTTAACCTCTAAACTGTAAAAAACTGTAGGAAGTAGATCTCTTAAGGGGAATATGCCATCTTTTTCAATATTCTCTAATAAATAGGGTACTATTTAAAGGGTGTTAGCATATTGTCATACAGTGATGAAAAGATTATGCAATTCCGTTTCTTTTTTCCAAGAAAGTAAAATATATCAGCAATTGATATTTTTAGACACTGCTTTATTTTTTTTTAAAGATTTTATTGGGGAGCCTGGGTGGCTCAGTCGTTAAGCGTCTGCCTTCGGCTCAGGTCATGATCCCAGGGTCCTGGGATCGAGCCCCGCATCAGGCTCCCTGCTCCACGGGAAGCCTGTTCTCCCTCTCCCACTCTTTAAAAAAAAAAAAAAAAAAAAAAAGATTTTCTTTATTTATTTGACAGAGAGAGACACAGTGAGAGAGGGAACACAAGCAGGGGGAGTGGGAGAGGGAGAAGCAGGCTTCCCGCGGAGCAGGGAGCCCGATGCGGGGCTCGATCCCAGGACCCTGGGATCATGACCTGAGCCGAAGGCAGACGCTTAACGACTGAGCCACCCGGGCACCCCTAGACACTGCTTTAAAATGAAATTTATGTCCATAGATTCATGGGACGAGAAAAGTATATAGGTAAAAGGACCTGTTAGTCTAATTGTAGATGTGACCATGTGCATAAATGGTGATAGTGACTTCTCGTTCTTATTCTGAAGGTAAGTTCATAGAGTCATAATTTAAAATCAGAAAGTTTAACAGCAGCATGTATACATTTAGGAAAGCAATATTCAGGGATGTTGACGTGGTACTTTTGGAAATGTCTTATAGTATAATAGAGTTAGACAGTGAATAGAGAAAATTAGGCAACTGTGATTTGTGAAGCCAGTAGTAATATTCAAAAGTGACACACCAAGGGTAAAGAGACAAGAATCAGACAAATCCTTTAGAGCAGTGGTTCTTTACCATTGAGAATATGATGTTAGCTTACAGAAATTTCTATATAAGTTCAAAGGTTTTATAACTACATGAAAGGTTTTCCATGGGTCAGCCCCTAACCCTATTCCCACTTGGAGCCTTTACTTTAGAGAACTCATCCTATAGTTATATGCTCGTGGTAATATGTTGTCTCTGAAAAGTTCAGCTGTTTTGTGTGTGGCTTTTTGTCAGCCACTTCAGATAACTTAACTTTCAGCAACATGTGGTTTTATCAGTCAAAACACATGACTGTTACTGATTTTCCCTTTAGAGATGAAACTGTATATGTGGCCTAAATATACTTTCAGAAATTCTTCAAAGAGACAGTATTTCCTACTTAATTTACTTTAGTGGCCTGCTTTTATTTTGTAAGATCAAACACTTATGTAGGATATTTTAAGCAGTAATTTACATTTAAATAAGAAGGAAAGCTCTTGCAGTTGAATAAAGGCATTTATTTTTTAAGAACACATATAAATGTACAGCAATTTATAGCTCTGACCATTAGGTAATTTGAGATGCTCACAGAGAATTCTGGGTGATTATGACAATGTCCCATCCACATCTGTATTTGTTTTGCCCACTTCTCTACTAGGAAGACTAAGTCATATAAGATACGGTATTTTCAATTATTTTAGATTAATCCATCTCAACACAGCAGGGGAGAGTATATTATACACAATGCTACATGAAATAGCCTTCAAGAATTTGGACGATAACCTTCATAAAATGTTTCTCAGAAAGTGAGACGTATCTCTTGATTATATCTTTTATATGAATGCAAAATTGCTGTGTTACTCTGTAATTTGTGTGTGTTAATGTAAGGCCTATAGGAATTTGTATTAATTTTTTTCCTTTAAAAATTGGGTCAAATGAGTTCTCTAGGATGATTACATTATTTAATCTGTGGCTTCAAGTCTCCATGTTGTTACTCCCTTCCTCTACAAAGTACATCCTTGCTTTTGGTACAAGATATCTTTCTTTCAGATGTCAAAACACTTAGGAATACATTTTATAAATTATTAACTTATTCTTTTAGTACAGACTTAAAACCATTTGGTGGATAAACTATAGCAATTTAAAAGCCTAGTTTTTGTTGAATGGAGCTGCAGCTAATCTTGAAAACCCCCTGATAACATAGCACTTAACATTCAGAAAAGATAAATCACCTAACTTTTCATTTTCAGTTTTATGTAATTTTACAATTTGGTACTTGATACTTATTCTTGGTATGAGATAAGGTTATATGATATAACAAACATTTAATAATTGCCTACCATGGTGTAGTCACTGTGCTAATTGCTGAGGATACAATGATGGGTAAAACTGGGGTTCTGCACTTACAGAGCTCACAAATGATGGATGGAATCACAAAAACAGATATTTGTAGTACAGTGCAGCCACTATAATATAGAGAAATGGAAAGAATGGCCAAAGAAAGCATTGCTGGAAGAGTTAATGTCTGAACTGAGTATTAAAGGATCAGAGAAAGAGAAAATTGAGATGAGGAAAATGGGGGATGGAATTAGAGGACCAGGTGGGGTGGAACAGGAGCAAAGTCACATTGGTGAGAAATAGCATGATGTGTCCTGGAAGTACAAGTAGGTGTGTGCTGTGGGAGCATAAATAAGGGACAGAGAATGATGGAGGGGTGTGGAACCAAATCATGGAGCGTTTTTAATGCCATGTTCAGGAGCTTGAATTTCTCTCTCTAGGCTTTGGGAAGCCATTGAAGACTTTTAAGCAGAGACCTGGTTTGATAGTATTTAGGTTTAAATAGAATACTCTGGTAGCTATTGTGAATGATAAATTTTAAGGGGAAAAGATTGGAGGCAGGGAAGGCATTTGTGAAGTAGTTGGCTTGACAAGATCTGATGGGGGCTTAAACTAGGGCTGTGATAATAGAAATGGAGAAGAGGGAACAGATTTCAGACTCTTTACTTGTCTTGTTAGTAAATCATAAATTCATTAGGACTTGATACTTGGAAATGGCCAATGGGTGAGAAGCAGACAAGCTTAAATCCAGAGTTTCTACCTGGGGCGACTGCATGGATGGTGATGACAACAAACAGAGAGAATACATGAGTAAGGGTCAATTTAGAAGCTAAGGAAATCAGTTTTGGATATTTTGAGTTTGAGATGGTAGTGAGATAACCAGTATGGGAGGTCTAACAAGGCAGTTGACCTTTTGAATCTGATGCTGTGGGATGTGACTGGGGGCCCTGGGCTGGAAACCATGGGGCCATATATGGAGGGTATATGGGCTGAGAAGAAAATAAAAGAAGACAGAAAACAGGATCTTGGGGAGCATCAGTGTTTTAGAGTCCAGCAGAGAGAAAGAAGCCCCATAAAGGAGAGAATAAGCTAACCAGAAACAAATGAAATAATCAGTGAGCCAACCTGTGGATCCAGTTGAGACTAGAAACTACACATTTTTAATGGAACAAATCCATACAGTTGTGATTCACTTAGATGCCCTCTGTAGCTGAAGTAAGTGATGGGAGATTAGAATGTAATATTATTAGTCTAGGATTGAGATTTTACCAGAGTGGTACAGTGACAAGTTATGAGCCTAGGGAAATTAAGGTTTTGAAGTTAGAGCAGTTTAGATGAGCTGTGACAAATGTTGCATATTACATATGTTGCATATTACATGCTGTGCATTATTCTTTATAAATATTAACTCATTTGATCCTGACAACCAGCTTGGTAAAACCTCAGCCCTAGAATTTAAATTCCATAGGAAGGGAGTTTATTTTGTTGTCTGTCTGTATTCTCAGTGCCTGGCATACAGAATGGGCTCAAATACCTGTTGAATAAATGAATGAAGATGAAGTACATTGTTACTTCCATTTTACAGATGTGGAAACTGGGTAAGGAGAGGTTAATTTATGCTATTTAGTGGGAGAGCTAGTGGGGAAGGGTATGAGCCTGGGAGAGGGAGCTGGTAAAAAACTGAGGGATTCTAGGACATGAGATCTCTGTGGGGTGTAGTAGAAATGAAGGCATGAGAGATACGGAAGAAGAAGAAGTCTGGTCAGAGAGTAACGTTAGAAATTATAATTTGTTGAGGTGGGATTCTGGGTGACGACAAATGGTCAAGTCTTAGGAATGGAATGGAGTAGATGTTTATTATGGAAACTCTATGGGTATATATTGTAGATGTTGAAAGATTCTGAGAATATGATAGAAGTTTTGATAGAGAGGAAGATTATGATACAGTCTTTAACAAATGAGTTTTTATTGGAGATGTGTAGATGAGAAAAGATAGTGGAATGGATCAATGTCATTTGGATAATCTTGTTGGAAAACTTCAAAAGTACTCAGAATGTAAATAGGAATGTTTAAAATTTTGCCTGGTATTGCAGCCATACTTAAGATTGAATTCTAAATGTTACATTTCTCCCCTGCAAAAAAACCTTCCACACTCAATGTAAATTGAGTTCTCTGGGATGATTACATTATTAAATGTAGAGTAGAGCAAAATTTTGTTTGAGTTCTTAGCTGAATGGCTCACCTCTTTTTCTTTGGTAGCTGTTGAGTACACATCTCAAGGATGGTGAAAATAAAATGCACTTGCTCTTCTTCTAAATCTTCAGCGACTGCCCAGTGCTTTGTCATTCGTTCCCAGTTCCCTTGCTGACCCTTTACCCTCTCCCTCCCCCTAGGCTCTTTTTGAATGCTTTTATTTCAAGAAGCTCTTGAGAGCTTTCTTTCTACATTACCCTTGTGGCAGAGAAAAAAGTAAAACTTATTTTAGCACTAAATTATAGTTAACATTTTAAGTTGAACATTTTCAGAATGTTTCAATAACCTAAGCAATCAATTCTGGTTCATTTTAAAAAGATTATTCAGTCTCATATTTTGTTTGCTTTAAAAGGCTCTAATTTCTTTTCATATATTTTGATAGCATTGTAATTTCTGTCCTGAATATTTTCCTTCAGAAAAATATAAAAATCCAGTAATTTATTATAAGAACATATTAAACCTAAAATTTAATTGTTTATATCAGTTTAAAGCGTAGACTTTGAGTTACAGAATTTTTCATTTTGCAATTGTATAGTTATGCCCGCTTATCCTTTTGTTTGTATGTTTGTGTGTGTGTCTTTCCCACAAATTAAGTATCACCCTCTGAATGCTCTTAGGAAATTCAGAGTTAATCAAATGTTATGAAATACGTTTATATAATGAAAAGATTGGAAAAGATGATTTCCAAGGTGCCTTCTAGAGGAGATATACTGTGATTTTGTGGTTCTCTGCTCTGCCCACTTCAGATCTTAATAAGTAGTCACTGAAATAGTGCTAAATGACCTTTGACACAGAACCCATGAATGCTCCAAGTATGATTTCACTTTCACCTCCTTCTTTGTAAACCTAAATGCTTGTCAAATTAGATGTGTGTTTAGATCTTTTTACTGAACGTGCCTTGAGGAAGAGAACAAAGCTTGGGGTCAACTTGGCATAATCCCCACATTTATCTTTTTCTGTTACAGAGATTTGTTGGGGGATGGGGTGACAGTCCTTTCTGAGGAGAAAGTGCGAGTGTAGGTGGACTCGCTGTCTTCTTCGTACTTTTCCCTGCAGCCTCACTGGGCCTTGTTGATTTCCATACATTAATAAAAGCAGACCAGGTGGGTTACTGGTTGGTACCTGTGGTTCTCATTTGATCCAAGGTCTCTGTTATAGGCACACTAACTGACAAATTAAATCATGGCACTATATTTGGAAGTATTTCACTTTTCCATTATCAATAAACTAGATTAGATTGTCTCACAGGAGTTAATACCATATGAGGTTTTTCATGTGTTCATGTGTATAGTATATATTAAAATATTATTTTTGTGTTTTTCTCTATAAATTTTATAAATGCCAGTTTGTCAACTCTAACGTATAAAATACTTAAATATACGTATACTTAAGTAAATAATTAGTATTAACTTTGTATTTTAACTTTATAGTAATGAAAACTGAAAATTCTTGGATCTTATTCTTTTACACTTTCTCATTTAGGTTCTGATAATCTGTTTGAAAATTAGGAAAATGCTTAGGCTCGCATGACTTTTAATAGCAGACACTACTACATCTCACTGGTTGTAATTGATTAGAAGCTGTGAACAGTCATTAATTATTCAAATATAAGAAGGTTGTAGGAGACCATATGACAAAAGAACTAGTTACCTTTACAGTTTGTTCGCTGCACCTCAGGCACTTTGTTTCAGAAGAAAAGCTCGATTCAGTGCCTTGGGTGAAAAGATCCTTACCTCCTTTTAGATGAGGATTGTAGGAAATTTCTTGATAAATTGGACATTTCAATTTGTTCAGCGTTATTTTGAACACACTGAGCTGGAGTCGTGAAATGGTTGAGAACTTAGCTAATTCATTTTTTGGGTTGTTTTGCTGAATGAGTGTTTAGTGATTAAAGCTTATGGCCTTTTTACAGATTTAGTAAAGAAATGTTGAAACTGTTATTAATGAAATGTAATTAAATTACATGGAGGTGATGTCCAATAATTTTGATATTTTAGAACATAGAAAATCAAAGTATTTAAAGATTTGTCTAGATTTGACTAGGAGAAGATGTTTTCTACCAGAACTTGTTTTGATTTTAATAATTTGAGGGAGGGGGAAGTGAGTTGTGAAGGTGGTTAAGCCCAGATTAACCACTAACATGCTAACATACAAATCCATAGGCATTTCACTGAACCATTTAGGCATTTTTGTTGACTGGTCTTTTCATTTACAGACCTCTGAAGTCATTCCATTTATCTATAAATTCATTTAGCTAAAGATTAAAACATAGATTGTGATAAATGAAAACAATTTTAGGGGCTTGTATTATATAATATAAGTTCCATTAAAGCTATTTTAATTAGAAACACTAATTTCACCTTTTAGAATTGTTTCAGTTATAGGAAAGTAGAGTGATAACCTAAAATTAATATTTTTCTCTAAGTTTGTCACATTCTTTAGCTAATATGGTAGATATGGACCTGGTATGCTTTAAGTTGTCCAGCTGTACAAAACGACTCTCTAGAAGCCTTGATGTTTCCCAAAAAATGTATAAAGTCAAAACAAAAAATCTTAACACCTTTTATGGGAGAGAAACCCTGTTGTGGGTTATGGCACTCATTTTGACTAAGCAGAATACTGTGGGAACTAGTAGTCTAAGAGGAAAGTGACCAAAAGAGGCTGTTAGCAGAGACCTCATTCATTCATAGGAATCATCATTTAACCAGGGAAATCAACTTCTCTAGATCTTAAAGGAAGGTTTTGAAATGCTGGGAAATGCAGACTGTCAGAGAAAGGTGAGAATGTTTTCTTTTACTCTAAATGCCTTATCACTTTTGAAAAGGATTTGAAAAAGACTGAGAGAAATGAAATAAAAATTTTTAAATTGGAAAGGGACTTAAAGAAATCCATTTGGTCTAGTCATTTTATGGAAAGGAACTGAGCAGCTCAAACAGTTACGTGATTTGGTATAGATCACAGAGGTAGTTTGAGGTGCAAGTTACAATTTCCTCACTGGGTTTAGTTGGTTAAAAGTGTGAATGGTCATTGTTAAAATGTAAGGAGGTTATAGAGGACCCTACGACAGAAGAGCTACTACTTTACAGTTTGTTCACTGCACCTCATCCACTTTGTTTCAGAAGAAAAACTGTTCGGTGACTTGTGTGAGAGATTCTGACCTTCATACAAATGGGAATTAATCGGAAATTTCTTGCCAACTTGGGTGTTTCAGCTACGTCAGGGTTATTTTTAGGAACTAGACAGTTTTTCAGAATCCTAGTTAGGAAGACTTACTAGCAAGAGTGTATAAGAATTGTTGATATATGGAAACCTTAGACCCAAAATAAAGATAGAATGATGGGAGTTTATTACTTAAAATTTGAATGAAACGATGCCCTTTTGAGATGTTTTACCAGTTGTTCTTAACAATTTATCTTAAATGGGTTTGAGAGTAATACTGTTTCTTTTGACAAAAAATAAATATATAAATGTAACTTTTGTATACCCATTTTCTTTTCTCTTTTTGAGGTAGATAAGGCATTTTAATGTTTTTAATCTAGTATGTCTTGATAAGTCAAGAACAAACCACTTATTGAAGAAAGTAATGAAATAGTAACTAAAAGAAGAAAAATCCTTTCAGGAAAAAAATAAACATTTTTCACTGTCTTTTTATCTGGTTATAAAAAGAAGCTTTTATGAGCTTAATGAATCTTGTCAACTTTCACATAAGTCCCATTTGTGTCCTATTTCTGCCACATATCATACATGTTCAATAATGTCAGTTATCAGGTCTTCTTTCACTATAGGTTACAGAATAAATAAATGTGTTATCAGACCTTTGAGTCTTAAATATGAATATCCTTTGCACTTTTTTTCTGTACTGCCTGGTTGGTGATAGATACACAAAATATTTTTCTGTCCTTGGACTGTGCCTCTGCTAGTTCAGCCCCTAAAGACAAGATTTACAGATTTTTTAGAGTGAGATTTTTTTTTGGAAGATTTTATTTATTTATTTGACAGAGAGCGTGAGAGAGCACAAGCAGGGGGAACAGTAGAGGGAGAGGGAGAAGCAGGCTTCCTGTGGAGTAGGGAGCCCGTTGTGGGGCTTGATCCCAGGACCTGGGATCATGACCTGAGCCGAAGGCAGACGCTTAACCATCTGAGCCACCCAGGTGCCCTAGAATGAGATTTTTGAAAGGCCTCTATTGAGGATCATTTAGAAGCTTTGGTATTTAGTGTTTTAATAGCTAATAGTGCTTTAGTAACTTTAAAAACATTTCTCAAATCACTTGGAAGATACTCCAATTCTTTTTAGTAAAATGCAGCTCAGCTTTAGATAAGGAGAGTCTTGAAGTTTTATTTGGGGTTTAGGAAATTCATTTTATTTCCAGTCTAAAGTGATTATCACTGCAGGTTTTTGTTCCCTATTAAAGCACTAGAGAAAATGAATTGTGCACTGCCAATTAAAAAAATAAGGCAAATGTATTTCATAGAGAAAGATCATTTTCTCTCCCTTATAACCTTTTCTTATTTAAAATAAGATTCCTCTCTTATTTCTGTCCATCTTAATGTAATAGAATGAATGTCACTCAATGAAGAGCTAAGGATTTTTTAAAAGATTTTACTTATTTATTGAGAGAGCGAGAGACAGAGCATGAGCAGGAGGAGGGGCAGAGGGACAGGGACGAGCAGACTCCCTGCTGAGCAGGGAGCTGGACTGAGGACTCAATCTCAGAACCCTGGGATCATGACCTGAGCTGAAGGCAGCCATTTAACCGATTGAGCCACCCAGGTGCCCCGTAAGGTTTTGATTGAGGACATTTATTTTGCATACATTCATAAGTTTTATAAGTTGTCCCCCTCCCCAAACACACAGCACCACTTAACATGGGAAAGTGCCTTTTATAACAGTACTATAAAATTTTAATAAACATTTCAAATTACTCCATTATAGTTCTTTTAGCGGATATGCCATCTCCTCTTATTATTGGACATATATTTTCTCAAAGTTCTTATTATAAATACCTGACATGAATATTTGTATATAAAGCTTATCTGACAGTTTATCCTAAGATAGAGTCCCAGGAGTGGAATTATTGGGCAAACCTTTTTAAGCCCCACAGTACATATTGCTAAAGTGCTTTCCAAAAGGCTTTATCAGTTGATACTCTTCAATATGAATTCCAGGATCCTTTTGGGAGATTGGTGAAGACATGTAGCAGAGAGCACCAGATGGTGTCTGGAAACATGGTTTCTAATCTCTGCTATGCCACACATACTAATTGTAGGCATCTGGATTAATAACATGACTTGTGTAGACCTCCATTTCCTCACTGTAAATCTAGATGAGTTCTAAGTACTCTCCCAGCTCTGATTCTCATTCTGTGGGGGAAAAAAAAAAGAGTCTAAACAAGGATCAGTGCTGACATCTGACCAGGTGATTTGTCTGAAAGGAAAGCAGAAGCAGGGTGAATCAGATGTACCTGGACCAGGGAGGGAGCTAGGCCAAATGGACAAGACATTTGGTTTACTATTCAGGTATTTTATCTGAAGAAGAATACAGTCCAGTCAAATTATAGACACTTCTGTTGAGACTTAGGGATTTTCAAATGATTTTAAATAGATAATGAAAGTATAAGGAGATGTGTATGTAAGTTTTCAAAAGAAGTTGTGTTCTATGTGGGTTATAGGTTACAAAATGCCTTAATCCAAGCCAAAAAAAGAGAGGGAGGTTGTTAAAGATTCAGATATTCACACAAAAGGCAAAATATTTTCATATTTCCAGAGTAAATTGTTTTGTGATGAGAAAGGGGGGCAAAAATTCTGCGTCATCTCAAATATATAGGAAAAGGTGACAGGTATAGATTAAACCTGATTATTTCTCTTTTCAGGAAGCAAGTACTTTATCTCTGCCTTTAGTCAAAGACTTAATCTCTATTAATAATTTAGGCAACTAAACATCATTAATGGTTGTGAGGGAAATCCAACTCTAGCTTGGCTATCCTTATCAAGAACCAGACTACCTTCCAGAGATTTCTGTAAAACAGATCTCAATGACATTATCACCAGCAGAGAAAGGTTTCCTTGAAACAGTTTCAGATACTTAATTATTAAGCAAACATGAGTAGTAGTAATAATAAAAATGTTGATAGATGAGAATTTTTGTAATTAGCTTCCTAAATTGAAAATAACAAAAAATAGTTTAATTCCTAATATCTTGTGATGAAAGTTAACTGATTTTTTGTCTGTTTTAAAAAAATTGATACTTCTCATCTGATTTATAAAACTTATAAATTAGAAATATAAATTATTCTGTAAAAACATAACTTATAAAGTTAAAATGTTTTTAATTAGAAAAAATCAAGTTTGCTAAATAGTGATAGTTTTTAAACCTTATTAGTCTTTGAGTTCACTCTTTACAGTTCCCTGATAGATTGTTAGAATTAGAAATAGTGAGTTCATTGCCTGACTGAATAAATAATTCATATGGCACAAAAGCGGCTTTTTCTTCCTCCCCAGTTCTTTTCTCCCCCATTATATTCACTTTCTCTCTTTTAAAAGGATCCTTTGCAGCCAAAGAGTAACTGTGCGAATGTGCAAGGGCTTCGGCATCGTTGCAGCCCTAGTGTTAGCTGAATATCTGGGGTCAATCTAAGAAAATGAACAATCTGTTTTAAATGTATATTCTCTAGTAGCAACTGAAAAGATATATAGTAGTTATAAATCATTAGACCTTACCCTTATGGTAAAGTTGCCTTGGGAGTTTCTTTTAGCAAAAGACATTTTTCTTTTTGGATATAGTATCTTTCATAGTGTCTGCCTCAAAATCAAATTGAGTTTTAAAATTGAGTAAATCATTGAATTTCTTCTAGTTTTTCAGAAACCTTTTTACTAGATTAAATGACATGGAGTAAGTCTCGTAAAACATGAGATTTTTTAAATTCTTTACATGATATTTTAGAATTCTTTATTTTCCAAGGAAGAAAAGATTATATTAAATATTTACGTGAAATTCCATTTTTTCTACTTTTTATTATAGCACCAATGTAGGAATTATGCCAGATTATTTTGTCTCTGCTGTTTAAATCACAAGAGACTCAGTGTCATATTGGATCAAAGCAGTTGTCTATCCTAATAATCTCTTTGACAATGACACCACTGAAGATGATGGGTATTTTTCATAAATCAACTACATTCTTATTTTTTGTAATAAATTAGCATCTGATATCCTTAAGAGATACCTAAAAGTATTTCTTGAAATTTGTCTGTATTCAGCATATTTCATGGTATAACAATACTTTTAATATAATAGAAATTTAGTGTAAGACAGTGAAGACTTCTATCCACTGGAAATATTTATGAATATTTGATATTTTATGGCTTCTCCAGTTTGTTAATACTTTAGTTCTTCTTTGAAGAAGTTTCTGAATAAGATAAAATACTATGTTTAGCATAATTCAGTGCTGCATATTTTATTGTATCCTGTTCTTCATATGATGGTAATCTATAATACTTAGGCTAATAAATCTGATCTGGATTATCTATTTTGATATAACCAAAGTCTTCTCTGTTGCCTATTTGCCTTTCTTTTCTTTAACTTAAAGTGATGCCTTCTTATTTTCTTATTTTAAGACTTAGTGATTCAATGTTAACTTTATCCATAAATAGTCCTTGTGATTTTATGACACATTATGATTTTAAGCACTAAACCACATTTTTTTTTTATTTAAACTAAGTGTAACCCTTAGTAATTCTTAAAACTTAGGCTTTACCATTGTTTTTCAGAATTCTATTTCATTAGTCACAGAAACCAAATATTTTTGGTTTTAATTTGCCATCTAAGTGCTGACACTGGTATTGTTGAAATATATTTCTAAGGAGAATAGTATTTCACATATCAATTGCTGTGTAACAAACCACCCCAAGGTTTAGTGGCTTGAACACCAGTAATTTATTATTTCTCATTTTAAGCATTGACTGGGTGAATCTTCTGCCTTGTATGGTCTTTGTTGTGGTGCTAGGAAGGCAGGGTAGTCTCAAATGGCCCCCTCACATGACTGGCAATGGATGCTGGTTGCTGGTCCCTGGTCCTTAGTTCTCCTTAAGGGTGCTTCTCTGTGATGTTAATTGGGCTCCCTCACAGTAAGATAGCTGGATTCCAAGAAGGAATGTTCTAAAAGGTAAAGACAGAAGCTGTGTAGCTCTTCTAAGGCTGAGATTCTGGAGTTTCCCAGAATCACTTCTGCCCATTCTGTTGGTCAAAACAGGTCACAAGACTAGCCCATATCAAGGGGAGGGGCAATAGGTTTTATTTCTTGGTGGGGGAATAAGAGCAAATGGGATGGGATATATTGTTGTAGCCAACTTTGGAAACAAAATCTATCACAGGGGAATAGAATTTTTTTTCTGAATTTGGCTGTTTGCCATTACCACATTTCACAAACTGGTATAGTCAGGCACATAGGATTGTAAGCTGACTTTATACTAGAATTCACTATTTTCACAGCTGTACATAGTAATGTTAACATCACATGATAATTTAGCAGTTAAATGAGATGATTTGTTTGGAAGTACACAGCATGGAGCTGGAAATTCAGTTACTCCTCTCCCACCCTTTTCCCATGTCCTTCATATTTAATTAATATATATATATTTGTGATGATAGTACCTAAAAGTATGTTTTTAATAACAAGTCATAATTTATCTAAAGTCTTAACCAGTCTTATCAAGGCATATTGATAGTTGCACTCTGAATAAAGTTTATAATGATCATATAATATATAGATCTTCTATCTATTTCATGCAAAATTCTTTATAAACTGTCCAAATGGGCTGTTTCTAGCATAATGAACTGCTGGTTGGTAGAAAAGTTTAAACAAATTGGCTGTCCTTATTTGCTGTAGTTCTACATTCTATTCTGCCTTCAATTTTGCAGGTAAGTCTTGTGACTCTTCCTAAGCTGCCTTTTTAGGTCATCTTCCAGAATTTGTTTATGACCTAATGTATAATAAGTCCTTTGCATAGGGATTAACAAACTGAATCAGAGAAAGAAGTCTGAAGAGATATATAATTTTCCAGTGGTCATTTATAAGAAGGGCGTAGAGATACTATACTTTCTTTGCTCAAGAGAGCAAAGAATTGTTCTTGGTAATAATTGTTAAAGGTTTGATTCTATTTGAGTCAGCTGTTGTTTGTCCCAGTCTCAGTAGTCACCAGTGCCACCAACCTGTCATATTGTCAGTACATAGTTTTGGTCACCAGGTGAGCAAGTCCTAGAAAACTAGTACTGCTTGTATAAAAATAAGTGAAAGCCCGTGTCCTGTTTTGCTCTTAAAGGTCGGGTTGAAGAGGATATTGATTTGGCTTTAAACAATATCTACAAAGACACAAATAAAATATCACATTAAATATAACAGACAATTGAAAGAATGGAGATAAAGGAAGAATTTTTAGATAGTAGTAATGATTAGATATTAAAATAGAATTCCAAGGAGAATATTTGAAAGAATTGGACATATAACAGTGTTATAGATTGTGTGGGAAGTGCTGAAAGTGAGAACAGGACAAAAGAAGTGGAGTCAGTTTTGTCAAGTCTGTCTACTAAAAGGGGGAATGTTTCATTTCGTCTAAAAAATTAGTAACATTAGAATCTTGTTTCATCTTATTTTTAAGCCCTGACTTTATAAGTAATTTTTGGAGAAGCTTTTAAGTTTTATGTAAAGCATTATCTTTTGTATACAACACACAATGGACACCTTTAAAACTACCTATTTGTGTAGCACTTAATTTGCAGAACATGTTCATGCATATTACTATATTTGCTTAATTCAAAGAAATCAACAATTGTAAGGCACGTCCTTTGATTTAATAACTTTTTCCTCTGTTTTTGGAAAAATGAAATACTTTTCTTAGGGGATGGAGGAGCATTGTATCTAGGGATTATTCTGAATTACTTTTAGCTACAGGCAATATAGCCACATGCTACTCTTGACCCCTAACACCTTTAGGATTGATAGCATACTTCTGAGGCACATCTAGCAATTACTTTGGCTTGGTTTCCATTTCCTATTTAAACTTGTAGCTTTGTGGGGTTTTTTGGGTTTTGTTTTTTTTACTAATTGTATTACCTATTACTAGAAATTAAGTAACTTCTCCTGAAAGTCATGCAGAATAATTTAACATTAGGTTAAAATTCAACTGTATGGGGCACCTGGGTGGCTCAGTCATTAAGCATCTGCCTTCAGCTCAGGTCATGGTCTCAGGGTACTGGGATCGAGCCTCGCATTGGGCTCCCTGCTCAGAGGGAAGCCTGCTTCTCCCTCTCCCACTCCCCCTGCTTGTGTTCCCTCTCTCGCTGTGTCTCTCTCTGTCAAATAAATAAATAAAATCTTAAAAAATAAAAACACTATATGGTTCTGTCAATGCAGATAACTGAGGTGACAGATAAAAGGTATATTCTTGGTCATGTCTAAGTTCACAATCGGATAGACAGTGACAAGGTATTATAACGTGTAATGACCGACAGAGTTCTTCTGATATCTACTCTAAGGCTCCTCTTGATCTGAAAAAAGTTGAAGTGAAAAAATACATATTTTAGAGTTGAGAAAATAGACTATTTCTTTTTTTTTTTTCCCCTCCCAACACCTACATAAGGAAGACAGAGCAGGTGTTGGATAGTGTTATTAAGGTAAAGAATCTGAGTGTTTGAGACTTAAAGTCACATAATAAGTAGTAGATCTGGGACAGATCTTCAGTACTTCCAGATAAGTGTACTGTCTACTGTACTATGCTGCCTCTTCAACCATAGTTATCAATTAACTTCAATTTCAAGAGATTCATTATTCAACAAATATTTATTAAATGCTATTTTTTGTATGCCAGTCATTGTGTTAAATTATATTGTGAGACAGTAAATAAAACAATTAAGATCTGTGTGCTCACGAAACCAAAAGCTTTGGAAAAGACGGAAAGTAAACAAATAATTACAACTACATGAACGTTAAAAGAGAATTTATAGGGTGAGATGAGAGTACATCATAGGCAAACCGAACTGCCTGGAATGGGGGCAGTGTTGATGGTCAAGTCAGGTAAGGACAAGAGAAATAACTTTTTGGCTGAGATGGGAAGAATCAGCATGAGTCAGAGAGCATTGCAGGTAGCAGAAATAGTGTCTGCAAAAGCAAAAGAACTGAAAGGATCCCAGTGTTAGCTGAGCATTGAGAAGGAGGAATAAAGATGGGAAAGAATGCAGGAAAGAGATGATGTGATCTTGTTCAGGATTTTAGCCTTTATCCTAAAGGCTATTGGGAAGCCTTGAAAAGGTCTTAAGCAGAGGCATAACATGATTAAATTTTCATTCGAAAAATATGAATCTGACTGCAGTGAATGTAGAAGCCTGTTGTTACAAGCTATTTCTGCACATGAGGTTGGAGATGATGGATACAGCAGTTGAGTTGGAGAGAAGGTGATAGATTTGAAATTTTTGAGATAGATAAAGCCTAGGGATTTGACAGAGATACAAAGTCAGTATTATTATTGTTTCATCTATAGAGTTTGATTGCAAGATCTCCTTTAAAATCCTTTCAATAACTTGGTGCTTAATGTTAGGAAGTGACTATATTATATAATTTAGAAAGCATTATTCCTTAAATAATTTGTGAGTTGAGCTAATTCCTGCTGGTTATTTAATTCCATTAAATAGTATAGGGAGAGCTTAGTTTCAAAAGAGAATTTGACATCTTAATTTATATGGTAAAGCGTATAAGTAATTTTGTATATACGTGGTGTGTACACATATAAAGCATGTTATTTTGTTTATACCATTCTTTAATCAGTCTCAGATTTGAAAGTTGACTGAATATTTAGGATTCTCCTATTCTTGGTTGATTGGTTGAAACTCAGATGAGGAATTTAAAGCATTCTGTTTCAAGTAACATTCTATTAAGAAACACTTTTTTCTTTATTATGATTAAAAAGTTATTGCTGGATCATTGGTTTTAGAAATAGTCTCCTAGTTAAATTAGAAGATTTAAGGAGAGAAAGTTTTAGAATCATATTTCCCTGAATGCCTTATAAACTTATGCTTTATTTTCTTAGCTAACAGTTTCTTTTGTGTACTTCTGGCTGTTATTAGCTGTTGTATCAGGGGTAGCGTAATCAAATACTTATAAGGACTTTTGACTATGAAGAAATAGGCTATTTAAGGAAATATATGGAGACTGGACTTCTAGAAAGTTTGTACTCATCTTAGTGGAGCAGCGGACAGCTAGTATTCTGTTCCACTTGATTGTGGCCATGTAAGTATTCACGCTGATTGTTGCCAAGTTTTTCAGTTTTTCAGCAAGATCCTAAAATACGTATCTTTATGCGAATTAGTTGGTAACTAATTCAGATGTTTTAAAAATACTCTAGCACTACCATGCAAAATATGCCTGTGGAATATATTTGGTCCACAGGTCTCTGTTTTAATTCCTCTGCTTTGTGGAGGTCTTCTATATATAGGTAAAAGATCAAATTATTCCTAGGCAAAGTAAATGTCAAAATAAGGAAGGAAAGAAGAAAGGGAAGAAAGGAAAGAGGAGATGAGATACTTTTTATAAGAGGTACAAAACTAATTATCTAGGTGGTAATTTTAGTTTAAGCTAAATTCAAAGAGAAATTCTCTGTCCCCAGAATAATTTTATATGCTTCAGAATGTATCTCTAACAACTTCAACTATCTGAATATGCATAACTGGGAACTCAAGAGTGGAATGGGAGTGTATAGGGTATAGGGAGCCAATGAAATAGAGGAAAGCCTAGTGGTTCTCTCTTAAAGAGTTAAAAGTAAATTACAGCAAAAATAAGAGATATGTGACATCAGAGACAAATCAGACTATAGCAATCTGAGTAGATCATGGACCCATAAAAGCATTACTGTATTAAAAGCATAATTTGACTTTCATATTAGTGATCAGAAAGTGGCCCAATTGTTTGGTACACTTTGGTGTTTTAAATACTGCCATCCCAATAACATATATAATACATGATCATTGTAGGCAATTAGGAAAGTACAGAAAATTAATGTATAGCACTTTTCTTTAAAAGCCAGGAATAGGTAAGAATAGATTTTATAATTTCCTGAAATTATTTAGAACTTGGCACTTATTAGTTTTCTAAAAGCTAATTAGTTTCCAAATTCATCTGATTTTGGCTTAAATAAAAAGAATATTAATTGCCTCATGTAAGAAAGCACCTTAAGTAAGACATACATTGTTAGTTAAGCCAGTGGCTCTGTGATTTCTTCAAGGACTCAATTTGTCTTTCTGTTCTACTTTTTCTACACAGTACTGCCTTTTTCCCAGTGCTGTAGCTACAGCTGCCAATTGCAGTCAGGATTATGTGTTTCTTCTTTCAGATCCACAGAAGATAACTTCACTTTCAAGGGCAATATAGCTTTTTTTTTCTTACCCCTAAGCAGTTACCCTTTACCTTCACCCCATGCTTGCTTCTCATTGACCTAAATTTGTCTAATTCTAAAATACCTAAACTAATCATTGGCAAGGGGGAATGGGCTTACCATAATAATGGATTAGACTCATTGCGGTCTAGGCTCTTAGCTCAGGGTCAGTCAGCTTTCCCTGAGGTGCACTGAACTAGTAGGAGAGACTTGGATACTGAATCAAATCATAGATCATTAGCAAGGAGGACGCAAGGGAAGGCTGGATAAGCTATCAGCATGGTCCGCTACAGGTGCATTAAGAAGTGTGTGTTATCTGGAATTTTTGAAGCACCCTGGTGAAGCACCACCATCTTTCCCTATCAACACCGGGCAAAATGAGGTGGGTCGGTGGTGAGTGTGTTCTGTCTCCTGTTCCAGCACCCTCATTAACAAAACTTTTAAGCTACTGAGGACTTTTTTTTCAAAAATTTTCTTGACACTTAATAGACAATTCTGTAGAATAAACTGTGGGGCCACGAATGGAACAAACTTAGTTTAGATAAATACAGTTTCTTAAATAAGCTTTACTTTGAAAAAATGTATATTCTTCTGCTCTTCAAAGGATTTTTATACCATGATCTCTGTAATAGATAGTCTCATCCTTATTAGCTGATTATAAAGGTGAAATATAATTTATGAGATTATTTACAAAACAAAGATATTTTTAAAGTTTTAAAAATCTTTGTGTAGAAAATGCTAATTATATATTTTAAGCACCTATCATTTTGACTAAAATATCTTTTTTTACTAAAATGTTTAATCAGCTGACCATGTATTTCATTTCTTTCAGTTTTCAGATTTCTAAATATTAGCCAAATATTTAGTATCTGGGTCACACTGTCATTACAAACAAATCTAGGCCAAAATGGTTTATGCTTCTCAGTTGCCAGCTTTAGTTCCTCTGTTTGACCAGGCCAGACTTTCTGTTATTTGGTTCCCTTTCAACTAAACTTTGTTTCGTAGGATACTATATTAGTTCTTTGTATGGAACTGGTCCTCTTTTGGCTTTTTCCCCCCTGAATCAAGGTAATGGAACAAATAAATAACTGTGCTCTTGACTGCGATGTTTTAGAATTGTGACTGTGCAGAGGGTCACGCATGTTAAGTGACCTACTGCAGTGCTAATGATGGTGTGAGACCTTGTTTAAGATGCTGGAGAAACTGTGAGCACAGGAGCTGTAACATTTCCTAAAGATTCAACCTGTATGCAGTCAGGTATTGAGAGCATCAAACTCCTGAAGACCCTGTGAAAATCTTAAATGTAAATTTGTTCCACTTGTCATACTAGATGGGATAGCGTCTTTCTTCAAGTTAAAGTGAGAAGTCTTAAGTGTTATGGTACCAGAGATAAGGGAAGAGAGAGGGAAAATATATTGGAACAACAAATATTTCACCTGCATTTCTGAAGTAGTAAAAGCTGTAAAAGTCTATTTTGAAGTATTTTTAACTTTGAAAGGAGTGTAGTTTATGGTAGTTTGTGTTAATGCAGGGCCCATAGTTTTGCTGAAATTAAGAACTTTATACCTTTTGGGATTTTTAATACTTTTTCCTCTAAATTAATAATGCTTAATTTCACACTGCTGTATCCTATTTTGAAAATATAAAATGATAGCATGTATACTTCTTGAAGGTTTCTAGATAAAGTAAGTTTGTTATAATTAGATATTCAATTCGTATATTTTCCAGATAATAGATGCTTACCTTCTTTGATTGCTAAAACATTTCATCTGAACCATTCTTATTGTAAAGTATCTTAGACTAATATATTTTAATGACTGGATTGTTGAGGGGTATTTGTTAACACAGTGTCTTCAGGGGCAACTAAGGTATGTCATAGGGCCATTTGTCTTTAACAATAAACAGTTCTCAGTAACTGTTGTTCTTTTGAGTTTTGTTAAATGGTGTTTCTATTTTTCAAAGCTTGATATTAATTCATATGGCTACTAGCATGCAGAGAAGGGTATTTGTGAATTAAGTAAGAGAAAGAAGGTTCTTAATAGGCTTGAAGAGCACTTCAGTGAGGGAAGTACTTGGACTTCATGATGTTTACTTTTATTTCGCTTGGTGCCTCCCCTCTGTTTCATGAGCCTGCTCCCTTATACCCAGCTCCCACTCCCTTTTTCCAAAAAGCATGGTACTTGGCATGCGTTCCAGATAGTTATTGTAAGAAGGTTGGGCTTAGATTTTGGAGCTAGACAAACAATGATGGGGATTTAAAAGGATCATTTAATACTGCCAGAATCTTAGGCTAAGTTCACAGCTATGAAATGGGTATATTATACCAATCTCTCAGGGTTGTGAAGATTAAAAATAATCTAGTGTAGGAGATACTTTAACAAATGCTAGTTCCCTTTCCTGATGTTTTAAAGTAAGTGACCCATTTACTTTGGAAATGATACTTGCCCATTTTAGTATGATACTCTAATGATTAATGAGTCAGTATCCCTAAAATATGGTAGCTTTTAATATCTTTTTAATCAGAAATAAATGAGATATTGTTGATTAATTTGGTTGATCATATGAATAAAATGAGGTGGAATATTTTTGAAGACTGAAATACAAATTCAGAAGCAAGAAAAACATTTTTTAATAAAATACAGGAAACCTTTTTTTTCCATCCAATTAGGACTAATTATATTGAAATATTTTGCTGGTATTTTCAAAGAGTTCATAAACTAATGAGTGCGGTTTCTTTAGTGCAAAGGTAGATGTTAACCTAGAAACCATGTAGACAAGTTAAAAACCCCATAGAGTTCTCAAGGCCATTTTGTATTTACTAGTGCCACATCAGTGATGCACCCTATTGCAGCAAGCTTCAATAACCTGAAACAGTATGGCCTGGGTGCTCTAACAAATCACATATTTATTGTTATGAAATTTTATAATCGTCCATAGCTTTTAGTTAATCCATTTACAGGTCAGATTGTAAGGATATCATGCACTTAATAAGTGCCCTAAATGTACATATAGTGCCATTGAGTTTTGATAGTATGGGAGGGGAAAAAACAAAAAGGCATATAAGGAGCTGTCTCACAGTAGTATGAACAACTTGATTGAAAAGACCCATATGTGTAATATGATTAAATTCTACAAAATTGCCTATTAAAAACTTCCTAAAAAGACTGGGAGGGGGATGATGGACGGGCTGGAGGCAGGGTTTGAATGAGAATCAAAGATGTGATTTAAAATTTTCTTATGTTTAAGAATGATGTATGAAATTTAAGGTGAGTTCAGTGTAACAAAGCAAGGATTCTCACTTCCAAAGGAAATAAATGAGCTTTATTATTGAGATTTGTTTCTAAGTACAGACTTGTGATTGTTGTGGTAGTGGTAGGGTGGAATTAATTTGTTTAGCATCATTGCCTGTTCAAAAGAGTTTTGGTGAGTGGTGAATGGTTTTAGGTGTTGCCTAATGAGTCCTCTGACTTTTGAGATCAGTTGAACTAAAAGCATATTGTTTCTCTAGAAATATGAGTTATGACCAGATAGACAATGAAATCTCATGTGAGTTAGTAGCCAACTTTTATCCTTACAATTAAATCTAAGCAGAGTTTTGACTATGTCTTTTTATATTTCCCATTTACAAATATTCTGAACCTCTCTTGCTGCCCATTTATATCGTTGGGATTAGTTATATCACCTGAAGCAGCCAAAATAAGGCTTTTTATTTCTAGTGCTATCTGTGTAGCATGCTTGAATTACTAGACAATCCTATGAAAAACTGAATAAAATAGGGGTCCAGTGAAAGAAAAATAGAAGTGATGTCATGGCAAATTCTAGGAAATAGTCTTTTCTATAAAAAGATTTGATACAATTGTATATATTCCTCAAACCCCCCGTGTTCTTAGTCTGTAAGAGTTGGGTATAAGACTGAATGTATGCCTTAAAGCTTATAAAGAGGGTTTAATTTAATCATATAGCTTTATTTCCCTAACTTTATGACTTGGTTCTTTGCATTTGCTGGGGCTGATGATTTGAATGTTTGAGACTTAGTTTGGAGGTTAAAAAGTTGAAATCTTTCTAATAAAATTATATCTGTTTCTAAGATACAACTGTTTCTTTCCTTGATTATAGTAAAAAAAAAGGATTTGTTCTTAAGAGGTCTTGAGTTTGCTGCTGACTACCTGTGTGACTTTACACAAATAATGTCATATTACTGGAACTGTTTCTTTGTTTATAAAATTAGAGGTAGTGTTAAAATCTAAAACTCTTATAAGTAGATTAGTAGAATATATTTAAGATCTATACAAATACATAAACACATTGGCACATCCCTTGCTGCTCATCATTGCTGGAATATGAAACTAGTTTGTTGTGTTAGGTGCATTATCGATAATGTTACTCACACCAAGGAAATCATTGTGTGCTTTTTTTGATTCATGATTTTGTTAATCTGATAGTACTCTTCAGGATATGTATCTTGTATTAAAAATTAAATTACTGCCACGATCATTGGAATTATTAGGATGAGTGACATAAGCAAGTTGAGAATTGTTTCTCTTGTACTGAAGACCCATTTTTTTAATATACCCAACGTTCTGTAATTTCATTTGACTAAAGAATAGATTTTTGATCTTCTTCCAGAGTAAAGACATGACTACGTCTATAGTTGTATTCTGTAATTAATTTTTGCTTTGTGGGTTTCATCAGGCTAAATAAGAATAAAATGGTTTTATATTTTCTGCTTTAAAAATGTCCTTGTTATAAAGTCTTGTCAGATCAGCCCCACATATGGCAAACCTATTCAAACAATTTGAGCTGCCCCAGTGTGCTTGTTTCTTTCTTGGAAATCTAACCATTTATATTATGTCTTTATGAGCTGTTTTTCCTCTTCCCTCCACCCCCATGTTAAGTTGTAGATTATAAGCTTGCTGAGAAAGGAATTTAATCTTTCCTTTGTATCTCATAGTACCCAGGAAAGAATTCTGTTAGTCACTGAATGGTTTATAAATGTTATTACTATTGAGGATTTTGGATTAAAATTATTGGATAAAATGGAATGAGCCTTTTCTAGGATATCAAGTTGGGGGTCAGTGTGATTAACTCAAAGACATAGCACTTTTGTTAAGCTCTGGACTTTGTTCTGAAGTCAGTTTCTCTTGATTTAACCATAAATTGATTATTCACCTTATATACTCTCTTATATAATACTTTAGTATCACGTTATTGGTAGTGGAAAGACTGTCAGTGGGTAGGTTGGATAGATGTGCACATGCACGTACACATGTGCTCATGTATTTGTACGAGAGAGAGAGGGAGAGAGTGGGCACATGGAATATATGGGAATCAGGTATATGTTATGTTCAGCATTCTAATCTGAGTATTACATAATTATCTAGTTATGTGCACTTAATTTTAGACTACTGACATTCAGCAACAACTTCTAATCAATGGTAAATGTGATACTTCAGGAAGATAGGGACATATTTTCCATTCCTTTCATGTTTTCCTTTTAGCTTTATTCTATTGTATATTTTCCAAATACTTAAATAGTCAAAGATAAAAAATTATTGGAAATGGGTCAACTTCTGTAGCGGGCAGAGATGATTAGAGCTCTGCAGTATATCTTAACAACGTATAGGAACAATTTAATATGCCTAATATTGAGAAGCATCAAAACAGACTGTAAAACATAACAATCATAAAGCTTAGTGGTCAAAAATCATACATATCGACAGGCTATACGAAGATTAGCTATAATAATTGAGGAAAGAGAGCCTAAATTTGGTGCAGAAAAGGAGCTGAGTTGTTTTTGCACTATAATTAGAAGTTTGTATCCATAGATTTTTGTCTTCTTAATACAAAGAATGATATTTGCTGGCAGAGCATGTTTTTTCAGTGTAACCTTTAACTTCTTATGGTATGTACTCCTACAGGTAGTTGATGATTTAGTAAATATTTTATGAATGTAGATGATACTATCAAAATGTTTCCAAATATTACAATTAGTTTTAAGGTGGAGTCAGTGTTAGACAGAATTTAAATTTGAGACTCTATAATTTATAGATATATCATTGAATAATGCCATCTTTATTGTGTGTTAATTTGGATTACAAAATAATTGGGGGAACTTTGTTAAAAGAAATTGAAGTTTACTTAAAACTGTTCTCTGAAGAGATTAGAATTTTAGAAGGTTTTTTCTTTCTTTTGTCCTAGCATTTCTTCTTAAACATAATGTTATGACTACTTGAAAGGAGATATAAATCAAAGTCACTCACTTTATTTTCCAGTTTAGAGTCATTGCTCATTATCAGTTGGTGGGTGTGGAAACAACTTAATAAAGTTTGGGTAATTTAGTTTCAGTTTAAATTCTCAACTGGCAAATTGGCCGAAAACTCCCATCAGAAGACGTGAGCATCCAAATGTCCTTTTGTGATTTGGCTACTGTCTGCTTGACATAGGAAGGCCCTATCAAGAAAAAACTAATGGAGTGATTAACTATCAAAAGAAAATCAATGGTAAGAGTTTTCATTTAAATTATAATATGTGTGTGTGTATGTGTGTGTATAAAACATACCAACTTATTATTTGAATTAAAATTTTAGAACTTTAAAAATCTAGGACAAATGTTTGAATTTATATGTCTGTGACTTAACATTTGTAATAAAATAAATGCAAAGAATGGTTTTATATGCTTAATGTTGATAAGAAAATACTAATTAAAAGTATGAAAAATCAGTTATATAGTTCATATAGTTATATGAATTCATTTTTTTTTGTAGTTCTGTAGTTATCTTTTAAAAATAGCATAAATATTGCTTGAGTAAAGCTTAACTTTTTTAAAAAACAAATTTATACCAAACTGAATTAGAGGCTTCTTACTAAAGTAAATGTCATAATTTTGCAGTAGAACAGTCTGTTGATCTCTGTTTTGTTTTTTACTTCCATTGTAAAATGACTGGGGGGAGCAGGGGGGGAGAAAAAATATATGTCATGTAATGAAATCCACTTTAACATTAGGTCTTTAAAACTGTATCATTGCTACTATATCTCTATGGAAAATATTAAATGATCAGGATTAGATGTTTATATAGCTAAAATGAAGTGGAATATCTATTCATAACATAGCACTGTATCAAATTTTGGTGATAAAATCAGACATCTCTCCCCTGCCTTACACAGGTTTACATTGAGAAAATAATTTAAGGTACATGCTTCAAGTGACCTTAAACCTAATATTTTTATTCTCTTTGTATTTGCTTCCTTTATATCCCTTTATTTGGACATCTGTGTCCTATCAGATTTGTGATTAGTTATGTTAACTTTGGACAGGAATGGAAGTAGTAGCTTACAAAGGTTGAAATCAAAAATGGCTGTTTATCAGAGCTTATTTTAGTATCCTCATGGACATAGTAGCTTTCTGATAACTGGATAATGGGTGATAAAGCTCAGATATTAACAATACATTTCTATTCTTGTCAAACTTATAATTTTTGAGATTGACATAGTTTGAGTAATTTTTTTTGCTCAATTAGAGATGTCAAAATGATGGTAACTGAATGTGACCATGTTTTTAACTATTTTCTAGAGTTTAGTAATAACCATATCAGGAATTGCACATGTGGCAAGCACCTAGCACAGCATCTGTCATTATGTAAGCATTCAAACATTGACAGTGAACTAAGTACTCTAGATGGCAACATCTGTCCTTCAATCCATCTACCTTGTAATTCCAATTTTTATAGATTGTTATGTGTCATCCATCCAGCTAGGTGCTGAGAATAAAATGGCACCGTTAAAAACAGAGATACTTTCTAACTGCTCTTGAACTTCCATTGTAGATAGTAATTACAGTGTAGAAAAAATTATACAGACAAATGTAAAATTGCATCTGGAACCAGTACTATGGAAAGGCAGAAGTCGCTATGAGGATAGAAGCAATGTGGTGGGTGTGTAAATAAAGCACAGAACCCACACATTTATGTCTTAAAGTGAATTGATAACTTGTTTTTATTTAACTTTTAAAGTTTATAATTCTATTTAAGTTGGTATCTTCTAAGCAAGGTGTGCAGAAAGACTAAATTTTAACTGGGGAGAAATACATTTTTTATGATGCTGTTTTATTAGATTTCTGAAGAATTTACAACAAAGTAGCATCAACAATTTAGTCAAAGTAGCATTCTTATGTAAGAATTTCACTTACAGGAGTGAATCCTTACAGGATGCTTTAACATTTCAGGATTGAATGCAGTGAATGAGGACCCTGATTTCTTCAGCTGAATTTAAGTTAATTAAATGTCAACCATAAAATAACTGCTGTCCTCTCTTAGCAACTGTTCCATTCTGTTATCAAGCTAGTACAGGGATTTATTTATCACTCCTTTTACATCATTGAGTTGTTACATGTAGACATTTCTTAATGGCAGTATGATTTCCTTAATCAACTTTTACCCCTTTTTGAAAGAAAAGAATGTAAAATTTATGTTTCTTTTATATATTCTAACACACATTTATTAAATTTTTGAAAATAAAATGGGAGAACATTTGGAGATCTAAATGTTTACACTTTCTCTACGGGACACACAGAATCTCATCTAAGGGAAAGACACTAATGATGTTTGAAGAATTATAAAATTGGTTGTTTTATATGTTCAGTCTGTGTACGTTTTTAAAAACTTTCATTGAAGACTAGGTTTTTTCTATTCACCTGATAGTATAAACAAGTTGAATCAGAGCATACAGTCTAGTATGCAACTAAAATTTGAAAAGCTTAGTTTTACAACAGAAATGATCTTTCCCTAACTTACTACTAAAATATGGAAGCTATTTAAAATATTTTAAACGATATCTTTTCAAACAGCAAAATCAAAATTAAGTCCATTGTTGACTTTTAACTTAAAATTACTATGTTGAATTTCATCTCTACAGTGACGTCTAAATTTAGTTTTTCTGTATATACTCAAAAGAAGGTCATCAGCCTCAGTACTCTGATTTGAAGTTCTTAGCTCAGATACCTAGGCAGGTCTGCTTATCAATGCTGGAAGAAAGATGTCCTTTCTGTACCTCCCAGGAGTGTCTTGAGGAAAATGTTCCTTGCTGGGTAACATGCCTTGCAATGCCCATGACGTTCCATTTTTTTTTTACTCTTTTTGCTTCTGTACAGTTCGCTTTGATTGGTCTGTGATGTCAGCTGGAGAATTGGACATTAGCCACATAAAGATATTTTAAAAATGTAGATATGTAAGCATCACAGATGGAAGATGATACATAACACTTCTTTTACTGAAATGAATGAAAACTAACCCTTGTTTCTAAGCAAACAAAGGTCTACCAGAGGTTATCAGTTTTTAATTATATAACTTTTAAATATAACAATGCGGGGGCGCCTGGGTGGCCCAGTTGGTTAAGCGACTGCCTTCGGCTCAGGTCATGATCCTGGAGTCCCGGGATCGAGTCCCGCATCAGGCTCCCTGCTCAGCGGGGAGTCTGCTATTCCCTCTGACCCTCCCCCCTCTCATGCTCTCTCTCTCTATCTCATTCTCTCTCTCAAATAAATAAATAAAAAATCTTTTAAAAAAAAAAAATAAATAAATATAACAATGCGGTATCTGATTAGGTGCATATGGTGTAATATAATGGGTTTTGTTTGGAATTTTGGCGCTACTACTGACAGAAGAAATGGTAATTAATGAAGGTGTCGAATTGGAAGTTTGAGAAAGGAAAATTTTAATAAAAGTTAGTGTTTACAGTTGTTGGAAGGAAAAGAACATTTTCAGTTCAATATATATAAGGAAGAACCTTTTAAATGTGGAAAATAAAATGGAGTGCCTTCTAGAATCCATTCTTTTAAGAATCTATGACAGAAATGTATAAAAGAATTCTTGCTGATATAAATCATAAGGATTATTTGGAGGAAATTTGTGGCACCTTAAAAATTAATATAGTCATATAGTAAGTATATGAAATATTATATGAAACAGATGTCACTAGCAATATTATGCTACTATTTGTGGTGGGATCTTTACTAAATAAACTTAAGAGATAAAAGAGCAAATTCATTCATTCTATAAATTCTTACTGACAACCAGTTTTATGTCAGGCATGGCCCTAGGCATCGGAGGCATAATCATGAATAAGACTGATGTGACTCTCTAGTTTATATAGTCTGTGAGGGAAGATGGACATTAAACAAATAGTTACAATAAAGTTTAGTGGCTTGTGACGTTATAAAAACAAAGCAGTCCTTTATTAAGGATACCTTGAGAATTGATCTCTAGTATGCTAATCATTTAATCAGCTTACTTTCTTCATGAAATGAAGTTATTCATTTTGACAGAAAAATTGGACTAAAATTCTTTGGGAGTCAGTCTTAGAAATTAGTAGAGACTGAAATAGTCTTGGTTTTTCTATGGCTTATTTAAAACAAGAAACTACTATGGAAAGATGAGTACCAAGAAATGTGAATATAAGTAGAATAAACTTCATAATGCCTCATGTATGTTATACACTATACAGATCATTTAATAAAATTATTAAGCAGTTTTACATGAAAAATTGCCAAGTTGTAGTAGTTAAGGAGTTGCCTTCTAGAGTCAGACTGGTTGGGTTTGAGTAATAACTCTGACACTTACAAGCTTTGCAATTTAAAGTTGTATAACTCTTCTGATCTTCAGTTTCCTCATCCATAAAATGGGGATAATAGTACATATCTCATAGAAAAATTATTTGATGTGTATAAAATGTCTAGAACAGTGGCCCATAGGAAGTGCTTAAGACCCCATATGTTGTAGTTAACAACAACAACAACAATAACAATAAAGAAATAATTTCCTCATGTCAAAATGTCTTGCCTAAGTCACAAAGTTGGGCCCAACTGAAGTAATTTCAAAATGTTGCTTTAAATATATAGGTATTGCACTACAAAGAACTTTTATCTTTTTTACTGCTAAACAAAATCTCAGTGAAATTCTCACCCAAGTTTTGGGCTCTCTTTAACAGCAATACAGCAATCACCCAAAGGCCTGCATAGAGTGCCAACTCCAGGGCCAAGGTTATCTCAGCATTTAACGCAAGACTCAGTCCATTCCAAGCATCATGGAACTGATCCTTCTTGTCTAAGAAAGGAAGTAGCAAAGATCTCTTTACCCCATGGGAGATAAGCCCAAACCAGATTAGAGTAAGTTTGGGAAGGAAGTGACTATGTTGATATTAAGTATTTTTTTTCCTGCAGAAATCTAAACAAAGGATTTCTTCCTATAATAGGTCTACAATATATTTGTAACATTTGTAAACTCAATCATATGTAGCACAACTTGTTACTTTGCTTATATTAGAAAACAAATTTTCTGCCATAAAATAGTCCTATATTACATTACTACTTCTAAATATAATTTGTGAAACTATTTTTTATATTCAAAAAAATATGTTTTATGTGGATTTTTACTGTATCTTTTAGTTTGATATCCTAGAAAAAATGTTTGTAAGAGTTAAATAATTTTTGCCAAGTAATTCTTGTTGAAAAACAATTTCAGGGTAAAATTTACTGTGACATTTTCAAGTCTGCATATGTAAAATGGGATTTTATTTATAAATATAAATGGATTAATTCAATTTATTTATCATAATAAGTGCAAGCAAGTGCTCTAATGAATTGTTTTCAGATTAAATATTTGAATTAAATCTAAAGTACTTCATAACCTAGTTGTTTTTGTTTGTAATGTGGAAGTATTTCTTTCATTGTAAGATGCTGAGAGAAAATTCTTTGAATACCAGAAGTGTAGTTTCCCTTGACCACAATGAGTTTGAATAGGATCAGTCAGTAGGTGTGTATTGAAAACTTACTAGCTATCTAGCACTTGCTAGTAATAGTGTCATGGTAGCCAGAAGAATTATGCCAACACTCTGTTTAGGCCCTAGGAAGACCAGGACCATGGAAAGAATACTTAGACATGAAGCAGAAAATCTAAGACCTAGTTCCTGTTCTGCTACTAATAAACAGAGGGATCTTAGATATAGAACCTATTGAAATTGTGAGGCCATCATAGCATCTCAGTCTCATTATATATGTTATATGTATATATAGCATATATATGTGTATATATGTGTGTGTGTGTTGCCTCTATATGTACACATATGTATATATCCATCCTAAATTATTGCACTAAATTGAAATAAAGAGCTAAGACTTCATTAAGTTTTTTAATGTCCAAATATACAAAGAATTCTGTACTATAAAATATTTTACATTATTCCTTCAAGTGAAAATACATTATTGATTTTTACATACTATTTTAGGACTTCTCAAATATTCTCATATAAATTATGTACTGTTCCAAAAGTTCACAAGGGGAATGTAAAATTTCTTTAGTCTGCCTGATTTCATTTTTTAAAATATTTTATTTATTTGAGAGAGAGAGAGAACTCAGAGGGAGAGAGGGAGGAAGAAGCAGACTCCCCACTGAGCAGGGAGCCCGATGTGGGGCTTTTTCCCAGGACTTTGGGATCATGACCTGAGCCAAAGGCAGATGCTTAACCGACTGAGCCACCCAGGTGCCCCTAATCTGCCTAATTTCAAACTGGATTTCCTTGCTAAGTGATTCATTTTTTTTCTAATAAACATTTTCAGTAGATACCAAATTATATTTTTATGCCATTGACTCACTTTTTATAAACCAGTTTTAAATAGCTACATCAATCATTACCAACTCTACTATTTGCAACATTATTAAGACTTCCCTAGTTCTATAGCATCATGAATACTCAGATTAATTTTACTAATTCATTAAAAGAAAGACTAAAGCATTTTAAATAAAAAGTATAATTTATGTGTACACAAACACACGCACACACGCACTTGCTTGCTTTACTAAGTGATCTCACTGACTCACTTAAACACCATTCACTGCTGCTAAAGAGGAGAGGACTAGTTGGGAGTTGCTAATTGAAGCACCACATTATTAGTGTTGTAGAGGTCTGTGCCCTGACTGGTTTTGAGTCAGGTGAATGTTGGGTGGAAAATGTTATATATATATATATATATATATATATATATATATATATATATGTATATATATCTACTTACCATAAGAACTTGTTTAGTATGTTTATTGAGTACTAGATGCTACTATAGTCATAATTAAAATAATTTTTCATATAAAAATCGAAGAATTAAAATTGATACCTTTTTAAGCTTAATAGAAGATTTAAGAACACCTACATTGTGAGCTACTTCAGTTTAAATGTTAAAATGTTACAAAGGTATTGAATGCAGACATTTTTTGGACAAGAATAACATTTAAATTTATGAGTTATTTGGAAGAAATACTAAAGCAATCATATGAAAGAAGACTAAAATTTATAAGAAAATAAAATTAACAGAAAAAAATTTCTTTGGAGGATTTGCTTTGGTGTTGTGTGGAAAAAATTCTTTTTTTTTTTTTTAAAGATTTTATTTATTAGAGAGATAGCGAGAGCAGGAACACAAGCAGGGGGAGTGGGAGAGGGAGAAGCAGGCTCCCTGCCGGGCAGGGAGCCCGATGGGGGACTCGATCCCAGGACCCTGGGATCATGACCTGAGCCGAAGGCAGACGCTTAACGACTGAGCCACCCAGGCGCCCGTGTGGAAAAAATTTTTATACATCATTAAGCAGTCATTAGTACAGTAAAAAGTCAAGAACCAGCAAAAATAACCTAATTGCTATGAAAATAAGATGACAAGTAGACAGTCCCATCTTAGGCTGTAGAATTCTTTTTATGAGGGGAAGAGCACCTGAGGACTGCTTCTCTGTGATGGAGGCGCATGGCTACGTGCATAAAGGGCTCGTGGAAATCTTTCAGGTTTAAATGTACTTCTGCCACATACTTTACCCATGAGAAATTCATTTAAATTTTTAAGAGAAGCATAAAATCCAAATATTCCTATGGATGTTAAACTTTTATCTGTCATTCACTTGAATACCTGAGTACCTACTTACTAAATGTAAAATATTGTGCTTTTATACTTAGCACAGTGAGGCTGTAACACACTGCCTCCTGTTACTTAGGTGAGACCAGTCAGTCCCAGAGAAGGGAATATCAGTTGGTTAGAGAAGGGGTCCTTTGAATATTGGAACAGTTTTTGAGAATGTAGACCTAGCTAATATGTATCATTAAATATAAGAAGGCAGCAGCATGAGTTTATTGAGATTTGAAGGAGGTAGGAAGATATAAAAATAAAATAATTTACCTTGCATTGATTCAAGGTGCCCTACAAACTAATATCTTTTGTTTGTTTTGGGGGTACAAATTATCTTTTCTGAAATTTTGTTTCCTAAATTATTGTTGGACTAGAATTAAAATTTTTTTTCTGTATAGATGTTTATATACACAGTAACAATATAAGCAAGTCTAATTTTAATTGTTTTCTTAGTATAGTTCACGTGCAGTGTTACATTAGTTTCAAGTGTCCAGCATAGTGATTCAACAAGTTTATACTATGCTATGTTCAACTCAAATGTAGCTACCCTCTGTCACCATCCAGTGCTGTTGTAATACCATCTACTATGTATTATTTTAAAAAATTACAAATGACAGAATTTTTTTTTTTTTTAATGACTGAATGACTTGACTGGGAAATGACCCTTTGTAGAGACTAAAATGCTAGTATTAGCCAAGGCAGACCCTTCCTGGTTGTGAGGAACCCAGGAAAACAAATTCAGTGAGTTAGAACTTAATCTTGGTTGAATGCCTTTTGTGTTTAACAGTGGATTCTTTTTTCTTTACATGTTATTTTATTGAATCTCTCAACAGTTCTGTCAGAAATATGCTATGATCTCTCTTTTACTGATGAGGAAACAGATTCAGAGAAGCTGAGTGACTTTCCCAAGGTCACACGGCTAGTGTTCAAAGTGGTTTGTAGGCCAAATAAGGCAAAGTCTAGAAAGCATTCATTGCATTTTACAGCTAGAAGACCATTTGATGATTCAGTGAAGTGGTGGGGGCATAAGGCTGACTACAATTGCTTTAAGAGTAGATGAGGACCTAGGAAATGAATAGAACAGGTATGGGCTATGTGTGGGAGAATTCTGGCTGAGAGGAAGTAGAGGAGGGCTCAAATAGGTAATTTGAGATGCAAAGGAAAGGTGGAAGGTTTGGATGACACAAGTGGAGGTTTTGCAGAAAGGCAAATGGGAAAAAATTAATTTTAAAATGAATCTTTTAAAACACGGGTGTATCTGTTGCCAGTCTCAGGACAGTCTGTCATATCTTTTGCATTCTTGCTCTGTATGGATTGTGAATGTTTGGTATGCAATAGGGTAGTAAATAACTGTTCCATTTTTACTTTCACTAGAATATATTTGGCTTATTAGTGATGTTCCTAGGGCCTGGATTTTAAAAACTTATTGTAAAAAATTTCAAACATATACAAAAGAAGAGAGACTAGTGTAATAAATGCCCTCTGTCTATGGCCCAAATTTAACTCTTTTATTTTAACTCTTTACTCCTACATTCTTCAGTATGCATTTCTTTTTTTCTTAAAAAAAGACATTTTTCTTATATAAATAGAACACCTTTATGACATCAAACAAAATTAACAATAATTATTTATCACCTGACATTATCTCCCTATTCAGTTTCCTCCACTTTTGATTCCAAAATGTCATGTACCATTTGGGTTGTTCATGCAGATTGCACACAAGATCCATATAGCATTTGGTTGTTAGGACTCTTCTCTAATTAAAATGTCTTTTCTTCTCCTCTTTCTGTTTACCTCCCTACCTACCTCCTTTACCTCCCTCTCCTCTTTTCTTCTCTCCTTCTTCTCTTCCTTTCTTTCCTTCCTGTTTGTGACTTATTAAAGAAACTGAGTAAGCTCTCCCATGTCATATTCCCATTCTGGATTTTTCTGTCAGCTTCCCCAGTTAACTTATTTCTCTAACCTCTAAATTACCTGCAAATTAGAAGTTAGCTCAAAATACTTAATTAGATTCAGGTTCAGCTTTTATTTTGGTGGGGGGGAGGGTGGACAGGAATACTTCATACATGGGACTTCTCCTTCACACTGTATCACATCAGGGAGCATATAATGTCTACTTGTCATGCTCTTAGTGATGCTGAAGTTGGTCTGGTGACAGTCCAGTCTCTCCAGTGAGAGGTTTCCATCAACCTCTCCTTTCATTGTTTCATCTCTTGCTGATTGTTCTCTGAATCAATTCAATCATTAGGGTTTGCAAGATAATGAATTTTTTATCTGCCACTCCTTCCACATTTATTAGTGGAAATAAAGAAGAAATTCCTCTATAAAGAAGAGATTCTATAAAGAAATATCTCTCATAAACTATGGCTTTTGGATTTCCCTGACATAGTTCATCACAGAAAGAAACCTGGTGCTTTTGATATCTCTTAAATGCCTAGTTTAATATCCAAGAGTAACTTTAGATAGAAGTACATAGCACTTAAGTACCCATGTAATTTTAGGATTTTTATAGAATAAAAGTATTTCTTATGTGATTTTCATGAATATTGTCAGTATTAGAATAACTTTGTATCATCAACATATTCAGTTTTGATCAGATTGGGGTTGGGACCTTTTCCTGGTTCTCCTTGGTCAGATGTACTGCTTTGTGCTAAGTTATGGATGATAAGTTGAGCTTCAAGGAATAGGAAACTTCATTAAGTCAGCAAGCTAAACAGTATGACCTAGCAGAGTAGTAGCATAGGTGGGGATGATTTTATATTGCTATAATCATAAACTCAAGAATGAAACAATCACCATTTTTATTATTTTATTCAATAATCACCACTAATTCCATTTTTATTTAACACTGTCAATGGACAAAACCTGAAGAAGAAGAAGAAATAAAACCAAAATATTTCATTTTTAGGTGACATTATTGATTAGGAAAATCTATGGCAGTCAGCTTTAAAACCATTTATGAAAAATAAAACTTTAATGAAGTATAGAATACAATGTATCTTTACATTGGTAATAATGGACATAATGGGGAAAGACCCAACTCAGAATTGTAACAAATCAAAATATAGTACCTAGCAATAAATTTGAGAAAGATGTTAGACTTTTAGAAAGAAGCCATTAACATATTTGAAAATATTTTAAGATCAAATAAATGGAGAGAAACTTTCTGAATCATGAGAATATTGGCAAATTGTCTATAAGTAATTTATAGATTTCTGGGTTTACTTTTAACTTTCAAAATTCCTAGTGATTTATTTTAATTTTTTAAGACTTATTTACTTATTTAGAGAGAGAGCACAAATGGGAGAGGCAGAAGGAGAGGGAGAGAGAATCTCCAGCCGACTCCCCACTGAGCCCCATATGGGTCTTGATCTCAGGACTCTGAGATCATGACCTGAACTGAAATCAAGAGTCAGAAGCTTAACTGACTGTGCCATCCAGGCATCCCCCCCCCCCCACCAAGTGATTTATTTTATAGTGATTCTACAATGAGGGGAAGTCTCACCCTTACTATGTATCAGAAACGTTTTAAAGCAACAGTGTCTAAAACAGTGGTGTGATGCAGGAATAGATATGTAGCCCAGATACTACAAAAGACCTCTCTGCCCCTTGGCGATTTAAATATAAACTTTTCTTGACCTGACTTCCTGGTCAGTGAGAGTTAAGAGAAATGCCTGTCGTCCTGTGACTTACAGGATGAGATTTCTGTGCTTGACTAATGCACCTCATGTTTCTTGCTTCTGCTTGCATGCCATCCTGATTTTTGCCAGTGCCAATACCAATGTGAAATCAGGTCCTTTTTAACTAGTTTCCAAAACTTATTTAGCAGTTTGTAAGTATAGAAACCCTTGAGTAGGTGACAGAACCAGCAGATTTTTTTCTTGGTCTTTGAGCAAAATGTTACTGGCCACATCCATGCCCTCCTTCTACTCATACACTTTCCTAAATTAATACAGTTGCTTTCTTAAGGAAATTCTGAAGATTAAACCTTTCTTCCATTTTGTAAAACATGGATCACTGCAGCATTATTAGGAATCCAGAATTAGTCCCATCTACATATAATAATTGAATATATGATAAAATATTCTTTCCTATAGGAGAGGCCACTTAAAGGATATTTACTCAATAGTATTAAATAGTAGTCTTCAGTGGTGTAACTGCAAAACTGATTAGACAAAAAAAAAATTCATCCATACTTTATATAACCATAGGAATTTAAAAGAAAAAGCATAGAAAATACCTTTACGTCTCATATTTGATGCATTAGTGTAACTCTCCAAGGTGTAAAGATGTACTTGAATATCTAAAAAAGTTGTTTGACTGAAATAATTAAAAGGATCACAGGAGATTGTAGGAAATCTCTGCATCAAAAGTTACAAAGAAATGATAATAGCTTTAACAATTTTATATTATTGCAGAATATGCTAATTTAGACATCAAGATCCTAATATATAAATGAGAAAAAGTATGACAGATTAAGAATATGAAAATGAATATGAATAACAAATGCAAGGGAAAATATCTGCCCTTATACTTATCACAAAGTTACAAGTAAAATGACTTTCCACGGTTTTTTCATTGTATTAAAGGAACTAAATTCTTTAAAAAGAAATCTAATATTGGCAAGATAAACAGTGATACCAAACTCTTTTGGAAGGTAATACCAGGAGAATATGCTGATAGTCACAGTAATGTTCAGATATTTCACTCATAGGAATTTAGGAAATAAATATTGTGCTAATTAAAAGTCATAGATATAGAAAAAAATGCTTAGAGACTAATTATAGAACATCAATGTAAAATATCATGTTGTCTTTAAATAATTATTTTTGAAGATTCTAGAACAATTGTCCAATAGAACTTTCTATGTTGATGAAAAGTTCTATAATTTGCACTGTCCAGTATGGTATCCATTAGCCACATGTAGCTACTGAACATAAGAAATGCGGCAAGGGCAACTGAGGAACTGAATTTTAAGTTTTATTTAACATTATTTAAACTGAAATACTCACGTAAGGCTAGTAGCCATGGTATTGGACAGTGCAGTTCTAGAAATATGGAGAAATGTTAGGTGAAAATAAATAAGTTTATATGACATGATTACAAGTATGTAAATAACCTGTATGTACATAAGGAAAGTGATATTCACAATTAAAATATGTTAGGATAGAAGGAAATGGGTGATTTTTTTTTAAATGCTGATTAAAAGATCAGGTGAAAATAATACACCACTCCAGCACTGTGCTACTCAATATGGTACCCACTAGCTTGATGTGGCAATTTTCATTTAAATTAAATAAAATTAAAAACTCAGTTCCTCAGTCACACTAGCCACATTTCAAGTGCTCAATAGCACACACGGCTAATGTTTACCATTTAGACAGAGGAGATTATAGAACATTTCTACCATTGCCAAAAATTCTATTGTATAGTTCTGTGGAACTGATAAAAGGAATGTACTGCAACAAGTCATTTGATTATTAGTAATTTCTAAGGGCACAAATGAATTAAAACTGGAAAGTGAATTTAGTGAAAAAGTGTAAGGAGGAACAGTGTTGTAAGACCCTATACATGTAACTTAGATCAGCTTTCCGTAAAATATGGGCTGCAAACTAGTGCTGGTTATACCAGTCCATGACTAAATGCTTACTCTCAATTTCATACTTGTTTAGAAACTTTTACAGCAATGTGATAGTTGTTTGTCATCCAAGCACGTCACCTATCTTATCTCATTGAACTGATCTAGTTATTAATGAAGCTACCTGTAGAGTTCTATGTAGTATAAGCTGAATATTAGTTTGGAGCAATAGTAGTCCATGAGTATGGGTCCCCAGTGGGAATAAAAACAGTTCTTTACTACAAATACCATGTGATTTCACTCATATGTGGAATTTAAGAAACAAAACAGATGAACGTAGGGGAAGGAAAAGAAAAAAAGAGAGGGAAGCAAACCATAGAGACTCTTAACGATAGAGAACAAACTGAGGGTTGCTGGAAGGGAGATGTGTGAGGGGTGGGCGAAATGCGTGATGGATATTAAGGAGGGCACTTGTTGTGATGAGCAGTGGGTGTTACATGCACCTGATGAATCACTAAATTCTACTCCTGAAATCAATATTACACTATAGGTTAACTAACTAGAATTTAGTATAAATTTGAAAAAAAAAATTTTTAAAACAGTTCTTTACTATAGGCAGTATGAGAAACATTGGTCAAGATGAAGAAGAGAAAGTAGGCTGCTCAGGGCAATTTTTTAAGGAACCTAAAGTAGTTGTTAGTATAGCTTAATATATACTTGCAAGTGAAATTAAAAATTGAACACTGAATCTCTGAATGTGATAAACTTAGACTTCATCCCTCCTGCTAGTAGAAATAAGACCAAAGATTCATTCTTCAATAATGTGAGTAAGGATTTTAAAGGAGTTCTTAGCCAGTGCCTCTATTTTGGGTGTCCTATTTTCCTCCTGGGTATGGAGGAGATTCAACTAGCTAGCCGAATCTTTTCCTTTTAGCAAAATTTCCAACCTAGTGTTTTCCTTTACCCCTTCTAAGCTCCTTTTGGCATACTGTTACACTTAGTTCTTTGTAACTCTTTTCATCTCTTCCCCACAAAGTTAGTTTCAAAGGCTTGCAAAATGTCCCAAATGAGAGAATTGTTTTAGACTAAGCTTCTCATGTTTTATTTTAAAATTTCCTTTTTTCACACTTAAGCTTAATTGATTCCCTGATACAAGATATTCAGTTGAATTATTTGTGAAATGTGAAAAGCTTTTTACTACTATAATTAAGGTATAATCTGTTAGCTAAAGCATTGTTTTAATGATACAGGGTAAGCATAATCCTAGATTTACTACCTATTTTTTTAATTGTGGTTTTGGCTGTACATTAAATGACTGCCTATTCCCTAAAATGAAATGCCCCATATGGGCTGTCCAGTTTGTTTTGAGGACCAATTCCACATTTGTGAAATTTGGGGTCAAATGAAAGCAAGTACTTACTATATAATAGTTATTTCTTCTGATTTTAGTGACCTTGCATTTTGGATTAAAAAACATATACATATTCAGTCCTTCATCAATATGATTGATTAATCTGTTATTGATTTTAGCATTTCTTCTTTTTCTCCCTAATTTATCAAATTTGAAAAGGGCTAGAAAACACTTGAAGGAAATCAGTCTGTTTTCAGTAACAGTCTGTAAGTAACAGAAAAAGAAATAAATAGTGTTCAGCATTTCTTGTTTAAATTTTGTGTTTTTTGAGATTGAAAAAACTGTACATATTTAAAATATATATAAATATATTGATAGAATGGCATCTTCTGATTTCACTTTAATATTACGATTTGCTTTACTTAAGCAGAATTATAGATAATCATATTATCACTTGGCTTATGTAGTATAGTATCTTCAAAAGATGAAAAATAATACTAATGTATTAAGAAAGCATGTTCTTATCTGTATTAAGCTTATTTTATTTGATATTTGGTAATATTATTTTTAAGATACAGTGTATGATTTCCTGATCTGAACAAAGCATTCCATTTCTTTTTAGGATTTGGGTTGTAATAGATTTATAGCATTTTCTCATAAATATGTTAAGGTACAGCATTTTACAAACATTCTTAGTATGTAGTTAGAGGTTTATATTACTAATATTTTTATATAACACGCTTCAGACTCCTTAGAATATTTGTAGACTTCTAATTGTTTTATTTTATGCAAGTATTGACCTTGAGAATGTTGACTAACAGGTTAATATTCTTTCAGTCAAATTTTTTTAGTGCTTACTATGTTTTAGGAACTATTTAAGGCTCTTCAGATAATCAGTGTTAAAAAAAAAAAAGTCAAAACCCTTTTCCTCTGGAAGCTTACATTCTAGTAGTCTTCAATGAATTTAGCTTTACTGATTTTTCTAATGGAATTTACAAGTATGATCATTTGGCAACCCAGAATTTCTCTGTATTTTTCTCAACTTCCCAACTGATAATTCAGTGCTGGGGTAGAAGTTTAAACTAGCCACTTGAAGTTTTGGGTTTATGGAGTAGTGTTTGGAGTATGCAGTATTCTTTAGGGAAGATACTCTTTTTTTGAAAGAAGAGAATGTGGTTTTGAAATACTCATGATTTTATCTAATTTCTTTTTTTCAGAACCTACATTTTGTAATATATAGGTAGATAAACTTGAACCAGATGGTATGATCTCAGTATAATATTTTACTCTTCTCTCCTCCTTCAGGAAAATCTTTAACTTCCACCACAAGAAGATTAAAAAGAGGTCCCTCCTGCACCAAGAAAGATCTGCAGATCTTTTTCAGTGTTCTTGGAGGTGTGGGGTGTGAGAACTTGATCAGTTTGTGTCAACCACCTTGTTCTCTAAAGGTAAGCACTGTGTAGTGAGTGCACACTCATGGGCCCAAGCTCCTAATGCAGGTCTGGTTTTGGAATGCTCCATTGAGGGTTTGAGGCCATCAGCTTTCCTCATAGAAGGATGGCCTAGGCAGCCACTTGTGGGCAAGACATCGCACACATTCATCAAGAGATGGTTTTCCTTGTTTAGAAGTGAAGCATGTCCTAGAAATGTCCGGGTGTTTTTTAAAAAAAATTCCCAATTATAGTAAAACTTGTCTTCCAGTTCAGCCTGCATTTAAATCAGTTTAATAATTGCTGTGGTTGATCCCTCATCAAGAACTCTTCTTGGATGTCTTGAGATTTACATTCAAGAATTTTGAAGCAGTGACAGTGTTTAAGCAGTCTCGTGACTTAATAGCTTAAAGTGATATAAACCACTCTGAAGAGTTGCTTTTCATGATCTTTTTGAAGCTGTCTCTTACCTTTACTTCAGAGAAAGTCCCTTAAACCATTTTTTAAAATCTGTATTAAGCTTCAGAAAGTATGGAAGCAAAGACCTTCTTACTCTTTAATTGCTTATGTCAGATCCTAATTGAAAAAAATTACTTAAAATGAGCAGTTTTTTTTCCTGATAGCTTTTTCCTTTCTTTAGGAAATGAAGAAATATACATTGTTGGTTCCCTGAGGGAAACCTCATAAAGGATAAATAATGTCTCCCCTTTATTTCTAAACTCTAGTATCAGAAAACCTTATTGTTCTATTGTACAATGTATTGACACCTCCCAAAAAGACCAATCCTAAATTAAATTGTCATTTGAAAAGCATTCATTCATTATGAAAAAGAACAGGAGCATGTTGATTTTGAAAATATCAAGATTAAAAGTAGGTTAGCATTAAATAAGAATAATTTGGACTGCCACCAAGAGACTAAATGTCTAACCAAACATTCACGTTATAGTCACCAGGATACTATGGTATTGACAATGAGGATTTAAAGCGCTGATAAAGAAATTAATTGGTCCACATCTAGTTTCATTCATCTTTTTTTCTTTTTCTTAAAGCTCTTAAAGTGATCTTGGAAACTTTAGTTCTAAAAGACATGAACTATTCACGAAGCATTAAATTTGGGAGAAATCTGCTGATTTTTGTCTGGTAGCCCTGTCTTTGGTTTATGATAAATTTTATTGTCTTTTCAAAATACTTGTACTTCCTATATCTGTATAATAAAAGATATTAAGGAGAAAAAAAACCCTTTGTATTTGCTGTTAGAATGGGGAAAAAATGCAGCTGAGACCTTTTTTGAAAAAACCTTGAGAACAAGGTTACTATTTTTTATGAAAATAGTTGAGGAATTAGAACTAGTCCTGCTTATTTTAACTGTAGGCAACTTTAAAAGATTTAAATCTTCAAAGTAGATATGATATAGGTTATATAGTGAAGACATAGAGATCACTGAGTATTTGGAGATAATCTCTCTATACAGTTCTTTTGAATTTTTATTTGTGAGAGCATGTTAAATATTTTTAACCTTTATAATAGCATGGGACAAAATAGATGAAGGCATTAGCTCTTTGAGCCAGTTGAGAAAAAAATTGAATTAAAAGTCAAACCAACTGAAAATGTAAGGTGGGATATAAGAATAACTAAATTATTATTTGGTACCTGAAGTATTATTATAGCTGAATTTTTTAATCAAAAAACCACCCCCTCTTTTTAAAAATGAGCTCTTACAATAGTATTGGCAATACATTTTGTAAAAGGAAAAATTTATTTCACCATGTTAAAACATGTTCTTTGATTTTGATGATATATAGGAGTGAAAACCCAACATATTGGCACTAAGGAATTCATCTCTTGGCATTGGAACTAGGATCTGGGGAGATTTTATTTTTATGTATACATATATATACTTAATCATACACACATATACATCCTATATTTATTTCTTCTTTTGAATTATGTAAGAATGATTTGTCAAAGATCAGATTTCTGATTTGTCTCACTAGTACTTAGATGCCGTGTTTTGCTTTTGTTTTTAAAGAGTCATAGCTAATTCATGGAAACAGTCCCTACTAGAAATTTAGTTTCTTTGGTGTGATCGTGCTCCCTATCTACTCTAATAGCTAAAGGAAGGTGAGAAAGGCAGCCCTATGTTCACCAGTATTGATTTTTTAGAGAAGGAACAAGGAAATTCTAGCCCAGCCCTCTCCTTGGAGCCATCTAGACCAGCACTGTTCAGTAAAAATATAATACAAGCCACAAATACAAGCTACATATAAAATTTTAAGTTTGTTTTGTAACCACATTAAAAAGGGAAAAAGAAACAGAAAAAATTAATTTTAATTACATTTAAATTAACCTAATGTATCTAAAATACTATTTCAACATGCAATCAGTATAAAGATTTATGAGATGTTTTATTTTTATTCAATGAAATACTCAAAATCCGATGCGTATTTTACACTTACAAAAATTTTGTATTGAACTAGCCACATTTCAAGTGCTCAAAAGCCACACATGGCAGTAGCTACTGTATTAGACAGTACAGATCTACACCAAGGGTGGAGCTCCCATTTTAGCATCATCCATGGTGAATTCCACTGGGTAACTGTAAGCTCCCCTAGTTTAGAGTTTCCAGATTTAACAGAACACAAAAAATCAAGAACAAAAACAAAACAGGATGCCCAGTTTAATTTGAATTTCAAGTAAATAACAAGTAATTGTTTAGTGTAATTGTGACTCATGTTATACTTGGGACGTACTTAGAAAAGAATTATTTATTTCAAATACAGATTTAACTGGGCGTCCTGTATTTTATATGGCAATCCTGCCCGGTTTTAACTGAGTGGAAGACATCATCAGACTTTCCTAGATACTTGTAGGACTAGAGCAGAGAATCTCTTCCTCTGCAGAGGATTTTGATAACCAACCCCCCCCCCCCAAAATCAGTATGCAAACCAGAACTACTGATAGCCCATTTCTTCCTAATTCCCTAAGATGTTTAAGACAGAAGATGGGCTTATATCACAGAGACTCAGTCCTTACAAATTTAAACATTTTGAATCTAAACTATTACATTAAGCTGTAAGGTTTATGAAATTTTATGACTTGAATGATTAGTTACTTGAGTTTATAAAATAGAAACTGTCTAACAGCTTATTGCTAGTATCACATCTTATGAAAAACATTTCACCCTTGGTGACAGTCTCGGCAGTTTTCAGCATCTTGGCTATTTCAAGTTATTTTCCTACCATTGGTTACCACTGCAGCTGTCACATCATCTTGAGTTGGCAAGCATTAACACAAAATATTAGGTTGCTAAATGCCAGGATAAGGCTTACTTTACATGGCAAGTATTTAAGTACTTGTAATTCTGTGCTGTGGTGTTGATCATTGGACCCTGACCCAGTCGACACCCAGTCAGTTCTTAAACCAGTATCTCTCATTCATCCTGAGGCCTTCTTTTCCAGAACAGCTTTCCATTTGTATTTTTTAAACATCTTTAATGTTCCAGTTTTAGCACCGTTTTGAAACATGTAACAATTTCTTTAGGAGTAGGTGTATCCCTCTTAACCTCTAGAAAAGAGACCATTTATAATTCGTGTTCTCTAAGGACAGTAATTACACCAGCTCCACACTCCCTCTCAAGGGGAACACTTGCCTTCACGAGGTGAATGACTTCAGGTGTCAGGTCTTCGTTACCAGCCAGGCAGGTAGACCCAGCCGCCAGTGCGGTTGGGCAGTTGAGCAGTTCAGTTTCAGCTATGGCGCATTCCAAATCCATTCATGCTTAGGAGAATGTACCCAAGAGTGTGGATATGTTTATAATTACTGCATTTCCTTCAGAGAACAAGAATTACAGGTAAGGTTTGTTTTTTTTGTTTGTTTTTTTGCAGTGATCCAAAAATTATTTTTAGATAAGAAATTTAAGGATTTGAAAGTATTACTCTTTTCCCAAAACAGTCACCTAAAATATCTCAAGTATAGCCTATATTATATAATAGTTTTCTTCCTCACTCTAAGAAGGAATTGAACCTGGAAAGGAGGGGAGTGGGAAGAGACAACTTATTGTCATTTGAAAGCTGTGAAAATCACACATTTCCATGTCTAGAAATATCCTCGGTTTATGTAAGAATCTTACTTTGCCTAACTTCTAAGGTCTAAGGTATGAATTATTTTGTCAAATTAACACCTACATCTATATATAGGTAAGGTGTTCAGCCTTTGTGAGCTAATGTCTTTAACAGCAGTGAGTAAATTAACGAATTGTGTTTGGGTTTTCACTTTTATTCTCAAGTCTGACTGCCTTTGGTTTAAAGGCTTTAACCTTATTTCTGAAACCAAAATTTAAAGCTGCTGCAAAATACCTTAAAACATAGCTCCTTTTTTACCCAGTGATGTTTGGATGAGCTTTAAAGGGTCTGTGAATTCCCTGAAATTATACTAAAATTTTGTATGTATGTGTTTTTTGCTGGGAGGAGTGTACATAATTTTCATTCTATTCTTGAAGGGCTTTGCAACAAAAAATTTGGTTAACAACCACTGATCAAGTCTAACATCATCACTTTACTGATAAACTGAATTTCAAAGAATATGTTATTTGCCTTCACTCATTTGAAATTTAATACTTGTAAAAACTAAAGTTTGTTTCTTAAAAAAAAAAAAACCATTGTACTTGTTTTTAGAAGGAAAAGCTTTACCTTGAATTAATTAAACTTGAGAAGACCAGCCTAAATGGGGGCAGTTAATTTGCTACTAGTTTCTTCCATTCTACCCTTTGACTAGAATCTTTATCAGTTGTTCCATAAACATGGCCTCTCAACACAGTATGAGACTGTGTGATAAATTCTTGAAGATCAGTTAAAGAAAAAATGAATTATCTATTATAATTTGACTCCTACTTTTTTCTCTTTTCAAATCCTTTATTCAGAGAGAGTAACTAAAACTCAGGAAAATAAGTGACTAATGTTATTTTGAGAGTATTAAAAAAGCAGTTAATTGCTTTTAGCAGTTAATTGTTGGGACTCCTTCTGGTCCTGACCCTACTTAAAGAACTTCTACAGTAGACTGTACATACCTCACGTTGTTTTTCAGTGATCGAGTATTTTAAGGTCATTCTTTTTTATCAGAAGATGTTTTTATTATTACAGTAGTACTTTAAAAATAGTAATCCAATTCTATATTAATAAGGAAACTCATACTTCTTTCTCAAAGGAAATACCATTTTTTTCATTTTTTTACTTTTCGTTTTTTTTTTTCCTGGTACTAGCTAGGAAAGTCTGCCTAATTCAAGATTTAATTAATTTATACCATTAATTGAATATTAAAAGGAAAAGAAATTTGAGGGATGATTCATAGAAAGCAGTTATTTCCCAAAAGGAGCAGAAAAGAGTAAGACAACTTAGGACACTACCTATATTTTTTTATTTAAGTTTAATTATACTTAAAGATTCTAAAATGCATAATATAAAGCTCATTATAGAAAATGGCATTGATTTCTGAAATAGATTACAGTTTTGGGCATTATCACTCAAGGTGATTATCTGTCACTTATGCTCCTCTGCCTTTGTAGAAGGTAACTTTTGAAGTGAGCCAGATTTTGTTTTTCATCCAGGAAGAACAGTTTGTATATCCTACCCAGTAGGCCACCTATGTTACTTTCTGTGGGTAATTCTAACAAATAAAATTTTTATTTTTTACTTTACATTCATCAAATGATTTTATGTTTAAAATAGAAAAGCTTAAATTCTTCTTAGGAACATTTACAAATATTTAGAAATAGTTGGTTTTTTTAATTTGAGGTAGACCAATTTTAAATATTCTCTGCACTCAAAGAAATTGAAATAATTAATTGACCTACTCACTCAGCTCATTAATCAGTGGTGGAGCTTTGGTTTACATGGCAGATCAAAACTAATCCAACATCTGAACATAGATGAGTAGAAATTTATTTACAATCAATTTTATTAACATAGATTATTGTTTAAAATAGAAGTTTCAAATAAACCAGAACTATTAAAAGTGGCTTCTGTGTGCCTACATGCGTGGCTTATATCTTTCTGTGTATTAACAATTGAGCATTTATCTCTTACTTCTTTTCAGTTCGTGTATCAAAAACTTTTTTTAGCAATTTCACTGTTTATATTGTAATACAGAGACATTGAAACTTTGCCACAACTACCTTCCATGTTCTTGTCTAGGAAATAAATTTATTCAGTTAGTCATCAAGTATATAGAGAATTATGAGAATAGAATGGTAAATGAAACACATTCCCTGTGCTCATAGAAACTACAGTTTACTAAAGATGTGTGGTGGAGTGGTACAAAGGTAAGATAGAGGGGATCCTAACCTAAGCCAGGGGTCAGAGAAGGCTTCTTTGCCAAAATGAAATTTTAACTGAACCTGAGGCATTATTAGGAGCTAGTCAAACAAAATGAGAAGGCAGAATAAGCAAATGTGAAAGCCCTGAAGGAAGAAATAAGACACATTGAAAAGACTTAGGAGAGAGGGAAAGATGAGACTGCACAGCAAAGTATCTTTAATGTCGTCATCAGATATTTGGCCTTCAGACTTTAGCTTAAGAGCAGTGGGAAGATGTTGAACACTGTATTTTATTTTTTCTAAAACTTTTAATGAAAGCCTAATAATACAATTAGAAAAGTGAGCATATCATATCACTCCATGAATTTTCACAAGCTGAATACTCCTATGTGACCATCACCCAGATGAAGAAACGGAACACCATCACCATCCCAGAAGTTCCCTTTCATCTTTCCTTCCAGTCAGTCTTGCCCCCCTCTACCTACTAAGGACAACTCTCACCTGACTTCTTATTGCATAGATGGTATTGCCTATGTTGTACTTTGTATAAATGGGGGCTTACAGCATATGCTCATTTCTTATGAATGAAAGAAGCCAGACACAACATTCTGATTTTGAGTATTTCTGCCTTTTGTTACTGGCACTGTAGTTGGGAGACTCAGAACATACAAAAAAACAGTGTGATCAGTCTTGTGGCTGAATGCTGCATCATATGAATGTACCATGAGATTTGCCACATCTGCGCAATGAAGGATAGAAAGATGTGAACTCAGCAAGTTTCACAGTAAGTCTAGGGGAGAGATAATGGGGTTTGAGCTGGTAGGGTGACAGTGAGGATGAAGAAAAGTAGGCACATTAGAGAGAGATTTAGGAGTTAGAATTTATAGGGCATTAATTCGATGAGGGGATGAGGAATACAGAGACACCAAGGATGACTCGTGGGTTTCTTACTTGAGCAGAAGGGGATGGTGGTGCCCTTTAAGTCCAAACACTGGAGAGGAATGGATTGTTGTATGAGTTTTACTGATAGAAGGGGATAACGAGTTCAGCATCCATATATTTGAGGTACCTGTGAAACATTGCATGGGTCTGCTTTGTACAACTAAAGAACTGTTTATTAACTGAATGAATGAGTTACTTTACATTCATTAATAACAGCGTGCTAACAAAGAACTCTTCTACATGGGGGAGGTTGTAAATCTTGTTTTCTCACTATCTGTTCTTCACCTATAAATCTCATCAGATGCTCTTTCTAATGTTTGTAGGAGTGGGTTTGGCACATCTTTTTTTTTTTTTTCATGTATCTGTATATATAGTATATTTCCCCTGAAGTACTGCTAACTTAACATGCGTGTGGAGTCGTACCTTCCCATATACATGGTATGAAAGGCATTGTAATGCCTCCATACTTTAAAAATTGTGTTTCTATCATTACAGTCTTGAAGTAGTGTACAATAGCCACACTTTAAAGTGAGTTTATTTATATGAAATGATTAACCTACTTACTTGGCAAGACTTAAAGTGACTGCAATAAATGTTAATTCAATTTTGGTAGGGGAAAGGAAAGATATAAAAATGAGGTAAAACCTGAAGCCTAAGTACAAGCCTAGGTAAAGAGCCAGAGAGAGTCCTAGGTGTCAGGGAGCAGAATGAAAGCACCTGATTTTAAAGGGAGGAGATACCAGAGGGCCTGGATGGGAACTAGGAACTCTGCCTCCTTTACAGTGCCGCCTGAGACTGGTGCCCTGGGGAAATTTTATGGGAAGAGGAGTAACTGGTATAGCGCTGAATTTAGCAAATGCCTAGCACATGGTGGAGTACTTAGTAGACTTGGCAGTTTACCTAGTTTACACCACTCAGTTATGATTTAGTGTTATATTTAGCCCACAAAATTTGAACTAAAATTAAGGCATTTTATCATGTCCATGAAAAAAAAAAAAAACAGTAAACAATCATGATCATGATTTTCAGTTTATAGAGTTTTCCCTAGCTTTAGGCTCTGCCACTTATCAGGTAGTAGTGTTTTCAAAATTAAATACTCCATTTCATTTCATGGAGTTGGGTTTTTTGTTTTTTTCCGGTTTGTTTGTTTTCAAATTTTTGCCAAATCAGCATTATATAGTGAAATCAAACAGTACTTTCTGAAGCCATTGAAGTTAATTCATTCATTCAACATACATTTATGAAAAATATTCCATATTTGTGATAGTTTTATAGCCTAGGATGATGATGATGCAAAGAAGTATTTCTGCCTTTTGTTACTGGCACTATAGTTGGGAGACTCAGAACATATACAAAAACAGTGTGATAATACAAATTATTACTGGATTAACTGAATAGTGTTGTAAAAGCAATGAATTCAGGGGAAGGAAGTTACAGGCTATGATACCAGAGAAGAGATGATGGAGGTGGTAGAATTTAATTTGGGTCCCAGTGGCTCAGTGGAGTTTGAATAGGTGTGGCAAGAGCACCACAGGCAAGGGTGCCGTCGTGAGAAAAGTGCAGAAACAAATATGGCGGATGTTGGGCACAGGGAGAAACTGGCCAGCCTGCAGCAGGGAGCCCAAGCTGGTGCGTGGAGAGAGAGATGTTTCATTAAAATTTGACCATGTTGTAAGAAGCTCTGAATTACTCAAAAATCCGCCAGATCTAAGAGTGTGGATTATTGTCTTGATTTTTAGATTACCTGTAAGTATAATTTTACTTGCCATTATGTGGTAATTATTTAGGTTTTACTTGTCATCATGTGGTAATTCCTTAGATTTTTATCTTAATTTTAGAAACCTCGTGTGAGGTTACCTGCAGGAGCAAAGTGATTGTGCTTTTAAGTTCAGAGAATCTTCACCTGGGATCTGTGGATTGGTTTCAGGGAGTCTGGATCTCTCTAAAATTAAGACAGAAGTTTGAATGTATCTCTTTTTTGGAGGAAGAATCCATTACCTTTATCAGAGTCTTAAAGGATCTGACAATCCAAAAAAAGTTAATAAAACAGCTTTTGCTCTCCTTACTTAAAATATTTTTAATCTAATTCCTTTGCATATATGTATTTTTAATATAGGAAATAAAAATAGGGGAATTAAAACATATTAAATGTTACTGGACATTTTTCTTTCACTATTTACAGGTACAATATTTAAGAGTTAAATAGTATTAGTTGGATTGATTATGTAATCAGAGATAGTCGCTATTTTATAAATTTCATAGCTTTCAGTAAAAGAACTACTAACTTGCTTTTTTAGATACAAGCATTTTGTTGAGCATGCTATTTCAAGTAGAACTTTCTTCCTATTTTTGGAAAAAATACATATCTCCTTTTTATAGAACATAAAGCACTTTTAAATAAATGTCCACTTTAATCCTGAGATATGACTCACCTGGATCATGTCTAATCTTCTATACAACAGTTTTAAGCAGAAGTCAACAAATTATAGCCAATGCGCCAGATCTAGTCTTCGGCCTGTTTTTATATGGCCCACAAGCTAAGAATTGTTTTTACATTTTAAAATCATAAAAAAAGGGGATTATAAGTGATTACAATTGTGAAAAAAGAAGACGATGAATACTTAACAGAGACTGTGTATGGCCCTCAAAGCCTAAAATATTTACTGTTTGGCCTTTGGCTTTCTTGCCAACCCTTGGTTTAAAAGTAGTTCAGTTTTGGGGCGCCTGGGTGGCTCAGTTGGTTAAGCGACTGCCTTTGGCTCAGGTCATGATCCTGGAGTCCCGGGATCGAGTCCCACATCGGGCTCCCTGCTCGGCAGGGAGTCTGCTTCTCCCTCTGACCCTCCTCCCTCTCATGCTCTCTGTCTCTCATTTTCTCTCTCGCAAATAAATAAAATCTTAAAAAAAAATAAATAAAAGTAGTTCAGTTTTTAAGCTCTTCCAAATACATATGTTATGCTACAAGAGGATACATGGTTTGTGGATATCTTTGGAGTTGGGCATATATTTATATAATTCTATCAATGTTGATTAGGCAAGATAATCTATTTTTCATAACAGGATATTCAGCTAGTAGTTCAGCTTTCTAAATTCTGCAGTGAAAGCATATAAAAAAGTGTGGACTTAGTGATCCATTTCAGAGGACTATGTGAATGTAAGGGTAGATTTTGTTCTTCACAAATACGTAATGGGGGCGACCACAATACAGATCAATTGATAAATACTAAAATATGACCTTCAACTTAACATAAAAATATAATCTTTACCTTTGAAGATACCATTTACCTAAAGCAAGTATATTGTATAAAAGCAAAAGAAAATATACATTTAACTGATAAAGTATTGGGAAGGGCAGTTACTAAAAAGTGTATTATTCATTGATTTATTCAACATATATACTTATTTCTGGAACTGTTAAATATATTTTTGACTCTTTAATTATATTATTAATATATGAGATACTGTGATTCTAGCTTTTAGATAAATATTGAAATATTCTTATTATGGAGAATTATTATATATCATAATTGAGTCTCAAACAATTAGGGCAATTCTGACTTCCCTCTCCTGCATTATTATTTTTTCCTCCACTACCAGATCTTTTTCATCAACATACAAATAATACTGGATTTTTTTCATCCCATCCTATAAAAAGTTCTTGTTTCCACTTTTCCCTCTGTTACTTTCCTTTGTCTTTCTGTTTATAGCTCACCTCTTTGAAAGAGTTGTCTGTGCTCTGAATTTCTATAACCCCTGCCATGCCACCAGAATTGCCCCTGTTTCTGACCCCCAGCTGGTCCCTTCTCCATCCTCATCTTACTTGACCTACGTAGCAGCAGCACTGAACACACTCTTTATTTGGCTTACAGTTACTCCACTCCCCTAATTTATCCTTCTACTTCTCTGGTTGCTACTTTCAATCTCTTGCTGATTCCTTCTTACTTTCCAACTTCTAAATTGGTAGTGCTCCAACATTTGGAATTGGGGCCTCTTTCCCCCCACACACACACATTTACTCTCCCTTGATGACCTCATCTGGTGTCATGGCTTTAGATGACCATCCATTTGCTGAGGAGCAGAAGTCATTTAGTATTCTCAAAATGTAACGTAGTAACCTGAATTCTTTATCTCCCCTGCCCTTACCAAAACTTCCCCCCAAGTTTTCCCCATCTTAATAAATAATAGCTGCATTCTTTTGATAAATCTTGGTGTCATCCTTGATTCCTAGCTTTCTTTCACCCCATATCTAATAATTCCCCATATCTCTGTCATCATATTCTCTTGTCTCTACCCTTAATATATTCTCAAAATTCAGTACCAATCACCATTTCCACTGCTATATCTATGATCCAGGTCATCTTCACATCTTGCCTATATTGTTACAAAAGCCTCCTATGATTGGTCTTCCTGTTTCTGCCCTTGATTTACTTCAATCAATTCTTAATACAGCAGATAGAGTAATTATATTAAAATATGTCATGTCATGTTATGTCACTCCTTGATGAAAACCCTCCATTGACTTCTCATCTCTACGAAAATAAAAGCCAGAGTCCACGAAATGGCCTATCAGGCTATATCCCCTGGGCCCCTCTTACTCCCAGACATCAACTACTTTTCTTCCCCTACTCACTCTGTTCTTCACCCCCAACTCACTCTGCTGTAGTCATACTGACCTCTTTGCTGTTCTTAGAATGCATCAGGCAAGTTCTTGCTTTGGAAGATTTGCACTGGCTATTCTCTCTGCCTGTAACACTTCTCCCTATTATCTTTATAGCTCATTCCCTTATCAGTTTGAGATTTTTATTCAAGTCAGTTGACTTTACTTAGCCACTCAATCTAAAATTGCAAAATTCCCCCATTCCGCCCCTAATTCTCCTTCCTCCTTTATGTTTCTTTTCTTGTAAGCCTTATTGCCATCTCCCATCCCATATTTTACTTACTTTTCCTGTTTATTTTCTTCCACCTTCCACTAGAATAAAAAGGCAAGGATTTTGTTTGCTTTGCTAACAGCTCTATCCTCAGCACAAAGATGTTTAGTACCTGGCTCATGTTTTTCACTCAGTTAATATTTGTTGAATGAATGAATGAATGAATGAATGCAGTTGAAAATAGTCAACGCAAAAAATTTAAAATAATTCAGGGATTTGGAGAGCCCTTGGATCATTTAATAAGTGCTCAAACATTTCAGTAGACAGCATGAATGGAACTAAGGTGTTAGAAATATTATTGTATATACTGATATTATAACATAAAAAATGTGCTTCTTTGAACAAATCCTTGGTTTTTGACCATTGACCATTTTTTTTTTTTGAGAGAGAGAGAGAGAGGGAGTGCATGCACCGGGGGTTGGGGGGCAGGGGAAGAGGGAAAGAGAGAATCTTAAACAGGCTCCATGCCCAAAGCAGAGCCTGACACAGGGCTTGATCTCTCGACTCTGAGATCATGACCTGAGCCGAAATCAAGAGTTGAATGCTTAACCAACTGAGCCACCTGGGCACCCCTTACTTATCCAATTTTATAAGTATAGAATGCTGAAAAAAATAAGTGCTATTTGAAATTAAATATGACACCTTGAGTATGCTACAATGTGGATATTTATAAAAAGAATATTTTTGTCGGGGTGCCTGGGTGGCTCAGATGGTTAAGCGTCTGCCTTCAGCTCAGGTTGTGATCTGAGGGTCCTGGGATCGAGCCCCACGTCGAGCCCCACATGGAGCCCCATGTCAGGCTCCCGGCTCAGCAGGGAGTCTACTTCTCCTTCTGCCTCTCCCCACTTTTTGTGCTCTCTCTCTCTCTCTCAATCTGTCTCTCTCTCTCAAATGAATAAATAAAATCTTTAAAAAAAAAAAGAATCCTTTTGTCATTAAAAGTATTGGTCATTTAGTGCAATGTAAGAAGTGGTTTTTTTTTTTTAGTATTTTGAACTTTTCTTTTGAAGTAATTTAGATTTATAGAAGAGTTGCAAAAATAGTACAGATACTGTACACTTCAGGACCCTTGTTTTATCTTTTATAAGTTTGCAAGCTTTGTAATGCATAAGATGAATACGAATTCAGACTGCCAATGTAGCTTTTGTTAAGGTTATTCCTTTTTAAAATAACTTTTTAAGGTAACCATTATAAGCCACGAAATAGCTACTGTTTTCAAATTTCCATATTTTCTGTCATGACTACATGCATAACTATTTTAAATAATTGTAGTCATAATATGTATTTGATTTTTATTCTTAATTATGACATCCATTTTCCATGTTTCATTGTAGTCTCCATTTTTATCTTTTTTAAACAAATGATAATAGACCATATTGCTGATGTTCATTATTAATAAACTGTTCTCCTTTTGGAGATTGCCATCCAGTGTGGTGGCAGTAAGAATGGAAAAGAAAGTATAAACATGAGTGGTAAGATTTGTTTCCCAATAAATATAGGATAAAGAGGATATAAAAATAAACATTTGTCCAATATTGCTCCTAAGTATCCTGAGTAGCTAAAGAATAATGATCCTAAGAAAAGAAGAGATCATGGGACACTACATCAAAAACTAATGATGTAATGTATGGTGATTAACATAACATAATAATAATAAAAAGAGAGGATCAGGAAGAATTCTGGGAGTGAAAAGAGAGGGTATTCTTGAAATGATGTGCTTAGTAGTACTGAACTGAGTGTCAGGAAAGTTTGATTAATCACTTGGGACTCTGGACAGCCATTTACTTCTCGAGCTTTCAGTTTTGTCATCTGCAAAATAAGTATTGGGCTACTAGATGATTGCGGAAGTCTCTTCCAACTTTGGGACAATTGCTGTGTCTTGTGTTTTATTTGAACTTTATTCCTGTTTCTTCTTACTGTTTTCTAGTGACCTTCCATGAAAGCTTCGGTTTATAATGAAAAGAGCATGAAATGCTCAATCTTAAGTCTATTGGAGATTAAACTTCCCTTAATACTGAAACACTTGACTTGACACAGGAAGTGCAGAGCTGTTGTTTCACTTTATCTTTCTCAGCCAGAAGCAACTTCTCATAGATTAAAATTTAGAGCAAGAAAGATTGGATTAAGGCCAGACTCGGAAAAAGCACTATGGAATTTTCTTTAGTACATACTTTGGGGGTTCTAATTGTTATTAGCTACCAGAAATCCCAATAAATTATTCAGAAAAAAGTAATGCAATCAAATACAATATCATGTAAGTATGTATATAAAATAAGTATAATAAGTGTAATCTAAGGGAAGCAATATCCTATAGCAGAAAGATCAGACTTTGGAATTAGCCTTGGGTTCAATTATCAGTGTTACTTTACTAGCTGTGTCACCTTAGACAACTTGAAATGAAAAGCTTGATTTGGAAGGATGATTTAATTTCTTTCCATGTAAAATTGGAATAGTTGCACTGAGTTTGAAGAGTTGTCATGAGGATTAGAATATTTATAAAGTGCTAAGTATAAAGCCTGATATTCAGTGAACAGTAACCCTTATCAATTATCAGTAACAGCTGTTGTTGTTAGAATGTGTACTTAGTTAACACTTTTTCAAAATCTTACCTGTATGAAACACTTATTCTATATTTCTATCCTGTAATTGGGATCATATGTGTTTGTGTGTGGGGGGGTGAGACCTTGGGATTTCTAATATTCAACTTTTTAGGAGCTTTAAATGATTTGTCAAAACTAAAGAATTATTTTAAAAATTCTTACTCTACAGCTTCAGCATATTCAGGTCTCAGATGGAATAATGTTTCTTTTTAAAGAAATGTTTGTTTCCTTATAAATGCCCATCTTGTACTGCTCTTATAAGAACACTTGTTAGATTGAGACCATAATTCAATAAAATCACTGGAAATACACTTTTAGGGGGTTGGGTCATATGCAGAATGTTTTGTGATAGGAATCAGGAGGGCTAATTTTCTTTTCCTTAAAGATTATTGGTTATACTTTATACTGTTATACAGAGTATTGCCATACTAAATGCAAATTAATTATTTCTAATGCCAGAGCCAGAAGAACTGCCCTGGGTATTAAACTGGAGGAAGGGTCTTATGGTTCTCCGTGGCCTCTTTCAGGAACTTTATTTGTTTGGGGATCTAAAGAAAGTAGATGTGCTTCATTGGCTTGATAATACACTTTTTAAAGGAAGCCCAGAAAATTCTTTATTCAAATATATGTAGAGGAAGAAAGAGTAGTAAGTGAGGGAACAAGGTTCATATAGACGTATCATGAGCTTCAAAACTAAGATGGATGAAAATGACTTTATGGTTTATCAAGAAAGATGTTAATCAGGAAGGCAAAATAGGAAAAGGTGAAAAATTAGAAGGAAATTTTTAAAGTCCCTAATACTTGGAATATATATTTTATGACAGGAGCAGAAAGATTATTTACCTTCAAGAGAAAAAACATGTTGAATACTAAAGAAGCATAGAGATGCAGATATTATTAATGCCAAATGGTATGCTATCAGAGGACCTAGTTTATGGTGGAAGTGATGAAACTGTCATAAGTTAGCTATGTTTTCGGACCAGGTGTCCTTAAGGAACAGGCATATTGTTTTTTCTCTTTTATGTTGAATTCCTTTTATGTTGCATTTTGTACTTGGTGTGAGTTCAGTAGGTGTTATGCACTTATGATTTCTCAATTCCTAAGATTTATTATATAGTTGTTACTTACAGCATTTTTGGTGGTTCTTTTTAAGCTGTTGTTGACCAAAAAATTACATTCAATCATAATTTCTCTCTCATATGGTTTGGTTATATTATTGCTAAAAAGAGTAGATTTAATATATTTGTAAAATTCTGTGTTTCTTCTAAGCTGCACTTAAACTATTCACTTGGTCTAGGGATACTTTATAAATAAAAAATACATGAAATTTGGGCCATTTAATTTCAAATACCTTATCATACATTTTGAAGACATATTAAGCCACTGGTTCTTAAACTTTAGCTGCATTAGAATCACCTAGAGAACTTGTTTAAATAAAGATTGATGGACTCTTCCCCCATTGGTTCTGATTAGTAGGTCTAGGCAGGGCCCCAGAATTTCCAAGAAATTTCTAAAAAGTTCCCAAATGGAGCTGATGCTATTGTTCTAGGGACCGTAATTTGAGAACGACTACATTAATAACTAGGTAACTTTACTTGACCCCTCCTCCAACCAATTAAAAATTAGTAATGTTTGAATTACATGTGTTAAAGCTAGTTTTGTGACTCTTTTTTACTGGGTTCTAGCATAGAGGCAAAAAATAACCTTGTTCCATCCAGGTAGCTAAACTAATTTCTTCTGCTATTTAAACACAGAAATCACCCCTTTGTTTAGAGAAGAATTATTTGTGTAAAATTTGGATGACTTTCCCTTCCATTTCTTGCATTTAAAAATAGCATTATTTCTGCGACAAATATGAAAAAGTTCTTCAAAAAATAAGTCTTTACACTAGTAATCTGCTAGCTAGATCTGACAAAATAATAGAAACAACATCTTATAGAATCTTGTTTACACTACTTTCTTTAAAAGATAGCTGATATTGTGGGTATTAAAGATTGTTTATTAGTATATTATTTATATTTTATATTTATCTTTGCTTTTATAAAATTTATCTACATGTTTCAAAAGTATTTTAAAACTACGAACTTCTTAATATCTCTTATGCTTTTGCTTTAAATGAAAACATGATGCTAATATGTGAAACTGTCATGTTTTTGCAGAAACCCTATTTTATTTTCTGAAGTAATGAAAACAGCTTTTAAAATAGTTAGAGAAAATATTAAAGGCACATTGCTGCTGAAAATTCACATAGTTTTTAAGGTATAAACTATGTAAGTGTTGACTGTGAACAGACTGACCTATATTTATTAAATTTCTGCTTAAGTTATGAAAGATTCAGTATATTATCTTTCTGGGCATTTAAATCACATTCTTTTTAAGAGCAGGAACAGTGTGTTTGAAATACATTTTATGATTGCAATTATATTTGAAGAGTATATCTTAATAAAATCAGTCATTGCTTCTCTGATTGCTACATACCCTTCCTTTTCTACAACCTATTTATTTTTTACTCTTAAAGTTTGTTTCATTATAGTGATTCTCCTTCTTGTTTCAGAAATACAAAGGATTATTTATTTGTTAATAATAAATTCAAGCTTCTTCTTACCTGTCTTTATACATTTTTTACTTACCTATATAAAACACTTACCTCTGTAAGCAAGTATTAATTTACTAAAAAAGTTGCCAACTTTGTAGCCTTAAAGTCATCTTTTAGAATCTTGTGAACTGATGATACTCAGGTTAAAAGCAAAATGCAACCTCCTACTTGAGAGGATTTGTTTTTACCTTTGTAGAAAAAAAAGTAACATATTTGGTCATATTTTAAGTTTACTTTCTGCTCGCTTTCACATTATTACTTAGTTTGCATTTTGTGTTTGTATAGTTTTCTAGCAAGTTGATGTTTTTGTGGATTTATTATATACTATTCTTATCCTGTAAGGACTAGGTTACAATTAATATAACTCAAAGACCATTGAGAGGTGTTGTGCTAGACTGAGGACCTTGTCTTTCATCACGTTCAGACTGTGTCTCTCCTTATTATTCAGTCTGACGAATCTGAAGATAGTGGCGGTATCTGAGAGTGAATGAGATCTCTGCCAGTAAGCCATGTGGTGGCTAAGAGGTGAAGGCAGATGGGGCTGACTTCCTAGAGGAAATAAGTCTTTAACAGAAGATTGGGTAAAGGGGTAGAACAAAGTCAAGGTCACATAGGAGAAGAATAGGGACAGCTTCATCATGGGCACGTGATTTGGATAGTCACACAGGGCCCAGCAGCACTTGGTTGAATGCTCTGCTGTTACCATCTTTAAATTTTTAATAATTCACAAACAGGGGTCCTCCTTATATTTTCATTTCTGACTGGATCTCTCAAATGATGTAGCTGATTGTACAATCGGTGAATAAAGAGGAAAAACGGAAGAAGAGATTTCTTCTGTCCTTTTCCTAGTAAGGCCAGAATGGGAATTCTTTTTAAAAGTATAACTTACAGGGCGCCTGGGTGGCTCAGTTGGTTAAGCGACTGCCTTCGGCTCAGGTCATGATCCTGGAGTCCCGGGATCGAGTCCCGCATCGGGCTCCCTGCTTGGCAGGGGGTCTGCTTCTCCCTCTGCCCCTCCCCCCTCTCATGTGCGCTCTCTCTCTCTCATTCTCTCTGTCTCAAATAAATAAATAAAATCTTTAAAAAAAAAAAAAAAAAAGTATAACTTACAGACAATGAAATATTGTGGAAAATTAGTCTAGTTTGAAAGTGATTGTGTGTGTACTCACATCTGTACTTTATTCACTTGACGAAGAATTGGTTATTAAATTTTTTTATAAAATATCAAAGGTGATCAAACTTCTAACAGAGACTTTACCAAGTAAATACACAGTATATACAGGTTGAGAAGTAAAAACAGTTGGAACTACAGAATTTTATTTCTGAGTTAACGTACTACATGTTCATGTGCACCACAGTAGTGTTTTCTGCCACAGAGCCTGAGGCTTTATATTCAGTATGGTGCTTTATTACTTGGTAATTATTTCCCCTAATATTGTTATTATTTCTAACATGGTAATTGTTTCTTGCCTTTACAATACTTGTAAAGTTTATTTTTAAAAGATTTTGGAAATTAAAATTTAGAAATTCAAAATCCCAGTTTTTTAAGGAGTCTGTCTTGTTTCTTTTATTTGATAGTCACATAGTATACTCATCTATTGTTTACATCACACCAAGACTCGTTTTCCAGATCTCTTCCTTGCTTAGGCCTGTTAATTTCATTTACTGCATTTACATGCATTACTGCATAACAAAGCCAAACCTTTTTTACATTCTTTCACGTGAGAGTTCTTTTATTCTAATAACATGTGAAATAATGAGTGGGGAAGGGGATTGCCTAAGTTCATAAGGGTCTTTGCAAATTTAAGTAAGCCAATATAAGATTTTCTGCTATATGTAATTCTGCTTTACAGATCTCAGCCAGAATTCATTATATTTAAACCGCATGATACAGAATGAGACTCTACTCTTTTAGAGCAAAATTGTGAGAAAGATAGGAGTATGGAGAAATAACTAACAACACTACTTGTTTCTCTGCTAATTTAGTGAAAGTACGTGCCCACTTTTATAAAGTATCTAACAATATAATAGAGAACTAACTTTTTGAAACTAGAGAAGGGGGGAGTATCAAAATTTTCATTATAAGATGACTCCTTGTGGAATTTCTGTTTTAAAATTGATAAAATGAGTTTCTGTGAGACTCTTACATAATTTTAAGGACTTGTTGGCTTGATTTTAGTTCTTCTTGGCTTCAATCCAAAATATTTTAACTGCCTGGGTTTATAAGTATTCCAAAAGAGTTCTCAGGAAGCATCAGGCTGAAGGTTTAAGCAGGAGTACTGTCAGTCTAGTAAGGGTGTTGAAACTCTTCTACATCCTGGAAGTATAACTAAGGGAGAGAATCCCCAAAGCCCATGATTTACCCAGCAGTTTCTCCTGTTGTAGGAGGACATTTTTAAAGAGTGATATAGTTAGTAATTTTTAATAGCCATAGATTCTAAATTGTGGATAAGAATGATTTTATTTTACCTCTTTTTATCCAGAATTATACAATTACATAGAAAATAAACTACATTAGAAGCATTAGTTCTGCATCTAGTTTTGCATGATATTCTATAAGTTATTTTAACTGTAAAAATGAAGTTAAAAATAATGTCTGCTCATCAGAAGCCTAAAACTTATACACTGCCAACACAGCCCTTTAGAAGATATGTAAGCAACTGAACAAATAGCGTAAGTCAGAGAATATATTGATAAAATGGTGAGTGTATTTTGGGCTTCACAGATAATAAACCCTTGTTTCTGTTGGAATAGTCTAGCAAAATTGCATCTTTTTCTTTAGCCTAAAAAGCTTTACACAGGAGGTGGAATTTTAGTTATGTGGATGATGAGAGAAATTGCTTTTGACAAGCTGCAGTTAAAAAAGGAAGGGAATGTGTGATTACAGATACAGAGGTAGGAAAGCACCAGCTTTAGGAATCAGTGGCCATAGACTTGGGGTGGTGTAGAACTAGAAAGCAAAACCTATTGGGCAAAAGGACTGAACATATTTGTCAAAAAAGAGAAAAGGAAAAAACAAATACAAGAGATGAGGAAAAGCTGATGGAGAGTGAAGCTGGTGTGCCCAACTGTTCACTAATAGGCATGTCAGTGGGTTTTTTTCCAGAATAAAAAGTTTGAAAGAGACAAAATATGGTCTCTTCTTAAGGCTACCTATAAAGCTTTGATTCTATTAAGAATACAGAGATAGTTCATATTTTTAATATTGAGAGTTGTTTACAGTTTAATTTTGTAGCTTGAACATTTTTATGATTTCATGGCAATTACAATAAACTTGATGCTCATAAACATAAAAAGATAAAATGTCTTGGTCTCTGTGCCAGTGTGTGTCTCCAGCTGCCCCTAAAGCAGCTCTTTGGGTTGTCTGCTGCTGAGCACTTCCGTTGCCAAGGCTCCTCCCCAGCCGACTCCTGGCCAAGCTCCGCCCCTCCCACACTTCCTTTCCCTCTTAATAGCATTTCTAAGGACTAGCAAAGTCCTTTTTTCTCTCTTTCCTTTACTCTTTTCAATCCCAGATGTAATTTTTGTAAATCGGTTAATCTCTCTGTGCCTCAGTTTTCTGAGATGTAACATGGGGCTAATAAGATTTTATTGCCACTTTCAGAATTAAATGAGTTAATGTTTGAAAGCATCCAACATAGTACCTGGCACAGTTGCTCTAGTTCAACAAATGTTACTTGTTTTTCTTCTCTTCTCAAATGGTAATAATAGCTCTACTGGAACGATAATACAGTAATTTAGGGAAGAAATTTTAAATGAACCATGATGTTTGCTAAAATTTTGGTTTGTACTTATATGGTGAATTATGTATAAATTTGTTCTCATTAGATAGGTTATTGAGTGTTTTTACCTTAGTTGTTTTGTCTTATTTTTTTTTAAAGATTTTATTTATTTATTTGAGAAAGAGAAAATGAGAGAGAGAGAGAGCATGAGAGGGGGGAGGGCCAGAGGGAGAAGCAGACTCCCTGCTGAGCAGGATGCCCAACGTGAGGTTTCATCCCGGGACTCCAGGATTATAACCTGAGCCAAAGGCAGTTGCTTAACCAACTGAGCCACCCAGGAGCCCTTTTCTGTTGTTTTAAAGGGTTAATTGGGGCATAACAAATGTAACATCGTCTTGTAAACAACCCATTAAAATCATAATTGTTTTAAAATAAGTTTGGAAAATTAGTAAGGGGGTTCTTATGTGAGACACATTATTCTCAGTTTAGGTATGAAATTATTCGCTTCTTAAACTAAGGCCACCTCTGTAATTCCATCTCTCTATTAATGACTGTGTGATTTTAGAGGTTTGTGATTTAATGTTTTCACATTTGTACCTGTAATGACTCATTATAGATTATCTGATGATGATAACTCCTGACATGTGTGGCATTGTATTGGACACTTCATAATATTTATATGAAGCCTTTTATGTGTCATAACTATCTCCCTTCTGTCTTTTAAGATCTCTTAGTAAAGTAAAATTCAGTCCTCGCTTGTTATAAATAGCAGCATTGTCAACTAGACCTTCAGATATATTAAATAAGGAACACCACTCAAAGAATGATAAAAGCATTGCTCATAGTTTATAATGCTTAACTACTGATGAAAGATTGAAACTGAAACTTAACATGAGCAGATCAGCTTTATTCAAACAAGATTATTGAGAAACAGGAATCATAGGTTTCATCTAATCCAAGTTTTATCAGTTATACATTGTTTCTCACTCAGAATAATTTTGTTATCACCTTTGTCCACCTCCTTATCCTTACTTTACAAAGATCTTTGACCTGGTAGACGTTGCTGATGATGAAATGCAATGTCCTGAAGTCTTTCCTTGCAATACAAAGTTTATGTTTCCAATATAACTAGCTGTTCAAAAGGGAGAACAAGTTTTCTGTGAAAAGATAGAACAGTCCTATAAAAACAGATTGATTTTTACCTTGTTCATTTAATTCTGGAAACTTCAGTGTCAAAAAATTCTTAACCATTGGCATAATACATGTGTATAAACCAAATTACATTTCTGAGAAGTAACGTTAGGAACATTTAGCCCTTATATGTTGTATAAATTAAGTAAGGATACCTTAATCATCCTGACTGCTGCGGCTGCTGCTGCTAGTACTGGTATGACTATACCACTGCTAGAAAAAAAAAAACGTCTCTCTCATCATGGAGGAGGGGGCAGTGATTATGGGTGGTCAGATCATATCTCTTTTAAAGTCTTTTTATGTATTGTTAATTTTTAAATTTTTAATTAAAAAATCTTATTTTATTTACACCATCAGTTATTTGTCATTGACCTATTCATTTCTGACATTAATAGAGCCATTTACAATTTACTCTCAATACCGTGACATACTTTGATGATTTTGTAAATACGGTTTGAGTGATTCTAAGTATAGAAAAGTGAAAAATACATTTGAATGTACAACCTGTATTTGGGATATTTGTTGCCTTTTTTGCATTATGCAAGATAATTTAGCTTCCGAGATCAGACGAGATCGGGCGCGTTCCGGGTGGTATGGCCGTAGACTATGCAAGATAATTTAGAAACACTAAATTGATTGGTTATTTTGTTTTGTAACCCTTTATAAAATCATTTTAGGGGCACCTGGGTGGCTCAGCCGGTCAAGCGTCTGCCTTCGGCTCAGGTCATGATCCCAGGGTCCTGGGATCGAGCCCCACATCAGGCTCCCTGCTCAGCAGAGAGCCTGCTTCTCCCTCTGCCTGCAGCTCCCCCTGCTTATGCTCTCTCTCTCTCTGGTCAAATAAATAAATAAAATCTTTTAAAAAAATCATTTTAGCAATAAATGTTAATTTCTCTTCCACTGTGAACAATAACAAAAAAAGTTATTCAGAATTACTCAGTGTTTTAAGAGCTACCCAAGTTTGAGAGGGCTTCAGAATATGAGATAGCGAATTGTTAATCCGTGCTGAATTATTGGTAATAATCTTAGATGTAAATGGTGATGTCTTGTTGGTTTTCTACCCTTTATAGCTGGTATAAAAATGTGTTGAAATGTTTGAAATTATTTCTTCTGCTATAGTTTAGGTCCTATGCAGAAGTGTGTTTATCTGAAGAGTGTTTTTTTCCCCAGATTTTTAATATAGAATATTACTTACTATTACCACATAGTTATAAAGACCACCTTGGCTAAATATTTTTTATTTTATATTGGTTATAATTTAATATTTCATATATTTGGGAAAGAAAGACAATTTAGTTTTAAGTATATTTATAAGTGGTATCTTAATATCTATCTTTTTGTGATGTAGACTTCTAAGCTGAAATTGGTATAATTAAATACATTGAGCATTTTCATATTTTACTATTATAGTACAAAATAAAATGGCCTCTGCCATCACATGCAGGCCAGCCACTAGCCTCCATTGCCCAGCTCCCACTGTAGTCTTTGTTTTCATTGACATGCATGCACTGGTTGTCAACCCCCACAGCTGCACACACACTCTGCTGGCACTGCCCCCACACAAGTGCTTATAGCAGGCCACCACCACATATATGGCCCCCATGGCTGCATTTGGTTCCTACCCCGGCTTCAGTACTGAGTGTGTTTCTGGAGATGACCCCACAGCAAAACAACTGCATATAGATGCCCTTGCCTCCTGCCACATTCATGCCTGTAGCTGGCCCCCACTACCATGCACACACTCACAACCAGCCTAAACAAACTCACTCCTAGACCTGGAAGCACTGCTGAGGACCCCACTAGCCCTCTCAGCCACTACTAAACCCCATAGCCATCGCCACCCAGGACCATGCAGGGAATTATGTCATGGACCCTAGTTGCCATGCTGCTAGGTCCTTCCTGACAGCTGCTGTACACTCCTACACTTGGTGCCCCATGAAAAACTAGACCTGGTGCAACAGTGCTCTTACACACGGCCCTTTAAGTGGCACCCACGCACCTCCTCTCCACTCCTCCCTGCAGGTGAAGGTCTTTCCTTATGGAAGCCAATTTGTAAAATCTGGAAAATGTGACTACTACTTCACACGCACAGACACCAGTGCAAGGAAACAACACCAAAAATCAGGGAAACATGGCACCACCAAATAAATACAATAAACGTCTGATAACCTATCCCCAAAGAAATGGAAATTCACAAATTGCCTGAAAAAGAATTCAGAATAACTGTCCTAAGGAAACTGCACGCCAGAAGTGAACAAAGAGAAACAATTTAATGAAATTAATTTAATAACAGGTAATACAAGAACAAAAAGGGAAGTTCAACAAGAGATAAGAAAAGTATTAAAAAAGAAACAAATTATGGAGCTGAAACATGCTATGCCCAGACTGGAAATGCAATTCAGAGTTTTAGCAACAGACTTGATCAAGCAGCAGAAAGAATCAATGAATGTGAAGACAGGTCATTTGAAATTATCCAGTCAGAGGAAAAAAAAGATTGAAAAAGAGTGAAAAAAGCCTACAGAAGTTATTAGACACTATTAAATGAATCAATATACATATTATGGGAGTCTTGGAAGGAGAAGAGACAGAGAAAGGGGCAGAGAGCTTATTTAAAGAAATAATAATTTGAGAACTTTCCAGCTCTGGAGAGTGAAATGGATATCCAGACTCATAAAGCCTATAGGATCCCAAATAGTTTGAACCTAAAGAGGTCTACACCAAGAAACATTACAATTAAACTTTCAAAAGTCAAAGACAAAGGGAGAATTTTGAGAAGAGCAAGAAAAAAGTGACTCATCGCATACAAAGGACCCCCCCCCCATAAGACTATCAGTGAATTTCTTAATAAAACTCTTACAGGCCAGGAAAGAGTGGGATGATATAATTCAAAGTACTGAAAGAACTGCCACCCAAGGGAATTGTACCAAGCAAAGCTATCCTTTAAAATTAAGAGGAGATAAATTCATTTCCATAAAGACAATTTGTCACTGGGCCTACTTTACAAGAAATCCTTAAATGAGTTCCTCAAATGGAATTGAAACATGCTAAACAGGAACATTAAAATATATTAAAGTATAAATTTCACTGGTAAAGGTAAATATTTAGACAAATGCAGGATAATTTAACACTCTAATAATGGTGTACAAATTATGTGATATAAAAATTAAAAGACAAAGTATTAAGAATAACTATAACCACAAAAATTGGATAAGAAATTCACCATATAAAAGGAAGTAAATTCTGATTTCAAGAACACAAAGTGTGTGTAGGGTAAAAGCATAAAGTTGTTGTATGCAGTTGAACTTAAGTTGTTATCAAATTAAATAAATTGTTATAAGTAAAAGAAGCTTTACATGAGCCTCATTGTAACAACAAAGGACGAACTTATAGTAGATACACAAAAGAGAGAGAAATTAATCAAACCAAGTCACTACCAAAAAAATTTTAAAAGAAGACCACAAGAAGGGAATAAAAATAACTGCAAAAAAAAAAAAAAAAAACCAATAAAATGGAAATAGCTAAGTCTTTACAGATCAATAATTATTTGAAGTATGAATGACTTAAACTCCCCAATGAAAAGGGATAGAGTGGCTGACTGGGTTTTTTTTTTTTTTAAAGAAAAATAAAAAACCAAGATCTAATGATAAGCTGACCACAACATACTCACTTTAGGTATCATAGGCTGAAGAAAAGGATATTCTGTAGAAATGGTAACCAAAAGACACCAAGGTTGGCAATATCAGAGAAAACAGACTTTAAGTCAGAAATTGTCACTGTAGACAAAGAAGGTCATTATATAATGATAAGATATAACATAAACAGGTAGGTATATACCCAACATCAGAGCACCTAAATATATAAAACACATATTGACAGATTTAAAGGGAAAAACTGACAACAATAGAATAATAGGAGATTTCAGTAGCCCCCTTTGAAAAATGGATAGAATAGGCAGAAAATCAATAAGCAAACAGCTGACATAACACTGTAGACCAAATGGACCTAACAGACATATACAGAACTTTCCACCAAACAGCAGCAGAATATACATTTTTCTCAAGTGCACATAGAACATTCTCCAGGATAGATCATCCGTTAAGTACAAAACACATCTTAACAAATTAAAGAAGATTGAAATCATATTTTCTCAGACCCACAGGGGAATGAAGCTAGAAATCAGGAACAGAAAGAAAATAGAAAAATTCACAATCGGGTAGAAACTAAACAACATACTCTTGAGCAACCATTGAGTGAAAGAGGAAATTGAAAGGGAATTTTAGGGCACCTGGGTGGCTCAGTCGGTTAAGCGTCTGCCTTCGGCTTGGGTCATGATCTCAGGGTCCCAGGATCAAGCCCTGCATCGGGCTCCCTACTCAGTGGGGAGTCTGCTTCTCCCTCTCTCTCTGACCCTCCTTCCTGCTTGTGCTCTCTCTCTCTGTCTCAAATAAATAAATAAAATCTTTAAGAAAAAGAAAGGGAATTTTAAAGCTAACTTGAGACAAAAAAGAAAATGAAAGTATAATTTAACAAAACCTGGGAGGCAGCAAAGGCAACAGTGAGAGGAAAACTTATGGCAATAAATGCCTTCATTTTAAATAGAAGAAAGCTCCCAAACACCCTACCATTACATACAAATCAAGGAACTGAAGAACGAATGGTACCCAAAATTAGTGGAAGGAATGAAATAATAAATATTAGAAGCAGAAATAGATAATAGAAAAACGATACCAAAATCAACAAAACTAAGAATTGGTTATTTGAAAAGATAAAATTGACACACTCTTAGCTAGTTCAAGGAAAGAAGACTCAAACTCAGATACAAAGAGGAGACATTACAACAAATGATCCAGAAACAAAAAGGATCAAAGAGCCTATTAAGATAGTTACATGCCAATAATTAGGTAACCTAGAAAAAAATCAATATATTCCTAGAGGCGTATCAAGACTGAATAAAGAAATAATAGAAAGTCTGCACAGACCTATAACAGAGATTAAATAAGTAATAGAAAACCTTCCCACAAAGAAAAGACCAGGACCAGATGGCTTCATTGGGGGACTTTTAACAGACACAAAAAGATGCACTAATACCAATCCTTCTTTAACGCTTCCAAAAAAATGAAGTAAATGGAATACTCCTAAACTCATTTTGAGGCCAGCTTTACCTTGATTCCAAAGCCAGACAAAGACAATGCAAGAAAAGAAAACTACAGGTCAGTATCTCTGATGAACATAGATGCAAAAATCCTCAATAAAATACTAGCAGCAGCTCTTAAAAGGATCATACACCATGGCCAAGTGGGATTTATCCCTGGAATGCAAGGATGACTCAACCTATGAAAATCAGTCAGTGTAGTGTACCCCACATTAATAGAATGAAAGACAAAAAACAAACAAACAAACAAACATGATAATCTCAATAGATGCAGAAAAAGCATTCAAATCTTTTTATAAAATATCTCCACAAAGTATGTATAGAAGGAACATATAAAGGAACACAATAAAGGCCATATATGAAAAACACAAGGCTGACACCCTAATCAATGGGAAAAAATTGGGAAGCTTTTACTCTAAGATTCAGAACAAGGCAGAGATGCCCACTCTCACCACAACCAACAACATAGTATTAAAAACCCTAGCCAACATAATCAAGCAAGAAAGAGAAATAAAAGGCATCCAAATCAGAAGAGAAGTAAAATTATTTCTCTTTGCAGATAACATGATTATGTTTATAGAAAACTGTAAAGACTCCACACACACACAAACAAGAAAGCCATTAGGACTAATAATGTAGCAAAGTTGAAGGATGTAAAATCAACATAAAAAAGTTAGTTGTGTTCCTATACACCAACAAGGAATTATCTGAAAAAGAAATTACGAAAACAGTCCCATTTACATTAGCTAGGCAAAGAATAAAATACTTAGGAAATAACCAAAGAGGCAAAGACTTATACACTGAAAATTATAAAGCACTGATGAAGGAAATTAAAAGACACTAATAAATGGATCCCACATTCATGGATTAGAAAAATTAATATTGTTAACATGTCCATATTGCCCAAAGTGATCTACAAATTTATTTTTTTAAAGATTTATTTATTTATTTGAGAGAGAGGGCATGAGCACAAGTGGAAGGTGGCATAGGGAGACAGATTCTCAATCAGACTCCCTGCTGAGCATGGAGCCCTGCATCCAATGACCCTGAGACCATGACCTGAGCTAAAATCAAGAGCCACCCAGGCATTCCCCAAAGTGATTTTTTAATGTAACCCCTATCCAAATCCCAAAGACATTTTTTACAGAAACAGAAAAAACAATCCTAAAATTTGTATGGAACCGTGACCCCAAATAGTCAAAGCAATCTTGAACAAGAAGGCATCTAGAGGAGGCATCACACTTCCTGATTTCAAATTACATTATGAAGTTATAGTAATAGAACAATACTGGCATTAAAACAGACATGTAGACCAGTGGAACAATATCGAGAAAGAAACCCATGCAGTTATAGTCAGCTGATCTTTGACAAGGGTTTCCATAACACACAACAGGGAAAGGATAATCTCTTCAACAAGGGGTGTTGGGAAAACTGGATATCTACATATAAAAGAATTAAGTTGGACTCCTATCTTATACCATTCACAAAAATCAACTCAAAATGGATTAAAACTTAAATGTAAGACCTTAAGCTATCAAACTGCTAGAAGAAAACATAAGGGAAACACTATTTTATGTTGGTTGTAGCAATTTTTGGAAATGACACCAAAAGCACAGGCAACAAGCAAAAAATAGACAAAAACTAAAGAGCTTTTGTACAGCAAAGGGAAATAATCAACAAAGTGAAAAGGCAGCCTACAAAATGGGAAAAATGGTTGCAAACTACATATCCAGTAAGAGGGTAATACCTAAACTATATAAGGAATTCATACAACTCAATACCAAAATACAAATAACCCAATTTAAAATGGTCCAAAGCACCTAATGACATTTCTCAAAAGAAATTCAAATGGCTAAAAGATATACAAAAAGTTGCCCATCATCTCTAATCATCAAACCAAGTGCTATCACTTCACACCTATCAGGATGACTATTGTCAAAAAGACAAGAAATAACAAGTATTGGCAAGGGTATGGGAGAAAAAGAAACCCTTGTACACTGTTGGTGGGATTATGACTTAGTATAGCCACTATGGAAAAGAGTATGGAGATTGCTTAAAAAATAATCACTATATGATCTAGCAATCCCATTTCTGAGTATATACCAAAGGAAATAAAATCAGGATCTTGAAAGATCTCATGCACTCCCAAGTTAGGTGCAACATTATTCACAGTGGTCAAAATATGGATAAAGAAAAATACATATATATACAGAAACACAAAGGAATATTATTCAGGCATAGAAAAATAAGGAAATCCTGCCACTTGCAACCGTATGGATAGAGCTGGAGGATGTTATGCTAAGTGAAATAAGCAAGACACAGAAAGAGAAATAGTGCATGATCTCACTTCGGTGTGGAATCTAAAATAGTCAAACTCATAGAAGTAGAGAGTAGAATGATTTGCCAGGAGCTGGGGGAATGGGGAAATGGAGTGATGTTGATCAAAGGATACAAAGTTTTAGTTATACAAGACAAATAAATTCTAGAGATCTAATGTACAGCATGGTGATGATAGTTAACAGTACCATATTATATACCTGAAATTTGCAAAGAGGATATATCTTAAATCTCACCACACACAAAATGGTAACTATATAGAGGTGATGATACATTAATTAGCTTGATAATGGTGCTCTTCTCACAATTGTATACATATATCAAAGCATCAATTTGAAAACCTTGAGTATATATGATTTTATATGTCAAAGGTATCTCAGTAAAGCTGTTAAAAAATTAAAAGTTCAGGAAAAATATTTTTTAAGAAATGAAATTCCAGGAGTGCCTGGGTTGCTCAGGCGGTTAAGTGTCTGCCTTCGGCTCGGGTCATGATCTCCAGGTCCTGGGATGGAGCCCCACGTCGGCTCCCAGCTCAGCGGGGAGTCTGCTTCTCCCTCTCCCTCTGCCTCTCCCTCTGCTTGTGCTCTCTCATCTCTGTCTCTCTCTCTCTCAAATGAATAAATTCAGGAAACAAACTGAGGGTTGCTGGAGTGGTGGGGGGTGGGAGGGATGGGGTGGCTGGGTGATAGACATTGGGGAGGGTATGTGCTATGGTGAACGCTGTGAGTTGTGTAAGACTGATGAATTGCAGACCTGTACCTCTGAAACAAATAATACATTATATGTTTAAAAAAAAGAAGAAGAAGAAGAAGAAGATAGCAGGAAGGGAAGAATGAAGGGGGGAAAATCGGAGGGGGAGATGAACCATGAGAGACTATGGACTCAGAATCAAACTGAGGGTTCTAGAGGGGAGGGGGGTGGGGGGATGGGTTGGCCTGATGATGGGTATTAAAGAGGGCACATACTGCATGAAACACTGGGTGTTATACGAAAACAATCAATCATGGAACACTACATCAAAAAAAAAAAAAATGAAATTCCAAGTTCTTTCTTACTCTCATATGATGGTGTGGTAATATGTATTTTCTAGTCTTTGTCATAAGCTTACAGTTACCTACATGACGGTAATGCACCAGACTGATTAAAATGGAAAACAAGAAATTGAAAATACTGAATTTGAATCCTCCGTGAACTCTTTAGTCATTTTTCCTCTAAAATATTGAAGTAAGTTTTAAAATATGTTATTTGACTAAAGGGTCAAAGCACCTTGTAAACTAGGAGATACTACAGGTATACCTAAGTCTTATTTTGAAAGCACCAGAGAGAAATACAGAAATTCATAGAAAGAGTGAATCTAGTGCACATTTTATAGCTAATCCGAGGACTCGACCACTTGGGCACATATTTGCCAAATATAATGATTCTATGAGGCAAACACTTTCTTGATTGTACCATAACACCCTGAAAGTTTATATTTGTGGCATTACTCTGATTAATGAAATCAGTCCCAGTGCAAACAGTTGGGCTGTTAGAGTATTTACAAAACCATTATTGTCCAATTCTGCAGCGACTACCCTCGTTCTGGCTCTCATCTTTTTACACCTGTTTTACTGTATCTTCCATGCTGGAATCCATGCCTCAGTCTTGCCCTGCTCAAAATTCTTTATGTTTTCCAGTCTTTATGTTATATGTTTTCCAGTCCCAGTTAGGAGTTTTTGTAGTCCCAAATTGATTACCAAATCAAAACTAATCTCAACCTAGAATTTAAAGTTTTCCAAATTGTACTTATTCTTGCTCTTCAACACAGTTTCTTCATGGTAACATTTATTGTTTTCAGCATGGTATCCCACTTCTTGTCTTGGTACCTCATCATTCCTCTTTAAGGATATACTCCTCCACCATTACAATTTAAAGCAGTAACAACCACAACAGCCAAAAGTACCTTGTTAGGTCCGAGTTTTAGGTTGATTTAGTCAGATTAGTCTGGATCATTCTTTTATTCTGGATCCTGAAAGCAGCATCAGGAAGTTGAGTATTCTAGTTAATTAGTGGCTTATCACATATTATTCATAAGTTAACAATGCTAAGCACTCTTTATTCAGTCAAATTCACATTATAAGAAAATACACTGCAATGTATTTAATGCTTCTTTGATGATACAGAATGCATTTCACTTAGAAATTTTGATGTATAGGAATGCTGGTTAGTAGAAATGTCTAATTTTTACTGTCTTTCATATTTGGTGATGTTTTATTTATTTGAAGATATTGTAAAATTTTATATGTTTTATATTTTTAATCAGGCAGTAAGTATCTCTCTTCCCCTACTCTGAATACCTAATATGGGTCTTTGTATATCATAGGTTTTCATAAAATACTTGATTCATTCTGTCAGAAAATACTTATTGAAAATCTGCTGTGTGCCAGGACATAGGACTTTGGGACTATAGCCATGGAAAGACAGTCTTTCCTCTTAGCTGGCTTATAGACTAGTGGAAGAGATAGACAAGTAGACGACATCCCTAATACACTGTAAATTCTCTAATAGAGGTAAATGCACAATAGTATGTGGTACCTTTTCAGTTTGGAGGGTGTCAAGCAAACTTTTCCAGTAGAAGCAGTCAATATCAAGGAGGGAATTAAGAAACTTAAGTCCCTCATAGTCTTCAGGCCCCCAAACTGCACCAGATGAAATTTATAATCCCAGTAGCAATGTGTTTTTGTTATGCAAGTATAGCTGTAAGACAAATCTCCAGTTTTCTTTCTCTTCAGAGTACCACCACTAAACCTTCTCATATAGAAATCCTGGAGCCACCTCTGAGAAAAAGGGATGGCTAAATGGGGTAAGTAGAAGGTCATCCTGAAGGAGACAAGGAACAAGATATTCCTGAAATGGGAACATGAACAAAGGCCCGTGGTGAAAAGAGAGCAAGGCAAGTTGGGGGAAGTAACTCCCCAAGGCCAGAGTATAGATGTGGCTGGAGGGGTTAGTGAAGGGAAAATGGTCATAGATGAGTTGTAGAAGTAGACAGGAGTCAGGTCGTGAAGGACTTTAAAGGCTTCACAATTCATGATTCTTATGAGACCAATGGGAAGTCACTGAAAGGTTTTAGGTGAAAGAAAAATTACAGGATCCTGTTTGTCAGAGTTGTTCTAAGCCCAATTGAGATTCTTAGTTTATTTTTCATGCTTTTTTTGTAATCAGATTTTTTAAAATGTTACTCCATACTTTCTTACTCTTAAAAAATATTCTTTATAAAAAACATTTAGAATCCTTACCTCAGCGATTTTAAAACTTTTATTTTCCTAGCATTGGAATTCTTAAGAATTTTAAAATTCTGCATAGTAGTTCAGTATTAAAAAAAGAATAGTAATAAAAGGAGAATCACTTGGTTTTTACTTCTGGTGCTGTTTAATGTTTATTTTGTTGTTTTTATGGTGAGGTGGTAGAGTGGTAGGGAAGATGTTGTCTTGGTTGCTTGCCTCTGTACTCCACTGAGGTTAGGAATTGTGTTCTAGAGTGACATTATTACTAGGTAGGGCTCCACAGTTCTAATGATGGTAGCAGTAGCGTTCATAATATATGGTTGGTAGTCTCCTAGGCCTTTGCTTTTATTTATTCAACAAATATGTATGAAGTATTCTTAGTACTAGTGATATTTCTCTGAGCAAAATAGACACAATCCCTGACCTAATGAAGCTTCAGTGTAATGGAGGAGATGGATATTAAAAAGTAATCATACAATGTAATTGCAAGCTATACAATAAATGCTGTGTAGAGGGGTAATTTATATTGGGAGATCATTGAAGAAGTGATATTTAAGAGATTTAAGCTGGGATCTGAGGGATGAGTAGGGGGTAAGCAAAGACAGAATGTTCCAGGCAGGGAGTATAAAAACATGTATGAATGCTCTGAGGTGATAAGGTGAGTGGCAAGGGATAAAAGCTGGAGAAGGAGGCAGAGGACAGACTATGGAAAGACAAGTTGAGGACTTTGGCTTTTATACTCAGTATAATGAGAAACCATTAAAAGGTTTTCAACAGGGTAATGAAATAAGATGATTTGTCTTAAAATATTACTGTGGCTGATGTGTGGAAATTGGGTAAGAGCTAGAATGGATACAGAGATACCAGCTAAGAAACTATTGCAGGAGTCGTACTCTAGAATCTGGCACACAGTAGGGTATCAGATATTTGTGGATTAGCTAGATTATGACTCTATCACTGTCTCTGTTGTGACATCTCAAATTATTCATACTTTAACAGAGTTAACTTGAATATTTTCAAGAAGTTACAGAGGGTAGTGCCAGTTTATACTGTTTCCTCATAAAATTTCATATTTTTAATCTACTTATTCACATTGACCAATATGAAATTCGTTCATTCATTCATTCATTTAACAAATATTGAGTGCTTAAAATATGCCAGATACTGGCTGGGGGCTGAGGACATAGAATCAGCGAATAAAATAGGCATTATATCTGCCATCAAGTGACTTCTAGTCTGATTAACCAGATTGAAGCAAAGCAAGCAGTATAATTGACCTAATCCCTATGAAATGATGTGGCATGGAATTTGTCGGTTTATCCCAACCTCAGCATCAGGAATGTCCTAGATGAACCATGTGACCTTTTTTATCAATTAAACTGTATCTTTTCCTTACCTCCCCTGGTTCTAATTTATACTACTGGGTTTCTACTTTATCTTTGCTGAAAATTCAGCCCCTCATAAATCCTAACACATATGTCAGAGACCTGACAACCTAAAGATTGAATCCCAGTCCTCCTTTACTCTTACAAAAGCTGGGACCTTGCTTAATGGATTACCCTTCTATTGCTGCATAACAAATGACAACAGATTTAGTGGCTTAAACAACACATATTTATTATCTCACATTTTCTGTGGATCAAGGGTCCAGGCATAGCTTAACTGGGTCCTCTGCTCAAAACTGCAATCAAAGTGTCAGTCATACTGCATTCTCAAATGTAGCTCAGTGTCCTTTTTCAAGCTCATTTAGATTATTGACAGAATTCATTTCCTTATGCTTGTAGGAAGGCTTCCCTTCACCATAGGCAGTTCACAACATGGCTCTTTGCTCCTTCAAGGACAGCAGAAGAAAGAGAGTCTCTGCTATTTGGAGTCTCTGAGCTCAGGGAGGCCTTAGGCCTCTTTTAAGGCTTTTGCCTGATTAAGTCAAGGCCACTCAGGATAATCTGTTTGATAAACACAAAGTCAACTGATTAGAGACTGGCAATACAGCTGGAAAGTCCCTTCACATTTGTCATATAACCTAACATTATAATGGGAGTGGTATCCCATCAGATTCACAGCTCCCATCCACACTCAGGACGGGATTATTCTGCCTGTCTCACTTGCCTCTTTTTAAAATCTACATCTCTTGGCTTCCAACAAGGCATGCTCTTCTTAGTCTCTCCGTGTCTTTGATGGTTTCTTTTCCACTCTGTCTCTCCATTTCGTAAATGTTGAGGTTCCCCAGAACATCCCATTAACCATCCAACCTGTTTCTTGATCCTATATCTATTGTTTTCCACTGGCCGAGGACCAATTTCCTACTAAAAATAAATCTAAGAGAAGATTCTTTTTCTTCCAGTCACTTGCTGAAGAACACAGACTGATCAGATAATGAATAAAACAAAAGCAATCTATTATTCTGCCATTCTTGGATTCATTTGGGGAGAAAGGGAAAGATTACTAGCTTAGGGGAGTATTATTGGTTCAGCTCCAGATTCTCAGGGTAGGGTAAGTTGTTCATGGATGGTGAAGAAAACCCTGAGGATGGTTGGGAAGACTTCACCAGATCGGGGGATAGGCAGTTGTGTTAGCTGATTCTAGAAGATGTAGCTGCAGTAGCATGGGGGGGAGTATTGTCTTGTTATGCCAAGGTACCTTAGAAGAATATAGGTGAGGTCATGGCTTTTATTGAGAGGGACCAGATATGAATGAATTGGGCAACATTGTGTTAATTCACCCACCCATGATTTCAAAGTATATTGCTAAAAACAATTAGATTCTTCGACATCAGCCATAGGAACATTTTTCTAGATATGTCTCCTCCGGCAAGGGAAACAACAGCAAAATTGAACTATTAAGACTACACCAAAATAAAGAGCTTTTGCATAGAAAAGAAAATCATCAACAAAACAAAAAGGCAACCTAACGGATGAATATATTTGCAAATGGTATATTTTAATGAGGAGCTAATATCCAAAATATATAAAGAACTTTTTTTAAAGATTTTATTTATTAACAGAGAGAGAGAGAGTACAATCAGGGAGTAGCAGGCAGAGGGAGGAGCAGGGAGCCCGATGCGGGGCTCGATCCCAGGACCCTGGGATCATGACCTGAGCCGAAGGCAGACGCTTAACTGACTGAGCCACCCAGGTGCAACTTCTACGACTCAACACCAAAAAAAGCCAAATAATCCAATTTAAAAATGGGCAGAGGACCTGAATAGACATTTTTCCAAGAAGACATCCAGATGGCCAACAGACATGTGAAAAGATGCTCAACATCACTAACCATCAGGGAAATACAAATTCAAACTACAATGAGATACCACTTTATACCTGTTAGAATGGCTAAAATTAAAAACACAAGAAATAGCAAGTGTAACTAAGGATGGGGAGAAAAAGGAACCCTCGTGCACTGTTAGTAGAAATGCAAATTAGTTTAGCCACTGAGAACTGTATAGAGGTTCCTCAAAAATTAAAAATAGAATTACCTTATGATCCAGTAATTCCACTACTGGGTATTTACCAAAAGAAAAAACAAAACAAAAAAACCCACTAATTCGAAAAAGATATATACACCCCTGTGTTTACTGTAGCATTATTTACAGTAGCCAGGATATGGAAGCAACCCAGTGTCCATTGATAGATGAATGGATAAAGAAGATATGATATACACACACACACACACACACACACACACACACACACACACACAATGGAATATTACTCAGGCATAAAAAAGTGAAATCTTGCCATCTGCAATAACATGGATAGACCTAGAGGGTATAATGCCAAATGCAGTAAGAGAAAGACAAATACTGTTATGATTTTACTCATGTGTGGAATTTAAGAATCAAAACAAATGAACAAAGAAAAAAATGAAAGACCAGACTCTTAAATACAGAGAACACACTGGTGATTGCCAAAGGGGAGATGGGTGGGGAGATAGATTTGAAAAACAATTTTTTAAATAAACTCAACCCCCATTGTGGGGCTTGAACTCATGACTGCAAGATCAAGAGTTGCGTGCTCTACCGACTGAGCCAGCTAGGCACCCTGGAAAAAAATTTAATAAAAAAAATAAAAACAAATACTTCTTAAAATTTAAGTGTAGCATTCGCACCTGAATTTCACCTCTGTCCTCTAGCAAAATTGAGTCTCTTTCATACAACTTAAGGTCTTCAGTCTTCTGCAGTCTTCTTAATTTAGGAATAGCTTGGTGGAATTTACTTGCAAGAAGCAGTGCCTTTCCTCTTTCTGAAATGACCTTCATCTCTTTTCTTACCTGGTTGGTTTATTGTTAAAAACCAGCTTAGAGGGGAGCCTGGATGGCTCAGTCGGTTGAGTGCCTGATTCTTGACTTCAGCTCAGGTCATGATGTCAGGGTCATGAGATTGAGCTCCACATTGGGCTCCATGCTCAGCAGGGAGTCTGCTTGAGATTCTCATTCTCCCTCTCCCCCTCCCCACCCCACTCTTTCTCTCTCTCTCTCTCTGTCTCTCTCGCTCTCAAATAAATAAATAAATCTTAAAAAAAAAAGCTTAGGAAAAAAGGCTTAGACATTATCTCCCTACTAAAGCACTTTCACTTTTAGAAACCTGCCCCCCAGTGTCCATCCTTGAGAAAGTTAATCCTTTTCTCTGTTCTCTTCCAGATTTATATCTATTACACCTATCATAATGTATTACAACTTACTTATTTACATGTTTGTCCACCCTACTAGTCAGATCCTTGCTGGTAGAAATTGATATATTCATTTTCTTTTTTTTTTTTTTTTAAGATTTTATCTATTTATTTATTTAGAGCGAGCATGCAGGGGGAGGGGCAGAGGGAGAGAGAATCTCAAACAGACTCCCTGCTAAGCATACAGCCTGGTGCAGGGCTGGATCCCACAACCCTGAGACCATGACCTGAAAGGAGATCGAGTTGGACACTTAACCGACTGAGCCACCCAAGGGCCCCGGCAGTATATTCATTTTCTTAACTATAGTGCCTGACACAACCAATGCTCCGTAAGTGTTTTAAATAAAGAAATGAATCAGTCATTGCACTCATCCAAATCATAGTATTTTCACCCACTTGACTTCAAGTGACCAGATCTGATTTCCTCAGCTACAGACACTGACCCTGATATGCCTCTTTTTACTTTGCTCCATGGGTATATATATATATGAAGTATTGGCCATCTGTAGCTAGTTTGGTCTGGCCTAGAGTTCTTTGCCTTCCCAGCACCCCACCACCACCACCAATCACCATGTTTTAAAGTCATAAGACCAGACTTCCAAAAAGATATTATGGCTGGGACAAAGTCTTTTTGTCCTAAAGCCCTGTAAGTTACTCCAGAAAGTAAAGGAAAAGAAAGTGCTTGGCAAGGGTATAGCAAATAGCCAAGGATCTTCATTATAATTCTTCACATCTGAGTAAACTTCTGAGCCTACGAAATAGAAAAATAGGAGCTATCATTCCAGCATCCTTAGGTTTGGGTATGGACCAACGAAGACCTTCAGAAATCCCATTTTGAAATGTACATTACATTTTTAAGGCTGTAGATGCTGAATAATTTTAAGGTTATATAATATTTGGACTACTAAGGAGACTAATTTTATGGTCATACTTAACAGAGAGCTTAGAGATAGTATCTTCAGATGGTCATCTCCACTGAAGATCCTTATATATTTCACTGTTGAAAAGCAGCATTAAAGATGATATAGTAGCATCACTAGAAATATGGCCTTGGAAGAACATAACTCCCATATTAGAAATGTCTTTTTAATATGAGAATTCTATAAAATATTGATGACTATAACATAGGAGTATAGAATTAAGAGCGTGATATGGGTAACAATGCTTCACTGATTTCAGAAACCTTTATGTAGCTCTTCTTCTGGAATATGGGCAGAAATTAGTTTCATGGTTTTCTCCAGTCATCATTTTCTGTTGGTTCTTACCTCGTCAGAAGATATCTGACTGACTATAAAAAGAATCTTTTGTGGATGGAAAACAGAGCCCACAAGGTGACTAACTTTTTATTGTACAAGAAATGATGTTTTTAAGCTAATAGCTCTAAAACCAGGTGAAGGTAATAAATGATTCAATAAAAATTGGAACATGCATGTGATTTTTTTTAAAGATTTTAAAACATGTTAATATTATGCATGATTTTCCAACTTTTTTTCTGTTTTCAAATTATTCTAATAACAAAGGTTTATGTAGTAGGCATACTCCCACAAGGTTGTGTTACCATATAATGTGAACGCATAAGGTCAGATTTTAAGAAACTAAGGAGTCAGCCTTCTCATTTATCTCTTCCCCAAATGTAATGTTTTATCTTTCGTTATCTCTAAACAGGCACACTGGTAGGAAGAAATGGAAAAGTGGGGAAAAGTTGGTTATGTAGGATTTTTAGTCGGAAAACTTAATAGGAAATATTAAAATAGTCAATTAAAATCTGATTGTAGTTACTTGTTATCAACTATTCTTCAGACCCAGTCTTTTGATGCTATTAGTTCTTAAGTGAGGAATTTTCACTCAGTTCAACAGGTAATCTTTGAAGGTGCCATAATGGTAGAAAACCACTCTGGAATTATGGGGATAATTTAGGTTTTTCTTAAAGATTCTATAATGATCAGTTATTTATAAAGGACCTATTACACAAAACCAAATTGTTTCTTTTGTTTTTTGTTGTTATTGTCTGTTTTGTTGTCCCTGTTTTACTGTGATTGTTTGTTTTAGCTTATTATTTTAGATCTTTGCCTTCTAAATGGTACTTTATCCCCTTATTTTCAATTTTAATTTTTTTCAGAAAGATATTCTGCCACTCTGTTAAAACATTTTGCATTTCTAACATGTTTACATAAATTTATGTTGAAATACATTCAGATTATCAGCTAAATGAGATAATTAATAGCCAGTGGCATCATCAGTGATACTATACATTTTTCCTTGTAGAATGGTCTTTCATCATGACTTTGCGTGGCATTGTTTCAGGTAAATCAACAGATTGATTATTATATTTTATTTTTATTATACCATGAGTAATGCCTCTTAATGAATGAATGAAATTTATTGGGGAGGGTTTCTTTTTAGGCTGCTGTGTTTAAATAGTGCTACAATTTAGTTATTCCACTGAATCCACATGGAGTGCGTACTTGACATAGTTAATAAAAGATTGTGTTAGCTTTCTTTATATTGAGCATTTGAGAAATACACAGTTCTGTTGTGCATTAGGATTTGAATTCCTTATGTACAAGAATATTTACTACCTTCTTTGTTTCACTTCAGAATGACCTTATTTAAAAATGTATGAGGCTATTTATAATCAACTCTGTGGCAGTGATTAAAGAGGTGTGAATAATAGGTTATTGGAACTTGACAGCTCCTGGTTTGCTAAACTAGTGTTAGAACATTTATGCTGCTCAGATGTACTTTATTTTCCTAAGGTGGGAATTTTTCTTTTGACATGTGGGTTATTGGCATAATATATTCCATAGGTTTTTCTCTTTAAAGTGGTTTACCAAATCATAGTGTTTTATTGTTTATTTTAGGTTTCATATTTTCTTCAACTTAATGAATCAACATTTTATGCTTAATAATTATAACCTGAGTATGGGTTATTAATCAAACATCCGATATAGACAGAGGATTGGTCTCTTAGCAGAGCAATGGCCTACTATCTGAAGCTTTCCTATAGACAAATGAAAACAAGATTTTATTTTTTTAATGGAAAAAACCCTTTCTTACAGAAAATTTGAAAATGTTTAGTAGGTTGATACTCAGCAGTTGTTACTTTGGGGGAAATGTTAGTACTTCTGGAGTACTTTGGGATAGCACAATATATAAAAAAAAAAGTTGTATACTTAGTATTTCAGCAAACATTTATTAATTTTAAATATCAAGACCAGTAAAACATTAAATTAATTTAATTTGGATTAGATATTATTTTTATTTAAGAACAAAAGGAAATGTAGGAAAGTATTTTAAAATTTTGAGTAAACCAATAATTAACCTAATGATTTTTCACTGTTACCATAGATTCAGAGCACTTTGTCAGGTACATTCTAAAATACACTAAAGAATTATTACTAAAATCCATTTTAGCATTATCACTCAGTTATCCCTAACCAGCCAGGAGGTTAAGGTTTCTAAAAAAGAATGAGGTTGGTGAAACTGAAGCAGAAAAAGACAAGCTTCACAGAAAACAAAGGTTAAGGAAATAACATTAAAAATTACTCTGTATATATTTCACTATATGTCTGAGAAATCTTTAACCTAAAAAAAATGCAAAATAAACCCCATCTCTCAGCAAGACAAACTTCCTAAGCTCTTTACTTGACCCACTGTCCTCAATTGTGATCTGTAGCATCAGAGTCTCCCACAAATTTTGAATTGTCCCCATTTTTAAAGTTTTTAAACTGTTCGGTTTGAAACTACTTTTTGACTTTATTTTTCCCTTGCTTTATTTTTTTCCAAGTCTTAAAAATTATTGTGAAGTGGCTTGTATTTTTGTGGAACTTAAGGGCATATTTCTAAAACTGAACATCTTCCCATCTGTTGAGAAACTGTAATACAAATGTTTAGCATAGCGTGCAAAAACTGGTCAAAGGTGTCAAACAGAATTGCATGTGCATACATATAAACTGCCCAAAGGTTTTGTGAAAATTTAATGTGATGATGTATTGAAAGCACCCAACAAGAGACTTAACATTTATTCCTGGAGTGCCATGGTACTTTGGAGAGAACGCCAGAGACATTTTTAATCCTTACTTTCCTAATTACTTTCTGTGTGAATTTGAATGGTCTGCCTAATTTCTTCAAGCTTCATATGCCTTTTTCTTAAAAAGTGATAATACCAACTGTAGCAATCAGTCTTACAGTATTGTTCTGAGGGTGTTCTGGTTAAAGTGCTTCGCAATTTGTAAAATGCCACAGAGTTGTAAAGTTTGAAGATGTTTTATTCCTTGTCAGGTTGAAGATTCAAGGTGAATACAAAACAAGTGACCAAGAGAAAAGCTGACTCTCCACCCCTCCCCCACCCAGGGTGACTCAGGTTGTCAGATGTTCTGAGTTAAGAGATACTTGGGAAAAACAGGATAGTTTGGGGAGTTCCCTATGGATATTCATTGACTTCAAGTTCAGTTTGGTCTTCTGAAATGCTTTTCTTGAAAGACAGTTTTATGTCAGTAACTTCACTCCAAAGTCTAGAATACTACATTATTCTGATTATAGAGTCAGTCTAACTTTATAGATCCGCAGTAGTGCAGAGAACCCTCGTGTTGTTTAGGTTTTACAACTGGGGACGTCCTGTGTTCTGACCATTCAAGTGCACAAGCTAATCCCACCCGTATCCTGTTTGTGAGTAATTGGATGGATGCCTGGAAATTCTAGTGCCAGATTATAAAGCACCTTCTACAATAGAAATCTGTAGTTGGAGTGTTTATTTACCTTCTCCCTAATCAAACACCTCCTGTAGGTGAGTCTCTTTGCTCAAAAAGGCAAGATTATGTAATAAGCTAGATGCTTAGTTATGTTTCCGTAGTCATGCTTCGCATAGCATTTCCAGTTGATCTGGATGGAAGACATATCTAAAGTACAAATATAAGGCTGTAGTCTTTCTGTATAATTGAGGAAATAGGTTTTGAATTGTACACCTATTCCCATGAAAATAGAAGAGATCTTTTTGGGAAGAGAAAGAATTTCTTAATTATCTTCTTATCTAAAGCATTAAGAATAGGAAAATACCATTTACATCATTGTAGTCTCTATTGCTATTCCATTTTCTTTACAAAGTGTCAAATGTATGGTTAAAAGACAGATGCATACAGTTGTGGGCAACCTTGTCTTAATTCAGAAAAGAATTCTATTGTTACATCTCAGGAGGATATATGTAATACTGCTGCCGTTTACTGCAACATTGTGATTAAGGGCACAAGCTCTGGAATCAATATCCTGACTATGAATGCTAAATCCATCACTTACTAAAGAATTCTAATGGGTATGGTGGAAATAAAACCTCCCTTCTGTCTAATTGCTACATTCTCACCCATAATTAGCGTATTAATAAAGACTGTTTTTGGTTGTAAGCTTTAGAAACCCAGCTCAATCAGTTAGGCATAGCCTAAGAGAGGGAAGAGAGCAAGGAATGGATTTTATGGATTGATCCAGGGGTTCAAACTGTATCATCAAGACTCAATCTCAATCTCTTTCTCAATCTCTCTTTCTCTGTCTCTTTCTCTAATTCTTTCTCTCCTCATCTCCCATCTGAGTTATAAAGAGCTTGAACTGGTTCTTTTAAAAGTCGATGACTGTCAGGAATACCGTAGACTGAATTCCTACTGAGGGGAGGAGTCTCATAGGATTCTGGGATCCTGTTTTTGTGTTCTTAGTATGCAGTTGTGCATATGATTTTGTAAATCTTTTAATTTTCTTAATTATACTTCTAAATGATATTTGAAATAATACACTTTAAAATTTCTTACTGTATCAGGTACAAATTACTAGAATGAATCAAGGTGAAATGCTTATAAATATAGTTGTGTCCTAGGGAAACTCTGTGTGTGTACGGTGTATAGGGCATTTATTAATCACTTATTGTGAATCATTTACTGTGCTGAGCAGTTTACATAAATTACCTAATTTGGTCCTTTAAACAGTCTTGTAAGTGGTTTTTATTATCATGTTATATGTAAGGGAGCCAAGACTTAGGAAAAAACTTGCCCCAGAACAACCAACCATTGAGGGTTTGACCCATAATTTGAACTCAAATCAGCCTGACTCCAAAACCTCTGTTACATGGTCAGATTATACCTTTATGGCTTTTATTAATAAACTGCCTCCTTATGCAAGCTAAATAAATACTGCCTTTTAATATAGTATCTTGCTACTGTTAATAGACATGACTTGAACTTACTGAAAATTGTCTCTTTTTTCAGTTTAATAACTACCTAGTCATATGACTTTTATCTAAATTTTCTAATATTTCAATGTTAAAATTTAACCAATCTGAACCATAAAATCTAATTTTACTTTCTAAAAATTTTCTACCACTGAAAATACAGCCTAAAAATTTTACCCTTGACTATAGATTGTTACTTGGAAAATAAATTGCTGCATAGGCACACACCCAGTCTGTATGGAAAGCAAAGCAGTTTATGAAAATATGTTAGCTCTTATTTAGATCATAAGCCATTCTAGCTGCAGAAACATTGTTTAGAAGGAACTTCTGTAGCAAGACAAAATTGAAAACAGAGACTTTAGAATTTAGCATAATATAAAGTTTACAGTTTACAAAAATTACTTTATTTAAATAGCAGTTATTTTATCTGCTTTTATTGAAGAAATAAATTCCTATGATTCAACTTAATGGTACACATTCTTCTGCATGGAGTAGGCCTGATTGTGTAAGGCTTATCAGTGCCTACTCCATGTTGCACAAACAGTATATTAGTTTTGCAGATCATGTTTTTGCTTCTCTCATCCAAAAGACAGACTTAAGAAATATTTTATTCTTTTTCCAAAAAGAATCTGTAGGGGTATATGGGGAGAGTGATGCATAGTCCTAAATTAGCAGAGGTCTTGTGCTTATATACAAGCAGCTAATCTCTCACCTAGTTCCAGGTACATGTCTTGGTTGTTGACCAGAAAAGCACCTGGCCAGAAGCCCACATATCTCTCCTGTTATTCTCCTTCCTATAAATGTGGTCTTGCTTGCCAGGAGCCTTGCCTCAAACTACACTGGAAACAAGCAGCATTCATTACACTATAAATCTCTAACTACTGTACAAGGAGTAATAGAGGGCAACTAGAACACTACAGGCCAGCTCTAGCTCTTTGGTATCTCAAAGTCCTTTGCAGTTCTGAAATGTAAAAATCTCAGAAGTGTATTTAAACAAAATTTAATTTTAATTTTAATTTTAACAAGCTTTTACAAATTCCATTCACTGTTTTTAGTAGGAATAAAGAATGTCAAATTAAAATAATAAGGGCTAAAATTTCAAAGTTAGAATCCTACAAAGCTATGAAGGAAGTAAAATCAAGCTGTAAACTCCAGGTGATACTAACTCATTCAAAACAAATTTAGTTATTTTTTTACAGATTTAATGTAACTTTTAAAACGTTGCTTTCAGCCACATGTATGGAAGTCTTTAGAAAACTTGCAAGTCATAATTAGTAGTCCATAATTATGAACTATACGTCCTATTTAATATAACCAATAGATAATAATAAGATTGTCTTTAATCCTCATTTATGAAAATGTGAACTGAAGCAATGTAAAATTAAATTGTTGATAGAATAGTTTATTACAATCACATGAGAACAGAAAAAGTGGAGACCCAGAGCTTATAAATTTGGATAGGAATATAGTGGAATATGAAAGATAATAATCATAATTGCATGGTACCTGTCTTATATAAAACTCTGAACAAGTATTTATTGAGTTAATAAATACTCAGTTTAGCAGGTGTCTTATTCAGCATATTTATTCCTGGTAATATATATATAAAGCATCTTATGGGCTGCAACATCATATATATACATAACAATATTTACATACATATATACACAACACACAATATACACACAACAATATATACATAACAATAACAATTATCATATATAGATATAGATATCAGTGTTCTAGTCTCAGCCCTCAAAAGGCACATATATTCTTTTTAAGGAGTTAAAACAGGTAGGATAAAACCAGTGATATTTAGTAAGATGCTAATTAACTGCCCCCCAAATATATTCCAGCACTGTCCAGTAGGACTTTCTGTGGTAATAGAAATGTTCTATATCTATTGTATCTCATAGCCATTAGCCACATGTGGTAATTGAGCATATGAAATGTGTCTAGTATAAATGAGGACCCAAACTTCATATCTTATTTATAATTTTAATTAACTTCAATGTGAATAGACATGTGACAGCATGATTCTAAAAACTTTTTGATCTCAAGATCCCTTTACACTCTTTAAAAATGTTGAAGAAGCTTTGCGCAGTGGCAGTATTGTAGCCAATGAGGTTTATCCGAGGCGCGATTATTGCTAATTAAAAATGTTGAAGACCCCAAAGTGCTTTTGACTATGTGGGTTATATTTATCAGTATTTACTATATTCACAATTAAAAGTGAAAAAAATTAAAAATATTTATTAATTGATCCTTAATAATAAAGGCAGCTAGGTTCTCATATTTGCTTCTGCCTTTAATCTGTTGTAATTTGTTATGGTTGAAATATATTAAAAATTGGCCTCACATAAATATGTATGTGGAATTAGTCTTTTCAGATTATTGTGGGTATTATTTAATGACTGCACCAAAACTTACCAAGTAGCATGTCTTAAAGTCTAGTTGCAATGCAGAATATGAAACCGTATCTTGAATTTCATAGTCTGTTACACTGAAATCCATCAGTCTGTCTTGAACTTTAAATGGATCTTTTTTACCCACTCATGAATTTGTATTTCCTGCATTAGTCATTTGGAATATATTGGCTCACTTACTTGTACAGATCTTTCAAGTGTTGACCCATTGCATTTTACCCTATTAAAAAAACCACCAATACTAGCATCAGTTTCTTCAGAAGGGTCTTTAAAATTGAGAAGCTGTGAAACTCACAGTGGCAGTTGCATGTTTTCCAGAATTCTAATTTATACCTGAAAGCTCAAATTTTGTTATTGGCAACACATTTGATCTTTTGTTTTCCTTGAAGTGACAGGCTTATTACTTGGCTTATTTTTTAGAAAATGTCTTCCAAATATTCAAGTCTGAAAAACCATAGTCAGTTGTTGTTCTTTCAAGTAAAATTGGTGTACCCTGAGAAAAGCAGCTAGTTCAGCTGGCATTTCAAAACAACTGCATGCTTTGATACCCAGCAGACATAGTTTATGCGTACATCCCATTTTCTCACAGAGAATAGTAAAGACATCTACTGTACTAAGAGGTCATTATTTAATAGAATAACTTTCACTACTTCACCAGGGACATTCTTAAATGAAATTGGCAATTTATTTATTTATTTTTATTTTTTACTGGGAATGAGCATCAGTGAAGGATGCAAGATATATATGGCTTGTTGCAATGGCCTTCAATCATGCTAAAGAACCAACAGTTCTACCCACCATTGCCTTTGCATCAGTGCAAGTGTCAAGAGTGAAAAAGGCAAATAAAGTAATGCCTTAGTATTAATATAAAAACAATTTCGACCTTGCTGGTATAAACATGAAGGGAGGAGAGAAATTGCTGTTAGCTAGAATAAGTTGGGGAAGGCTTCATGATAAAAATCAATGTGGTGTGCATGCTCTACTTTTTTTCTTCTCTTTTACCTGCTTTGTCCTATAAAAATTTTTAATTTATTTAATTATTTAAAATTGTTTAATTATATTTGTATTTTACTTTTTAATAATTTGTTGATTCAAGTATTTCATTGAGTACCTACTTTGTAGAAGTTATTTATATTGTTGAGAAATGGGAAATACACAGTGTTTACGATAACTGGTCAAACCAGTAAAAGCATTTACTGTGCCCCTTATTTATAGAGCACTGTGCTAGGCCCTGTGTTTATGTGTGTGCTTTTAATGCATTAAATTAATCTTCGTGGCAACTTCAGGAGGTAGTTTTTTATAGAAGGTCCACTGGGTTTTGCGCCAGGCTCACAATTTTTTGTGTAACTAGACAAATTAGTTAGCTTCATTGGGTTCCAGTTTTCTCAAGTGTAAAATATGGATCTGAGATTTACCTTCAGATCCTTAACAGGTTTAAAATTCATTAAATTAATACACATTTTACAGCAAGGTAATCCTTTACCAATACATCATTAGAATATTCCATACACTTTATTAGGAATCATAAAAACAATTACAAAATCATTAACATAAACCTTTTGGAGCCTTTTACTGTCCCTTTCACTTTAAAATGTATTGATTAGGGGCATCTGGGTGGCTCAGTCGTTAAGTGTCTGCCTTCGGCTCAGGTCATAATCCCAGGGTCCTGGGATCAAGCCCCTCGTCGGGCTCCCTGCTCAGCAGGGAGCCTGCTTCTCCCTCTCCCACTCCCCCTGCTTGTGTTCCCTCTCTCGCTGTGTCTCTGTCAAATAAATAAAATCTTTACAAAAAAAAAAAAAGAACTGCTTTAAAAAAAAAATGTATTGATTAAACACATCTTTCACAGCCCTTAATCCTTTATTGACATATTATCATAACACTTCACATTTGACCAAGGACTTAATGATAAGCATGTGAACATAATGAGAACATGATGGCATGTGTGCTCTATTGCTGGGAGATGTAAAAAATTATACAGGAGCACAAAGTTTAGGACAAGAGTCAGAAAAAGTCAAGAGGAGCATCACCAAAGCAGTAGTGTCTTAATTTGTTCTGTAACTCAACAAATATCTTAAGTGCCTTTTGATGTTTGGAACTTAGACTACTAGAGTGAACAAGACAGTGTCCTTGCCCTCATGGAACTTACATTTTATTGGGGAAGTATGGTAGGTAGAATAATGGCCTCCCAAAGATGTCCCATGTCCTAATCCCCACAACCTGTGAATATGTTATTACCTGGCAAAGGAGAATTAAAGTAGCAGAAGAAATTAAGGTTGCTAATCAGCTAACCTTAAAATGGGGAGATTATTTTGTGTTATCTGGTTAGGTCCAATATAAGAGCCCTTAAAAGTACAAGCAGGAGACAGAAGAAGAGTCAATGTCAGCCTAATGTGATGTGAGAAGAGTCTCAACTGGCCACTGCTGGCTTTGAAGATAGAAGGGGGCCGCATGCCAAGGAATGTGTTCAGCCTCTAGAAGCTGGAAGAGGCAAGAAAACAGGCTCCCCTAGGGTTGCCAGAAAGAACACTGCTCTACCAACACCTTGATTTTAGCCCAGTGAGACCTGTCTTGGGCTTCTGACCTTAAGAACTGTAAAATCACGAGTGCATGTTATTTTAAGCCTCTTAAGTTTGTGTTAAGTTGTTACAGCAGCAACAAAAACTAATCTAGAGAGAAAATAAGTAACTAGACAAGATAATTACAGATTGGATGCTTTGAAGGAAATAAACAGGATGATGTGAGGAATAAAGGATGGAGCATGTTTGATCAGGTGGTCATGGAAGGGTTCTTTGAAGCTAGGACATTGAAGTGGAGAATGAGGGAAAGAAAGAGCCAGCCCTGCAAAGAACTGGGAACGGCATTCTAGGCAGAGGGAAAGGCAACTTCAAGGGCTTGTCACCTGCAGAGAATGAAAAGATTATTCAGTGAGAATGTAGAAGAGTAGTGGAAAAGGCAGCAAGGGCCCAAGTTTGCGAATCCTTGCAGGCCATGATAGAACACTGAAAAACCACTGAAAGTTCTTAAGAAGCAGAGGGACATATTCTGCTTTATGGCTTGAAAAAGTCACTCTGGCTGCTAGGTGGTAAATGGAGACAAGGGGACCCAGGATAGGGGACAGAACAGTTTGAAATAGAGTAGTGGCAGTGGAGATGGAGAGATACAACCAACAGGATTTGTTGATGGGTTGGACATGAATTTTGAAAGGTAAGTAGCAATTTGGCAGTAGCAGAAAAAGGGCAAAGCAAAAGAATGAAAGTCTACCAATGTCTAGGGAATAGAATATATTGAGCAGAATGGTAGGAGGTACAGATAATTGAGGCCCTAATGTTCACAGTCTAGAGACCCTTATTTGCTATGCATAAGAATTTGGAATTCATAGTATATGCAATGGAGAGCCGTCAGAATTTTAAATCAAGGGAATAAAACCGTCTCTGAACTGAGGTTTTATGTATCTTCCATTGTCATTCTGATGCAAAGACAAATAGTAAGGATATTTAAATTTTTATTTTCTTAGGTTCTGAGTTCAGAAAGATTTGATTAAGTTCTTGTCAATGAAGTGTTTAATAATTCATTGTAACGTCTCTTCTGTTTCGATTTTGAGGATATTTTGCTCATTTGTTGACTATAATCTGCTTGCGTCAGAGAAGCAGTGTTAAGTAGGTTCAGAGCAAAGTCTTTAGAGCCTCCTGGCCTGGATTGGAATCCTAGCTCCAGTACTAACTGGCCTCCCTTTGGCAAGTTGTACAACCTCTAAGTCTCAGTTTCTTTGTATCTAAAACAAGGACAGTAATTCTTCATGTGTCCCTTATAAGGAGTAAGCAATTGAATGCATAGAAAGCACTGAATACTTTAAGTACTTCCTGGGGCAGGGTTGGAGCAGCATGCAAAACTACATAAGCAGCATTGATTGATTTAACTTTTCTTTCGCCAGTAGTAGAAATTTGATAAAACATGATTTCTTCAAAACACTTTAAAAATACCCTTTCGGGGCGCCTGGGTGGCTCAGTCATTAAGCGTCTGCCTTCGGCTCAGGTCATGATCTCAGGGTCCTGGGATCGAGCCCCGCATCGGGCTCCCTGCTCAGCAGGAAGCCTGCTTCTCCCTCTCCCACTCCCCCCGCTTGTGTTCCTGTTCTCACTGTTTCTCTCTCTGTCAAATAAATAAAAATCTTTAAAAAATAAAAATAAAAATACCCCTTTTCTGTGTTTCTACATATGGGACTAAAGTTTCCATTTATCTGTATTTTTCCAAGATGCCCACTTTTTTCACCACTAAGTCCATTTACTCTCTAAGATAAAATTTATATGAAAATGTGAGTAGGGGTGAGTTCACATGGTCTTCTAGTTTATTGGATATTATTTATTTTCTGACTAGGTTGTATTCACAGATGATTACCATTTTAACTGATTTTTAGGTAAGCCAGGTAAAACAAAACCACCAGGAATTCTTTGGTACCTCAATTCAAATCCATTTAATTTTCCAACAACATATTTCAAATAAAAAAAAGTATTTAAAATTTTATTTCTTTGGAACATTAGCAGGGCATAAACAAGAGATTAGATACAGTGGGGTAGAGAATCCTCTGGTATTTATTTTCTACATCACTCTTAATTTAGCATTGAGTTATTTATTGTCACATTTCTCTATAATATTTAATGTACATTACTCATGTTTTATAAATAGTGCACGTTTCTCAGAAGCAGAGACTGTAAGTACTCTATGTCTTCATTCTGCCTTCTGGAGCACTTAGGTCAGAGGAACTAAATTATTCATTCTAATGGGATAATTCACAAGCTTGTAACATGTTGTGATGTTTAGAAGGCTTCAGTAAAACTAATCTGATTGTTTTTAATGCTTCGTTAAGAAATAACTTCCAATTCAATTTTTATTAGCATGATCCTTGTTCTTCCATGTCTAGCCAATAGAGGAGTAGAAAGACTTTAGACTCAGGGAATTAGCACACCTGTATTAAAATTTGGCCCTTCGCAAGGAAGGCTTCCCAAGAGGAGATGGATGGATGGATACCATTAAGCCTTACTTGGATTATTGTTTACTGCGACTCCCATGGAAACAAGGGAAGATTGGTCCACTGACTGCATCCTTGTGGTTCATGACCTGTCTCTTTTCACTTATCCTATGATTTCCTTTCCCATTATGAACACCACTATCTAGCACATGACCAACGGTTTTAAATTATACACACTAAATTATATTACTAGCTTAAAAGGAATCTGAGAAACCCAAATGAAAAGAATTCAAATAAAATTCTTGTCCTCTTCCTTCATCTTATTTTTCATAGCCAGTTCAGCTCTGAATCAGTGATTCTCAAAATCAGTTAGGGAAAAAGTGCCTTCCGAGATTACTAAATGACAAAATATTTCTTAAAACTTCCTTGTAAATTAAGAAAAACTTAGAATCAAGCCAACTCCTATAGCAGAAGCTATTAAACATATGAATGTGTGTGTATGGGGATGTGTATGTTGCTCTAACCTGTATTTGGGGGCGGGTATTAGTTGCCTTTGACAAGGGAAAGTATATGCTCCCCACAATGCCATCCTCCGGCACATCTGTGCAGTGCATGGGCCGCTGCCCTCAGCACTGGCGAGAAGGAGCAGAATTCACTTATCTTGGTCTTCACTTACCTCTTTTTGCAAGTGTTACCTTCCTTTTCATTTTACATAACTTCACACTTTATGTAGCTATGAATAGAAAAGGTGAGTGTTATTCACACTTTAAAGCAGACCACTGTCTTTCATACATAAAAAATAGAGATTGTTTCCTAATAAGAACTTAAATTGTTTTATTTCAAAACCCACAATATAAAGGTTTACAGCATAGCATTTGTTTTCTTCTTAAATGTCATTTTAACCTTTATTTTTAAAGAAAATTTCATTTTAGTATGTTGATTGCTGTTTCTAATTATACCTCCTATCTACTGTTATCAAAATCCAAATAACAAAAACATTAAGAAAATACTTCCCCCAATCCCAGTTCAGTTTTCTAAAGTTCACCATTGGCAATGGTATGCTGGATATTATTTCAGACTTTTTCCTTGCACATTCAAAATGTATCTTTAAAATTTTTTGAAGTAATGTATACATTTAAAGAATATCGAAGGCACAAAATAGAAAAAACAAGTCACTCTTTCATTACCTTATTTCTTCATTTGTATGTTCTTCTAGACCTTATCATTCATTATTCAGGTATATATATGCATACTATTATGTCTTCATTTTCTACAAGAATGGAATCAAACTATTTTGGAGGACTCCTCTCTATATCAGTACAAAGGGATATATCTTGGGTGACTATTTAGGCTTTTTGTAGTTAAAAACAAGTTTGCAGATAAACTTATGTATCTATATTTGCACACATGAGTAAGTTAATTTGTAGGGTGAATGCCAAGAAATTTCTGGGTGAACAGGTAAAACATTTTAAATTTTGATAAAAATTAATTAAAAATAAAAATTTGTTTTGATAAACAACACATTAACACAACAGCATGTAATGTGTATTCATTTCCTTAACTCTTGCATGTACCCTGTGTTACGGAGAATTTTTTTTGCCAATTTATTAAACATTTATTGAGCAGTTAATACTTAATGGACAGTGTTATACATGCAGGGGACACAGCCAGTAAACAAAACAAAACAAAAATAATTCTGGCTGCATGGACTTACATTCTAGTGAAAGGAGACAATAAAAAATAATAAAATATTATGGCAGTTGGTGATACGTATTTTAAGAAGAAATAAATTACAGGAGAGAGTGGGGTATGTTCTTGGTTGAAGGAGGTCTATAAATTTAAATGGAGTGCTCATAGAAGACCTCACTAATAAGCAGGTATAATTGAGCATGCTCCAAGAACATTCCAAGGGGAGCAACAAGAAGTACATAAGCTTTGAGGCCAGTGTATGTGGAATGAAGTGTGCAAGTATAAAGTAGAAGATGAGAGATAATGGATGAATGGGAGCCAGCTCATGAAGGGCATTTGGATCACAGTGAGGTGGGATGCGATTAGATGGTTTGAGTAGAGGAATAACAGAGTTTTTTTAATGCTCTAGAAGGATTGTGTTGGCTGCTGTGTTGATAGCGCTGTATAGGAAGACAAAAGTGGAGGCAAGGAGACCTGATGGGAGCCAGTAGCAACACTCTAGGTGAGAGATGGTGGCTTAGAACAGGGAGGTGGGGGGGGGGGGGGATAGTTAGTGGTAAGGGGGTCAGTTGCCAAATATTAAGATACTTCTCTCTAGATTAGATGTGGGTTATGAGGGGAGGGAGGTGGGGGTGGGGAAAGGAGTCAAAACTGACACCAAGAGAGTTTTATCCTGAGCAAATGGAAGAGTAGAAATGCCATTGACTGAAATGGAGAATACTGAGAGGATCAAGACTTGGGTTTTGGATGTGGCATGTTTGCTTAGACCTCCAAGTGGAGATGTCAAGTAGGCAGTTGGGTTTGGAGTGCAGAGTTTGGACTGGGATATAAAGCAGGGAGTCCTCAAATGGTATTTAGAGCCATGAGACAGATTGAAGTCCAGGAGGTGGAGGAAAGAAATGGAAAGGCAGCAGTGAGTTAGGGAAACCAAGGAAGTCAGGAGAAGAGATTAGTCAGAGAAAGACACGTATCATATGATCTCACTGATATGAGGAATTCTTAATCTCAGGAAACAAACTGAGGGTTGCTAGAGTGGTGGGGGTGGGAGGGATGGGGTGGCTGGGTGATAGACATTGGGGAGTGTATGTGCTATGGTGAGCGCTGTGAATTGTGCAAGACTGTTGAATCACAGACCTGTACCTCTGAAACAAATAATACATTATATGTTAAAAAAAAAAAAAGAAGATAGTAGGAAGGGTAAAAGGAAGCGGGGGGAAATCGGAGAGGGAGACGAACCATAAGAGACTATGGACTCTGAGAAACAAACTGAGGGTTCTAGAGGGGAGGGGGGTGGGGGGATGGGTTAGCCTGGTGATGGGTATTAAAGAGAGCATGTACTGAATGGAGCAATGGGTGTTATACGCAAACAATGAATCATGGAACATTACATCAAAAACTAATGATGTATGGTGATTAACATAACAATAAAATTTTTTTAAAAAGAGAGAAGAGATTAGTTTGAAAAGGAGAGATTTTCTGTCAAATGCTGCTAGTAGGTCAGATAAAATGAGGATTGATCATTGTCATTGCCTTTAACAATGTAAAGGTCCTTCATAATCATGAGAAGAACAGTTTTGTGACCAGAGTGGGTTTAAGAGAGAATAGGAAAAAACAAATTGGAGACAAGTGTAGGTAACTTTCTCAAGAAGCTTTGCAGTAAAAGGGCCTGAGGTATAGAATTTGGAATTCTGTAGACTTAATCAAAATAGGAGTTGAGGGCGCCTGGGTGGCTCAGTTGGTTAAGCAACTGCCTTCGGCTCAGGTCATGATCCTGGAGTCCCGGGATCGAGTCCCGCATCGGGCTCCCTGCTGGGCAGGGAGTCTGCTTCTCCCTCTGACCCTCCTCCCTCTCATGCTCTCTGTCTCTCATTCTCTCTCTCTCAAATAAATAAATAAAATCTTTAAAAAAAAAAAAAAAATAGGAGTTGAGCCAGAATAGGGTTTTTAAATGAGAGAAAGGCAGGAGAGTTAAGAGTGTATGCAAAGAATGACTGTAATGATATTGGATTAAAGTCGGTATTTCTTTAATTAGTGAGGTTGAACATTTTATTACATGTTTATTGTCCATTCATATTTGTGTGTGTGAATTTTCTTTGCATATTCTTACTGGGTGGTTCCTTTTTTTTCCCCATGAATATTTAAGAATTCTCTGTATAATAAAAAAAGTCAGTCTTTGGTAACATGTATTGCAGATATTTTTTACAGTTTGTCGTTTGCCTTTTGACTTGAAATTTTTTCTATGTACAGTCATGGGTTTTGTATCATGCTTATAATAGCCCTTCTTATTCCAAGACTGTAAAAGGATTTGCCTGTATTTTCTTCTATTACTTTTATGATTCCTTTTTCTGTAATTAAAATCTCCAATTCATGTAAATTTCATTTTGGTTAAAATTGTGAGGTGGAATCTGATTAGCAAGACTACCATAAGTCTGAGGGATCTATTTCTGGATTCTATTTAAGTCCATTAATTTTCTGCCTATCCCTGTACTAGTACGAGTCTGTTTCCATTTCTATAGCTTCAAGATACATTTTTTGTCTGGTATGGCTAGTCCTTGTTCTCCTACCATCACAATTACTATCTTTCTCTGAATTTTCTTGAATATTTTTGTGTTTCTTTTTCTAGAAAGTAATAATACTAACAATGTGTATTGAGCACTTACGTGCAGTACTATATTAAGTTTTTTGCATATATAATTATTTTTATCACTGTGACAGTCCTATTAGGGACGTTATCCCCACCTTAGAAATGAAGAAACTGAGGCATGAGAAGATTAAGAAACATGCCCAAGGTGACATGGATAGTCAGTGGTGAAGCTGTGGTTTGAGTCAGACAGGTTCATTCCAGAGATTGTGTTCCTACCTCTCCTTGTAAATGTTAGAATCATTTGGCCTAAATCACTTAGATTTAGAATCTAAAATATCATGCTAACATTTGGATCAGAATTGTATTGAATTTATAGATAATTTTAGGTAGAATTGACATCTTTATAATATGAAACCATTCTATCCAAATACAAGGTATGTCTTTTCATTTATTCAAATCTTCTTTTTTGTTTTTATTTCAATTCCAGTTAGTTAACATACAGTGTAATACTAGTTTCAGGTGTACAATATAGTGATTCAACACTTCCATATAACACCTGGTGCTCATCACAGCAAGTGCAGTCCTGGATCGCCATCACCTATTTCACCCATCCCCCTAACCCCGCCCCTCTGGTAACCATCACATTGTTCTCTATAATTAAGAGTCTGTTTCTTGGTTTGCCCCTTTTTTTCCCCTTTGCTTGTTTGTTTTGTTTCTAAAATCCCACATATGAGTGAAATCATACGGTATTTGTCTTTCTCTGACTGACTTATGTCACTTAGCATAATACTCTCTAGCTCCATCCACATCATTGCCAATGACAAGATTTCATCCTTTTTTATGGCCAAGTAATACTCCATTGTTTGTGTATATGTGTGTGTGTGTATACACACACACATCTTTATCCATTCATCAGTCGATGGACACTTGGACTATTTCTATAATTTGGCTATTGTAGATAATGCTGCTATAAACAGCAGGGTGCATGTATCCCTTTGAATTTTTATAACCCTCAAGAGAATGCTAAAATCTTCTTTATATAGGTCCTTGTTTTTTGTTTTGTTTTTGTTTTTTGTTTTTTTGGTTTTTTTGGCCTTCATGGGTTATCTTTTGATAGAGTTGATAGAGATTGAGTTTTTCTTCTGCTATGTTTTTAGCATGTTATTGTTTATTGGAAAGCTACTGATTTTTTCTATTAAATTTGTAATTAGTCATTTACCAAATTTCTAATTGCTAGTAGTTTTTTGCAGTAATTTTTCTTGATTTTTCCAAAAACATCAACATATCCCTTGCAAATAATAATTTTGCTTTCTCTTTTCCACTATTTGTGCTTTTTCCTTTTGTCATTTTTTAAAAATTAGCTTAATGTAATGATGACAGTAAACATCTTTATCTTAGAAATGCCTCTGATACATAATCATTTATCATAATACTGACTTGTTTTATTTTTATGAAAAAGTATCAGCAAGGAATAGAGAATTTTATCAAATGCCTTTCATGGTCTGTAGAAGTCATATTGTTTATCCTTTACTATGTTAAGATGGTGGACTTATATATTTCCTAATGTTGAATAATGCTTGCTTTACTTAACTTCTAACGTACCACTGGATTAAATATTTTATTTAACATTTTTACATCAGTGAGACTGAGTTTATAAGGGTGTGTGTGCACATGCATACAAGTGTGCTCTTAGATTTAGTTGACTGTTAGGAAGCTGGCTTCATAGGAAGAATTTAGGCTCTTTACATTTTCCTCTCTTGAAAAAGCAACAGAATTATCAGTCCTTTGAAGATCTCAAGAAATTCACCTGGGAAAACACCTGGCAATTTTTGGGTGGTTAGCTCTTTGATGTCTTCCTAAATTTATTCTATCGTCTGTCTACATTTGCCATCTCTTGTATAATTTTATAAATTCTATAAAATAATAAATGTAGTTATAATCATTAATATTTTCCTAGAAAGTTATTTCGTCCAAATTTTTTTTAGTATGTTATGTTAATCACCATACATTACATCATTAGTTTTTGATGTAGTGTTCCATGATTCATTGTTTGTGTATAACACCCAGTGTATTTCATCCAAATTTTTAAATTTATTTGCTTAGATTTGTAGAAAATATTTCTAAAGTAAATCTCTTAAATTCCTTTATAGCTATAATTACTTCTCTGTTTGCATTAATATTGAATCCTTGTACCTCTCAATTTTTTCTAGGATTAAGTGGGCTAGTGATTTATCTATTTTATTGATTCTTCAAAGATCTGGCTTTTGGATTGATTTAAAATTATATGGCTTCTCTGTTTTTTGACTCAATAATTTCTGCATTTGTATTTTTAATTCAGCCTTCACACTTCACTTGGATTTTGTTATCCTGCCTGTATTCTACAAGTAACAGTCCTATAAATTAAAAAGCATCCTTTTTATAAACGTATATTTTCCTATGAAGGAAGTATTACTTACTGATAATTTCATGTGAATTATTTTAGTCTTTAGATACTTTCCTCACACACACAAGGGAACCACCTGTCCCTGGGACTGATTTTAGTTTATCTGCTAAAGAACTTTGCTATTTAACTGTTTCATCTGTCTCTTTGTGACTGGTACTTATACTGGCTGAAATTAGCTCTCGGAATGAGTGGGAACTTTGATAAGTCAGGGAAAGGAGAGGTAATTTGGGGTGACTCTTGTTGGAGTATATAGACAGAGGACCTGTGGAGAATGGGAAAGAGGACAGAATAAGAACTGAGAGAACAACCAGAGACAAATCCCAAGAATACTTAGTAATGATTATATAATGAGAGAGGGGAGAAAATAAGAACTAGGATTCTGTACATGATGGCAACCCTCTCCCCTGCCTTCACCTATCAGTTATCATTCTATGACTAGCTTGTATATGAAGGCATTGAAAACCACCAACCCTTTGCAGGGGTAAATAAATGTCAGAATCACTGACTTCTGGGGCGCCTGGGTAGCTCAGTCAGTTAAGTGTCTGCCTTTGCCTCAGGTGATGATCTTGGGGTCCTGGGATCCAGCCCCGCCTCAGGCTCCTTGCTCAGTGGGGAGCCTGCTTCTCCCTCTCCCTCTGCCTGCCACTCCCCCTGCTTATACACTCTCTCTCTCTCTCTCTCCCTCTCTCTGTCAAATAAATAAAATCTTCAAAAAAAAAATCACTGACTTTCATTGGAGTCAGGTTTTTAAAATTATTTTGAAAATGTAAAAACAGTCTGTGATTATTCAATTTAATAGGCACCCTAGATTAAAAAAGATTTTACCTAGAGAGAGAGATTAAAAAAACTTTCCCCCAGATTTGCTGAACTATTAGTATTTATTTAAACCTAACATGTTCAGAGGTGCCTGGATGGTAAGCGACCGACTGGTGATTTTGGCTTAGGTCATGATCTCGTGGGTTGTGAGATCCAGCTCCGTGTCAGGTTCTGGTGCTCACCCTCATGCTCAGCAGGGAGCCTGCTCCCTCTGCTCTTCCCCACCCCCACCATGTTCACATGCATGCATGCGTGCTCTCTCTCTCTCTCAAATAAATAAATAAACCTAACATGTTCATTGTGCTTGGAGCACTCTAAAATCATTATGATACCTATTTTTAAAAGACGTAAGTTATAACTACATAATATACATATTGCATATTATATTACTTACATGTTACATTAAATATGAATGTTATGTCATGACATTTATTATACAGTAAAATACATATATATTAATATTATCTATAAGTTAGGTCAAAGGCCAGATTAACAAATACTTACAGTATGCCTGGGTATAGTATTCATGGACACATAAGCTCCTCTTTCCCGGAGTAACATCATTTGCAGAAGTTTTCTCCCCTTAGGATTGTCAGATGACCTCTCTTTTTCATTTTGTGTACTGATTTACCTGTTCTTTGGTTATCACTACAGTTTTGTCATTTTCCTGAATCATCAGTAAACTTAAGTATATTGACTCATCTCTTCACTCAGAAAAAAAGAAGTGTGACCCCACATCCAATTCAACAAGTAATTCTGTACCTACTATGTGGAAGGCAGTGTGCCAGGGACTCTTTTCAGGATAAGAAAAACATGTTAAGTGGTGTTGTTATGGTTTTGTCCCAACTGATGTTAAAGAATAATGGAAATACTTGTTCAGTTTCTCCAAATATTATCTTCATATTTCATAACGTTCATACCTAAATTGTGTTGTTCTCAGCATAGTGCTAACGTTATTACTTAATCAAGCTATAATCCATTGCTCTTGAGAACACGACTCAAAATGTATGTTTTTCTGGGTGTTTCTTAAATTATGACACTGGGTTAGTCTGATGGATATGGAGCAATTTGTTAGAAGTACAGTAGTCTGTTATTTTGTAAGGATCAGCCTTACATCTTTTTCTAAGAAAGATTTTATCTTTCTTTTCTACCATGCAGATGAGTGTGTGTGTTTGATAGGAATGAGTGAGACATAGCTAAGCATGTATTAATGGCATGATGTAAGCAGAACTTCTCCCTCTAGAAAAAAAAAAAAAAGCCTTTTTATGCCTGAAAATATGTTGACATGTGGCCTTAGCCTGTGGCTTTCATCAACACATGCCATGGTTATCACCTGATAAGAATCAAAGACCTGTGGGTTAAATATGTCCCCTCCCCCCCTTCTCTCCCCCTGTGAAGCCTAACCTGCTATTCAGAGCTATAATAAACAGTGCTTGGCAGGGTTTTTATTTCTAAAGCATTTAGATGATCTTGCTCTTATCTTAATGACTGAAGTTGAGATTGTGTTGCTCTTTTTTTTAACTAAATTCATCTAATTTATTTAATTCTTTATTATAATTGTACATTACTTAAGAAACAGATGTTTACATGGGAGTTTAATTAGTGCAGTTGATACCGTACTACATGCAATCAAGTGCTAAAAATAGCATGTTATGTGAAAGTCTTTCAAAGGTTATTGACTGCAATGATGATATTACCCTATGGTGTACTGTCAGTTATATTATAATGAGATGGTTAAAATTTTTTAGTCATTTGAAAACGTTTTAGTAGCATATTGTTAAATATGGAATTCCAGAGCCCCAGAATAGGCTAAACACAAAAATACAAGTTTAAGAATATTTATCATTAATGTAACAATTTTCAATCAGTAGACTTTATATATAAGTAGTTAAAGTGTATGAGCTGTGGGATCAGGCACATGAGGATTTGAGTCCAGCTCCATAACTTAATAGCTAAATAATCTCAAACAGGTTACTCAGCTACTCTTGTTTTGTTTTGTTTTGTTTTGTTTCAGTTTTGGGGGAGGGGTTATTTTTTGGTATATAAAAGGGAGATATAACAATACCTACCTCTTAGGAATTGTTGTAAATATTCAGTGGGATGATGATGGTGATGATAAAATAATAATAATAATGGCAGACACTTCTATGATCTTTACTGTGTGCCAGACACTGATCTAAGCACAATACATTTTTAAACCACAACCACCTTATTCAGTGGATACTGTTATATCTGACATTATATGTTAGCAAGTAATACCAACAAGAACTACCACCAGTAAGTCACTGTGTCCTTAACCACATTCTAGTGACAACAGATGCATTGAAATGTTACCATTTCTCTATAGAAATTTCAATTCATACTGTGTATTGTAAATTATATTTAAAGATTTTAAAAACTTTACCTTTTCTATTTTCCTTTATCTTTGTTCTCTTGAAATTCTTTATTTTAATCAAAACTCAGAAACAAGAGGTGATAATCACCTGTTTGTTAAGAATGCATCTCTCTTTAGGTAAACTAAATTTCATTATATTTTTTTTAGCCAAAGGTTTAAAAATATAGAGGCATGGAGTTAAATGAGCAGACAGTTAAGATAATGGACATTTTCACTGGCTACTAGAATTTATCAAGGACTGTATTATTATTTATGCTTTTTGTGCTGGGGCTCTATTTTTTAAATTAGCTCTGTAGAGCCACAAAAGAGTAGATCGAGAAACAGAAGCTTGACTTTCTTCTAAGTTACACTAGTCAATATAAGCAATTTTCACTGCTTTTTCTCTCAGCTAAGTAACTGTGAAGCAGAAGATAGTAAGAAGACTTGGAAAATAGTTATTGGTCTTTTTTCCATCTTGACCAATAAAATGTGGTGGGTTTTTTGCCGCATATTCAAAACATGATTTGGGAAAATTCCCAAGATAACTATAAAATATATGCAATCTTTGTGGTTTTGGGTATTTGACTTAAAATCTTCCATACCACAATGGCAGCTCATACTGGAGGCCAGAGTCCTAGAAAGTGACAGGTATTCTTGAAGAGTACTTTGGGCTACAGCTGACCCAGGCAGAATAAAACAGGATGAAGGACCTCTGGGTAAAAAGAACCTAGTGCAGCTCAGGGTAGAAGAAACTTAGTGAAAACTATGAAGCATGCAAGCAAATATTGGAACCAAAATACATATATGTCTTGAAGACTAATTCTGTAGGGTACTTTTTAAGCCCCAAATACTCTAAATGTAAATGTAGGGTTAGACAACCTATAGCTAACAAAATTGATAATGATAAAATTGAACTACAGTATTACATCATTAAAAGGCAAGAATAGCACCAATATAAAACCGTGGCCAAGTCAAGATACTGAAGAAATCACTAAACTTTCTCTTCACAAAATAGAATTTCAACTATCCATACATGTCCAAGCATGGTGAGAGCTATGGAACAACCTTTGAGAATCATTCCCTTTATCCACACTTAAAATGGCACAATTTACTCTGCTTATTGTGTGTGGCTGGAGTACAAGGAATTCCCCATGTTTCCATTTCTGTCTACTTTCAATAAGTTTTCCCTTTGACTCAGCACTTCCATCTCTACTAGTAAACCTCACATATGTATTTAAGGAGTGGCCAAAGATATACTTATAAGAAAGTTTGTTGTTAATCCTTAAAAAATACTTGGAAACATAAATTTTATCAGTATAGGTTATTGGTTATATTCTATCAGTACAATGAAATGATGTGTAGCCAGTGAGAGGAAAATGAGAAAGCTTCACGTTTACTGAAAGAGAAAAATTTCTAAGATATGTTATTAAGTGGCAAAAAACTAGGTGGCAAACAGTATAATGTAATCCCATATGTGTGTATTTAAAGATGTATAATACATTTATATAGAGAAATGATATTAAGTATGATATATATGTATATAAGTTGAGGTCTGCATTATAATTAAATAGGATAAGGTATATAAAATGATTAGTATCATGCCTACCTCGTGCATAGATAAATTAAAATTGCTGTTATTATTATCTTTAAAGAGTGAGTCAAGGAAAGGATATTTCCTGGGAGGGCTTTTACTGATTTTACATGTTTTATATTATCTGATTTTTTTGCACTAAACCTGTATTACCTTTATAGTAACATTAAAAAATAGTTTGCTCTTGGGAAAAGATTTGGAAAAATGTATTCACACTAAAGTATTAATGACACAACAAAACAATATTTTTCTTCTGACACAAGATATTGAAGGATTTCTAATGTGGGCCAAAGGGTAACTCCAGTAGTCTTTTGAACAGAGGGGTCTTCCTAAGGTCTATAAAAGCAGTTTTGGAGATGTTTGCTTATTCATTCTCACTGTGACATATACATCCATACTTCTGATTGTATTTCTTTCTTCCTGCTCTCAGGTGTGTGTGTATTTATATGGGACGGGGGTATATATGCATATCACTTAAACATTTAGGTTATTACCTTCTTTCGAGAATGGTTGGAAATTTTAAGGAAGAAATGGAAAGAATAACTGAAAGTAATTATTGCTTAGTTATCTCAAGGAAGCAAAGATTCCTTTTTCTCCCTTTCAATCTTTGCTTAGCAAATAAGGATCAACTTGAGAAGAGGTATTCCAGTGACCATACCCAATGAGGTACTAAATAATTTATCCCAGTAGAGTGATTATTACAAGGACTCTGAAGAAAAAATATTGACTCTATGTATTATTTGTTTTAGAGAATTTTATTCTCAGCTATTACTCATGATTCTGCAAACTGTGGTCATTCCAAACACTTATTTATCTTCATAATGCTGGTGTTAAATTTTATTGAAATTCATTAAAAATATGGAAAGGATGCCCATTTGAAAACTTCTGGATGTCAATTATTTTTTCCAAAATTACAGACTTACATACAAACATTACTTAAATCATGCCTTACTTGTGTAGAAGTTTGGCTAAATTGATTTGATAGATTCTTTCTAAATTCAGTGTGGGATTAATATGAAATGCATGGACCCAGTTGGTATCTTGAAAATATCTTTCTTACGGTAAATATGATGAGGTTTTGTTGTCTTATTAGGAGAGATGAACTCTTCTTAATTATAATGCTTTAAAGATTTGAGGCCCTAATTGTGCATAAGCAGTATCATATAGAATAAACTCATTATGACTGGAGAGGATATTTAATGTAGTTTAAGAGCACAGAATATAGAACCAGACTGCTAGGGTTCAAATCATGGCCCTCCTACTTCTTAGCTATATGATCTTGGACAAGTTACTTACCTTCCTATGTCTTGGTTTCCATTTCTGGTTTCAAGGTTATGAGTAGTAGATGGTAGATAGATAGTCTATTTCAAAAGGTTGCTATAAGGTAATGAGTTACTATTTATAGAACACTCGTACTAAGTCCTTTTTAAAATTTCTTTTTACTGAGGTGTAAAAACTGATCTTTACACTAGTTGGTTTTGATTATTTGTTTCTTGTTTGTATTACAGTTACAAATTATAATACTGTGGTAGAAACAAATTCAGATTCAGATGATGAAGACAAACTCCATATTGTGGAAGAAGAAAGTATTACAGATGCAGCAGATTGTGAAGGTGGTGTGCCAGAAGATGACCTGCCAACAGACCAGACAGTGTTACCGGGGAGCAGTGAAAGAGAAGGCAGTGCTAAGAGCTGCTGGGAGGATGATGGTAAGTTTAATTTTTTCATAATATTCTAGTCTCTTGATTCTTTAAAAAATATATATTAACTGAAAAGATAAATTTGATGAAAAGTTTGAAATGATCTGTAAACGTGTCTATTAATCAATAGAAGGTGTCCCACTTAAACAAAAAGTTTATTGTGAAACAGAATAATAGTCATTCTGATTATTTGTACAATGCATATAATATATTGAATTTTAGTGTTTCTTTAACCAGAATCAAGCTTTCCATATACTGTTGATATAACTGAACCTACCTTCAATTTTATATTGTGACTTCTAGAAATGAAGAATCTACTTAGAAACCTACAGATTATATTTTGGTACAGTAAAATTATAACATAAGTCAACAAAAATCCCCAAAACAGTTAAATCATAGGAGTATTTTTAGTGTTTGAAAGCTTCTTCCTCCTCCTCCCCCTCCTCATCCTTTCCCCTTCCCTCCCTTCTCCCATATATATCATAATGCTGTGAATTTTCACTCAAGGAAAATTTTTACTTTTACTAATCTCAAGCATGGTTGAGTGGAAGGATTAGTAAAGTCTCTCTACTTACTTACATTGAATATTTAAAATTCTTCCTCATCTGTCAAATGAAGAAATTGGACTATAGTTTTTTCTTCTAGATTGAAAATTCCTCCTCTCTGCTTTTCCTAATAAAACTAATTAAATTATTTAGCCTGTCTTGCCAGGATTTAAACAACAGTGGTATAAAAACAGAAGAATGTGAAGAAAGCAGGTATTGTGAATTAGAGGGATTGGGGATCAGGAATAGGGGCATCAGCAAAGGCAAAGAGGAGCATGCACAAGTGATCACATTCAAAGTCAGTCAAAGACGAAAGCTCCCCAGCGAGAGTTCAGATTTGGGGGAGTCGGCTAAATAAGATATCAGAACTCAGTTTAGGCAGTCTGGGGAAATGAATCAAGTTTGCTGGTCAGAGAATCTAGATACGAAAATGTGGAAGCTTAGATAAAATGTGGAAGCTTAGATAAAATGTGGATCTAATAATAGGCACAGTATAGCAGTAGTTAAGATTTCTATAATAGGACAAATTTATAGCTAACAAAGAACTTTCAAAATCATGTAACCGCCCCCCTCATTTTATAACATTGTTCATTGGTCCATTAAGCAAATTCTGCAGGAATGGAGTTGCAAACTTGAATAAGACTGTCTCTATATTAAAAGTGCTTATAGTTTAGTGAGTGAGAAGGATAAATAAGTCACAAATTCATTACAGTTTGATGTAGGTGTAAATTTAGAATTCTGTGGAAACATGAAGCAGGAAAATCCAAATCAGAGAGAGGAAGAGAAGTCCTAAAAGAATTTCTGAGTGAAACAGTGCGGGTCTTAGGTTATAAAGGACCAGTAGAGGTTGATTAGGTAAAGGAGAAGTAAAAGAAGGTGTTTCCAACAGAAGAAGCAATATGCATGAGGCCATAGAGGTTTGAACAAGTGGTGTTTAAAGAAAATGAGATCAGAGAAGTAAACAAGGAAAAGACTATGAAGGGCACTGTGTGCTAAGTCAAGGAATTTGAACTTTTACCTTAGAAGCTGTGAGAACATCATTGATACATACTTTAGAAATAAGTCTGGTAGCAATATGGAAAATGAATTTTGGAGGGAGACAGTGTACAGACAGGTAGCGCCTTCAGTAAAGAGGCTATGAAAATGCAGGCAATGATGAGAGTTTTGGACTAAAGAAATGGCCCTTGGAATGAGAATAAAAGGGAGAGATTTAACAGGAATGTAGAAGGTTGAGTATATAAGATTTGGTTTGTTATTACATGGAAGGTAACAGAAGTAAGGACTGACAATTCACAGGCTTCTAGAAAGTAGAACCCAGAGAAATTAAATTGCTTATTTATTATCACACTTCATTAATAACAGAGCTATTAACTTGTTAAACTATAATACTGAGCTCAGAACTTTTGGGAGCAAGGATTTTCATATATATTTCCTGTCTGGGGCCAGAATTGATCCACTGGTATAGTTAATCCAAAGTGTTAATATGGAAACAAGAAGGTAATGATTTTTCTGGAAAAAGGGGAGATAGGAGAATGAGGGAAATAGGAAAAAGAAAGATGAAAAATCATTGAAGAGGTTCTGTTTCTGAAAATACGTTGGGATAAGTTATTTGAACTGTCTCACTGAAAATAACTAATGATGCTAGATTTAAAAATAAATAAATCTTCTTGAAAGCTTTAAAAGAGCTAAGTAGATAATAGACATTAATAGATAAAAATCAAAGTGAGGACAGGAACCCATATAGGTAAGCAGAGCACAGCATAAAGACTCTTTGGCCTTAAGGATATTTGCCTACCCAGAGTAACGTAAGATGTGGTTTTTCAGGCCTCTGAGAAGAAACAAAGCCTGGGACCACCTAAAAGCTTAATAGCAGATCCTCCCCTAGTATGAATTACATCTTAACAATGTGATGAACTATAGTGAACTAAAAGCAAACTCTCTACCATCCCTACCATCCTCAGGAGTTAGCAAACAAAACTGCCTTGGCTAGGGATTGGGGAAATGGAGGATTGTCTCTGCCAAGGAGTAACCACCAGCTGTCTTGGATTGATTTACAATTTAAATTCACATTACTATATGGCCTGATAGTCTCAAGCCATAACTGAGTTTAAAGTAGAATTGCTGCTAATACTCAGAGGCACCAAGAAGAAGCAAATCCAAATCTTTTGGAGGAACATACCTTTATCCTAGTGCTATAGAAATCTCCCAAATAACTTAGCAAGAAGAGAGCAACAGGAGTGACAATTACCAGAAACAAAAGGAAGCAGAAACTCACCTGTAAAGACTTTAATTAGTAGAGTTATCAGACACAGATTATAAAATGACTGTCATTTTTCAAGAAAAATGAACAGATTTGAAATTACCTGCTCTGAGAGAATAAAATATAACCAACAGATTTTAAGAAGAACCAAATGGAACTTCTAAAAATGAAAAATTAGAATAATAGAAATTCAGATTCAAAGGATGGATTTTAATAACAAAGTAAACAGAATTGAATAAAGAGTTAAAGATTGGACGATAGGGGAAATTACACTAAATACAACTCAGAAAGACAGAGATAGAAAAATACAAAAAACAGGATAAGAAACATGAAGGATATAATGAGAAGGTTCAATATATGTCTTAATTCTAGGAGAAGAGAGAATAGGGAGGCAGCAATATTTGAAGAGATAATGGCAGAGATTTTTTCAGAATTGACGAAGGACACCAGACCACAGACTCAAGAAAACCAACAAATCTCAAGAAGTATAAATAAATCTACCCCCGAAAAATGATTTCGTATATATGACATTTTCAAAAAGACAAAGTATACGTTAGGTGATAAATCAGTGGCTGCCGGGGGCTGGAGCTAGGGAGAGTGTGACTCTAAAGGGATAGCATTAGGGAGTTTTGGGGGGTGATGGAACTGCTCTGTGTCCTGATTTTGGTGGTGGTTATATGAATCTGTACATGTGTTAAAATTCACATTTTTGTGAAATTGCAGAACAACCAAAACAAAAAGAAAACTCTTAAAAGTAAATCAGAAAAGTGAGATTGGGTTTGAGAGAATGGCAGTTAGACTGACAGCTGAATTTTTAGTAACCACAATGGAAGCCAGACAGTAAAAAGATGCCTGCCAATACAGACTTCTGTATTTAGCAAAAATATCTCTTAAGAAAGGAGGTGAAATAAGGTGATGATTTCAGGCAAGTTTGAAAATAAAAAATTTGTTATCAGTAGACCCTTGTTACTAAAGCAAATTTTAAAGAATATATTTTAGGCATGAGGAAAGATATCCTTCATAGAGGATCTGAGGTGTAAGAACAGAGAAAATTACAAATAAATGGAAAAAATAGATACAATAGGTACATAGTATTTCCTATGAAAATACTTTAAAAAGTGGATGTGACTAAGTTAATTTCAGATAATATCAACTTTAAGGCTTAAAAGCATTATTATAGACAATAGGATCACTTTATAATAATGAAAGATTAAATTCCCTAATAAAATATTATTATAAATGTGTTTGTACCTAATAACAAGGCTTCAAAAATATAGAAAGAAAAATAGGCAGTCCACAAGGAGAGAAATACAAATCTAGTCATTATGGAAGATTTAACACACCTCGGTTAGTCATTGATAGAATAATCACACAAAACCAAAGAGGATGTAGATTTGAAAATATGCCTAAGGTGTATAAGCAATGTACATGGTAATCGCAAAACATTTTTCAACTATATGGAATATTTATAGAAAGCAGTTTTTAGAGGGAAATTTTGAACCTTAAGTACATATTTTAGTAAAGGTTCTGGCTAAAAGTTAGTGGGCTAACCATCTATTTTAAGAATTTCGAAAAAGAACAGCAAACTGAAAATTTTGAAAGTAAAAACAAAAAAAAATGTAAGATTGAAAATAAACCTACAATACAAAAGGTCAACATAGGCAAAACTCTGTTCTTTGAAAACTATTGACAAGATTGACCAAGAAAAAAAGAGAGAATATATAAATAGCCAAAAATCAAGAATGAAAGAGGATGGGATGCTTGGGTGGCTCAGTCGGTTAAGCGTCTGCCTTCAGCTCAAGTCATGATCCGGGGTCCTGGGATCGAGCCCCACATCGGGCTCCTTGCTCAGCGGGGAGTCTGCTTCTCCCTCTGCCACTCCCCCTTCTTGTGTTCCCTCTCTCACTGCTGCTTCTCCCTCTGCCTGCGGCTCCCCCTGCTTGTGTGCTCTTTCTGTCTCTTTGACAAATAAGTAAATAAAATCTTTTAAAAAAAAAGAATGAAAGAGGACATAACAAGATACTACAGGCATTGACAAGGTAAAAGAAAGTATTGTGAACAGCTGCATTCCCATAAATTTGAAAGTATGAACAAGATACTAGAAATGATTAACCAAAACTGGCTGGGGAATAATTGGAAAACACGAATGGTTCTAAAACCTCTAAAGAAATTGAAATGATGGTCAAAAATATTCCCATAAAGAGGTAGTGAAGATATGGAACAACTGAAACTCTTGTACATTGCTCATTTTAAGTGATATGTCACTCTGGAAAACAGTTTGGCAGTTTATCATAAAATTAAATATAAACTTAACTATATGACCCAATAGTCCCACTCCTGGGTATTTTTCCTAGGAAAATCAAAACTTAGGTTTACCCAAAAACTTGTACACTAACACTTAAAGAAGCTCTGTTCATAATTGCCAAAAACTGGAAATAACTCATTGTCCTTCAACAGGTGAAAGGATAAGGAAACTATAGTACATCCATATAGTGGTCTACTACTTAGCAGTAAAAATGAACAAACTATTAATATAAGCAACAAGTTGGATGAATCTCAGAGTCATTATGCTGAGTGAAAGAAGCCAGTCTCAAAAGGTTACATATTTATGATTTCATATATATGACATTTTCAAAAAGACAAAGTATACGTTAGGTGATAAATCAGTGGCTGCCGGGGGCTGGAGCTAGGGAGAGTGTGACTCTAAAGGGATAGCATTAGGGAGTTTTGGGGGGTGATGGAACTGCTCTGTGTCCTGATTTTGGTGGTGGTTATATGAATCTGTACATGTGTTAAAATTCAAAGAACCAGGGGCACCTGGGTGGCTCAGTCGTTAAGCGTCTGCCTTCGGCTCAGGTCATGATCCCAGGGTCCTGGGATCGAGCCCCACATCAGGCTCCCTGGTCCGCGGGAAGCCTGCTTCTCCCTCTCCCATTCCCCCACTTGTGTTCCCTCTCTCGCTGTGTCTCTCTTTGTCAAATAAATAAAATCTTTAAAAAAAAAATTTCAAAGAACCATACACCAAAAGAAAAAAACAATAAAATTTTCTGTATGATAATTTATGTATCTGTATATGTGCGTGTGTTTGTGTATACATATATCATATATATCATATATGTATATATTATAAAATTTATATGTTTTTTCTCTCCTACAAAGAAAACTCTAGCCCAGATGGCATTACTGGTAAGTTTTTCTAAGCACTCAAGGGACTAATAACTCCCAATTTTAGACAACTCTTCCAAAGCCTAGTGTAAGAGGGAAGATTTCCCCAACTCTTTAAATGAGGCTACCATAACCTCAATACCAAAACGAAATAAGTATAAGAAAGGAAAATTACAGACTCACTCAGCTGTATACAGACAGTAATTCCAAGCAAAATATTAGTTATACAAAATATATGTATGTACATATGTGGGAGGCAAGGTCAGAATAACACTTAAACCAATTCAGAAATACCACTTTACTGGACTAAATGAGAACAATCAAATATTTATCTCAACAGACAGAAAAACATTAAGTAAAATTTAGTACATATGAATAGTATCATAAAAGCGAGAAACATAGGAATAGAGGGTACTTCCTTGTTCTAATAAAGTATGTTTCTTTAAAATCTATCACATTATACTTAATGACAAAATGTTGAAGACATTTTTTTACAATCAAGAACAAGGTAATGATTTCTATCACCACTTTTTATCAGTCTTTTATTAGAATTACTACCCAGTGCAATAAGACAAGAAAATAAATCAACAAATATAGGGATTAGAAAGGAAACAAAAAACAAAACTCTCATTATTAACAGATGATATAACTGTGTATAAAAAGGAATCCAACTAAATTATTAGAACTAATAAGGGAATTTGGCAAGTTTTTGGATACTAACTATACTGAATTCAAAGTCTTCTTTATACATCAGTAAGAGCTATAAAAGAGAATAGATGTGTAAAACCACATGAAAAAATTATAAACTCTTATTAGAGGTATTAGCAAATTTCTCAATAAGTGGAGATATAAATTTTGTTCATGCGTTAGAAGACTCAATTTTTTTTAACCTAAACTCCAGACTTTATTTGGATTTCACTAGTTTGTCCGTTAACATCCTCTTTTTTCAGGATCCACTCCAGCCTCTACTGCATGGTATTTAGTTATGTCTCCTCAGTTTCAGGAGACCAGCCTTTTGCTGTTTCTCGTGTCCTTGACAGTTTTGAGGAGTACTGGTGAGGTGTTTGTGGTTTAGGTTTGTCTGATATTTTTCTCATGATTATATGAGAGTGTGGGATTTTGGAAAAAATAACACAGTGGTAAAGTACCCTTCTCATCAACTTTGTATCAGTGGGCCACAAGCCATCAATTCGATTTTTTTTTCCTACTAATTTCATGAACTTTATTTTTTTGTTGTTTTTTTCTCTTTCTTTAATTCAAGTGAAATTAACATACAGTGTTATATTACTTTCAGGTGTACAATATAATGATTCAACAATTCAGTCTATTCTCAGGACATCACTGCAATATTTAATTTGGCATGTGAGGAACAGCCAGGAGGCTCATGAGCAAAGTGAAGGAGGGAGAGATTAGTAGAAATGAAGCCAGTGAATCAGTGGAATGCCAGAACATTAAAAGGTCTTAAAAGCTATTGGGAGTATTTTTTTTCAAGATTTATCTATTTATTTTTAGAGAGGGAGAAAGAGCATGAGCGGGGAGAGGAGCAAAGGGAGAGGAAGAGAGAGAATCCCAAGCAGACTCCCTGCCAAGCAGGGAGCCCGACGTGGGGCTCAATCCCATGACCCTGAGATCATGACCTGAGCCAAAATCAAGAGTTGGACACTTAACCAACTGAGCCACCCAGGCATCCTGGGAATACTTTTATTGAAATGTGGAGACATTAGAAGAATTTGAATAGAGTAATAGTATAATTTGATTTTTATTTTGGAAGTATGACTCTGGCTGCTCTTTTGAGAATAAACTATAGAAGGCAAGAATGGGGGCAGGAAGACCAATAAGGAGGTTATTACCATAATCTAAGGTGGCAGTTTGAATAGGAAGGTAGCAATAAAGATAGTGAGAAGGCATCAAATTCCGGTTATATTTTGAAAGTAGGAGTCAGTAGGACTTATTGATGGACTTGGTCAGGATTGCAGGAGAAAGAGGAGCTTAAGATGATTCCATGGTTTCCTCCATTTGATGGTTATGTTTGGAGGGGATCTAATTATGAGACATTTATTACTCTTAATCTTGTTGGAACCAGTCCCTGTATCTGTTTTTTACTCTGATTCTGTCATTTGTCATGTCCCATGTCCTTCTTGTCATCCAGAAACGTGATGAGTCAGGCCAAGAACAGACCTAGTGGTATGGCACTAGCTTTCTTCTATTGTCATCATTCTATAAATCACTTTTTGAATACATTTATTCAATTATTTTTACTCCATCCATATTTTCAAAAATAAATATCATATGAGATCATGTCTCCTAGTAATAATGTCAGAAATGGATATGAGACCAGTTTATATGACTTTTTTTCAGTGAACCCATCCTGGATGCTCATGATCAATGTGGTTTTTTTAAAACACACACAGACACACAACCTTTATAATCTATTCTAGAAAACGTTTGTAGGATATAAATCAAATATTTCTGACCTGTAGTTTACAAAAGGAAATCAGAGATAGAAGGTGCAAATTGAATGACATATGTTCATCTCTCCTAATCTTCACTGTTCCTCAAAGATCATAACCAGGTCAGTGATTTATTTTCAAGTGCTTTTATATTTTCTGAAGATATTTTATATGAGCCAGGAGACCCAAGTGCTTCTGTATAATGACCTATCTATCCTGAGTTTTGATATTTTATATGGGCCAGGAGACCCAAGTGCTTCTGTATAATGACCTGTCTATCCTGAGTTTTGATTCTCTTTTGGTTCCTGAACTTACACTTTCTGGAAGAGAAAATCAAAATTAATTCTTGTAGTTCCTGGTTGCCCATAGGATTTGAGTCTAAATTCTTTAGCATGACAGCTACGCATTGTCTTTCCAAACTTGATTTTGCACCACTCCCTTTGTACATATTCATTTCTTTAAACCTTTGTATATCCTATTCCATCTTCCTAGCATTTCCTTCTCTTCCTTTTCTATCACCTCCTCTGTAAACCATTGCCTAACCTCCATAGACATAGTAAATTAACTTTCCACAATTGTTCATAGCTTTTACACATTGTATTGTGATTGACAGTGTGATCGACTGATCACTCTGTGCCACTAAAAAAATTATTGAGGGCAAGGACTGTATCTTATTGATCTCTATCTTTTACCACTAATCTTTAATCCATATTATATGCCTAAAAATACTCCTACAAATGAGTGAATGAATTAAGATGCTTTCCTTTTTTTATTTTAATCTTCATTAATTATACCATCAATTTCAAAAAAATGCCTTTCCCCTCCTTGCTTTCCCTAGCATTTTGAGAGCTTCATGTTTTTTACATTTTTTATCTTCCTGGCACTATTTAGGCCTTACATTGTCTTAACTCATATATTTATCCTTGGCTATATGACATTCTTTCTGTTCTTTGTAAATACACTTTTAAAATCTGAGCTACCTGGAAATTCCATCTGTGTGTCACTTTTCTTTCTTAAGAAACATTTTTATATAAAGTATGAATAGAGATTAAGGAGTTTTTGTGGCCCTACATAAGGCATCCAGGAAGAAGTAAAATAAGATAATCACATAATTCTTTATCAATTGTTTTTTTTGTTTGTTTGTTTTTGTTTTTTTTTTAAGATTTTATTTACTTATTTGACAGAGAGAGAGAGAGTGAGAGCAGGAACACAAGCAGGGGGAGTGGGAGAGGGAGAAGCAGGCTTCCCGTGGAGCAGGGAGCCCGACGTGGGGCTCGATCCCAGGACCCTGGGATCATGACCTGAGCTGAAGGCAGACGCTTAACGACTGAGCCACCCAGGCGCCCCTTTATCAATTGTTTTTTAAAAAAACTGTAGAGACTTCCTCTTCTAGAAAGATGGAGTAGATACACTTTTCTCTATTCCTCCTATTAAGTACAGCCAAAATCTCAACATTATATATAAAACAAACAGAAGAGTCTAAAAGGTAGATAGAAGGAGAGAGACAGACTTAGGGACCTGAGGAACCAAGGAACAATACTGCAGTGAGTTCCCTGGGTTTTCTTTTAGCTTATGTACCCTCTTATACATTTCTCATAGATCAGACTGGGTGCTAGAGAAGCCAACCCACAAAAACCTTAACACTTGCCAGTAATGGGACAATGCCTTCTTTCACACAGGAGTCCTGCTAAAATAGAAGATTTAAATAAGATTTAGTGTCTCTATGTAATAACTTAAATGTCCAAGTTTCATTCAAAAATCACTTGTCATACCCAGAACCAGAAAAACTTCCACTTAATTAGAAAAGACCGTCAACAAACACCAACAGTGAGGTGATAAAGGTGTTAGAATTACCTGACATGGATCCTCATGGATTGTAGCCATAATAAATAATCTTTCAACAAGCAATTAAGAACATGCTTCAGCTAAAACAATATGGTCTCAGAAAGAAGAAAAGAATGAAAATGAGAGCAGAAATAAATGAAATAGACACTGAAAAGACAGTAGAAAAGATCAGTGAAACTAAGAGCTGGTTCCTTAAAAAGATTAATAAAATCAACAAGCCATTAGCTAGACTCACCAAGAAGAAAAGAGAGAGGGCTCAAATAAAATCAGAAAGGAAAAGAGAAGTTACAACTAACACCAAAGAAAACAAAGGATCATAAGAGAATACCATGAACAATTAAATACAGCAAACTGGACAACCTAGAAGAAATGAATAGCATACAGTCTTCCAAGACTGAATCATAAAGAAATAGAAAAATCTAAATAGATTAATTACTAGCAAAAAGATTGAATTAATCAAAAAACCCCAACAAACAAAAGTCCAGGACCAGATGGCTTCACTGGTGAATTCTACCAAACATTCAAAAAAAAGTTAATATCTGTCTTTCTCAAACTCTTCCAAAAAACTGAAGAAAAGGGAATGCTTCCAAACTTATTTTACAAAGCCAGCATTACCCTTAAACCAAAACCAGCACAAGGATGCAACAAAAAAAGGAAAATTACAGGCCAGTATCCCTGATAAACATAAGTACAGAAATCCTCAACAAAATATTAGCAGACCAAATTCAACAATACATTAGAATTATATACCATGATCAACTGGAATTTATTTAAGGAGAGCAAGGATGGTTCAACATCTACAAATTAAAGTGATACACCACATTAACAAAATGAAGAATAAAAATTAAATGATCATCACAGTAATGCAGAAAAAGAATTGAAAAAATTCAACATCCATTTATAATAAAAACTCTCAACAAAGTGGATATAGACAGAGCATACTTCAACATGATGAAGGCCATATATAATGAGCCCACAGTTAACATCATACTCAATGGCGAAAAGCTTTTCCCTTAAGATCAGGAATAAGACAAGGATGCCCATTCTCACCACTTATATTCAACATAGTATTGGAAGTCCTAGCCAGAGCAGTTAGGCAGGAAAAAGAAATAAAAGGCATCCAAATTGGAAAGGAAGAAGTAAAACTGTCACTATTTGCAAATTACATGATTTGTATATATAGAAAACCCTAAAGACTCCACCAAAAAAAAAAAAAAAAACCCTTTTAGAACTAATAAACAAATTCAGTAAAGTTTCACAGTACAAAAATAAATACACAAAAATATGTTGCCTTTTTATACACTAACAATGAACTATTAGAGAAATTAAGAAAGTAGTCCCCTTTACAACTGTATCAAAAGAATAAAATACCTAGGAATAAATTTAAGGAGGTGAAAGACTTGTACACTGAAAGCTATAAGACACTAATGAAAAAATTTGAAGAAGGCACTAATAAGCTGGAAGCTATTTTGTGCTCATGAATTGGAAGAATTAATATTGTTAAAATGTCCATATTACCTAAAGCAATATACACATTCAGTGCAATCCCTATCAAAATTCCAATGGCATTTTTCACAGAAACAGAACAAACAATCCCTAAAGGTTTATGAAACCACAAAAAATCCCAGATAGTCAAAGGAATCCTGAAAAAGAAGAACAAATCTAGAGGCACCATGCTCCCTGATTTGAAATTATACTACAAAGCTATAGGAATCAAAACAATATGATGTTGGTGTGAAAAACAGACATGTAGATCAGTGGAACAGAAGAGAGAGCCCAGAAATAAACTCACAGATATATGTTCAATTAATTTACAAGAAAGGAGGAAGATTATACAATGAGGAAAGAGCAGTCTCTTCAATAAAGTATGTGGGGAAAACTTGACAGCCACATGCAAAATAATGAAACTGGACCACTATCTTACATCACACACAAAAATTAACTCAAAATGGATTGAAGACTTGATCTAAGACCAGAAACCATAAAACTACTAGAAGAAAACATAGGTGGTAAGCTCCTTGACATTAGTCTCATTGATATGTATTTGGATCTGATTCTAGAAACAATGACAACAAAAGCAAAAAATTAAAAAAAAAAAAAACAAATGGGATTATATCAAACTAAAAAGTTTCTGCACAGTGAAGGAAACCATTGACAAAATAAAAAGGCAAGCTGCAGAATGGGAGAAGATATTTGCAAATCATATATTCAATAAGGGTTTAATATCCAAAGTATATAAAGAACTCAAGCAACTCAATAGCAAGAACAACAAAAAGCAGTCCAATTAAAAATGCACAGAGGATCTCAAGAGTCATTTTTCCAAAGATGGGCCAAGAGGCACATGAAAAGATGCTCAGCAGTACTAATCATCATGGAAATACAAATCAAAGCCACAATAAGATATCACTTTATACACCTGTCAAAATGGCTGTTATCAAAAAGATAAAAATCAATAACAAGTGTTGGTGGGGATGTGAAAAAAAGGGAGCCCTCATGCATTGTTGGTGAGAATGTAAGTTGGTACAGCCACTATGGAAAATAGCATGGAGGTTCCTCAGAAACTTAAAAATAGAACTGCCATACAATCCAGCAATTCAATTTCTGGATATTTATCTGAAAAAAAGGAAAACACTAACTTGAAAAGATATATGCACCCATATGTTCACTGCAGCATTATTTACATAATAGCAAAGATACTGAGACAACCTAAATGTCCATTGATAGATAAATGGATAAGGATGATATGTGTGGCATATCTATATACAATAGAATACTACTCAGCTATAAAAAAGGATGAAATCTTGCCATTTGTGACAACATAGATGGACCTACAGAGTATTACACTAAGTGAAATAAGTCAGACCAACAAAGACAAACACCATATGATTTCACTTATATCTGGAATCTAAAAAAAACAAATGAAAAAAGAAAACTCCAGATATAAGAAAAGTTTGGTGGTTGCCAGAGGGGAGTGTGGTGGGGGGTCAAAATTGGTGAAAGAGATGAAGAGGTACAGACTTCCAGTTATAATGTAAATAAGTCATAGGGATGTAATGTACAACATGGGGACTATAGTTAATAATGTATTGCAATTTTGAAAGTTCCTAAGAAAGTAAATCTAAAAAGTTCTTATCAAAAGAAAAAAGTTATAAATTTGTATGGTGACACATGGTAGACTTAACGTGGTGATCATTTCTGAATGTATACAAATGTCAAATCATTATGTTGTGCACCTAAACTTAATACAATGTTGTGTCACTATACTTCAAAAAAAAAAAAAAAAAAAGAGGATGGAGAGAAAGATACAGTCTCTTTGTTGAAACAGAAAATATATAGAAGCACCAAATAGATAATTTAGAACTGAAAAATACAGTAAATAAAATTTTAGCACTCAGTATACAGACTCAGTAGCAGCATGGAAAGACAGTTGAAACAATCAATGAAGATGGAGATAGAACAATAGAATTTAATTTACCCAATTTGAACAAAAGAAAGAAAATAGGCTGGAAAAACAGAGCAGAGTCTGAGCAGCCTGTTTAGATCTAATGTTTATGTCCTCAGAATTCCAGGAGAAAAGAATGAGGATGGGCTGAAAAAGTATTCAAAGAATTAATAGCTGAAATTTTCCAAAATTAGGCAAATGACATAAACCTGTATCCCAAACAGGATAAATCCAAAGAAATCCATGCCAAGACACATCATAGTCAAATTCCTAAAAACTAAAGACAAAGAAAAAAGTCTTGAAAGCAAAGAGAGAAAAGGGATATCTTTATCTATATGGGAAAAATGATTTGAATGAAAGTAATTTCTCATAAGAAACTGTGGAGGCCAGGCAGAAATGGGACACTTCAAATGCTAAAAGAAAAGAATTGTCAACCCTGATTTCTGTATCCAGAGAAAATATCCTTTAAGAATGGAGAAGAGATCAGGACATTTTCAAATGAAGGAACACTAAGAATTTGTCCCCAGCAAATCTACCCTAGATGAATGGTTAAGAGAAACTGTCTAAATAAAAAGGGAATGGTAAAAGAAGGAATCTTGGAATATCAGGAAGGAAGAAAGAACACAGGAAAGAGTAAAAATGTGGGTATATACAATGATTTCCTTCTAGGGTCTTCTTAATTATATATGATGATGAAGCAAAAAATATAAGTATAGGTAAATAAAATTAATGAAACATGTAGTGAACATTAATACTTATTATGATTTGTATAATAATTACAATTTGTTTTGTATACAACCTACCTAAAGAGTTATATATAACCAACTTTTATGGTAAAGTTGATACCCAAGTCATAGGATATTTAGAATTACACATTACTTCCCACCGTAACCTAACTATTTTCATTTGAGTCATTATTATTCAACATGCATTATTTTAAAGAGAATATTCTCAGACACTAAAAACTACTTAAAATTCCCATAAAGAAAAAAAATCCTCCAGTTGAGATACATTTCTTTGTAAATAAACTACATTTCTAAATCTGTCTAAGCACTACTTTAGGTTTTACCACACCTAATTTAAAAAAATGAAAGGTTTATGTGTGTCATACCATGTTCAAAACAGTCTTGTCTGACCAAATAGAACAAATCAGTAAACACAAAACTGTGTTCCTTTCATAAACTATTTTGACCAAAGTAAGAAATTATTATCAGCCACCAAAAATCACAAATCAAGATAGTTAAAAAGTATCCTTTCCCATTGTGAGAGTTTAAAATGTCTTTGTGAAAATGTGCAAAACAGATCTGCAACACTGCCCAGTGATGCAAGGCAACCAAGACTTCTTGCATTAATTTAAATTCACAAATATCGAGGTTAGTAACTCTTAATAATTCATTTAATTGGTTACCATTGAGTCATGCATTTAAATGAAAGTTTCTGTAGTGGGGCTTCAGATACGAACAGAGTACTTCTACCTTTGAATTGTTTTATGGCTCCTCAAGATGATCCCTGTGGCTGAATTTGAAAAGTTAGTCTATCAGATTGTACGTAGTTGACCAAACCAACCTGCTCCTGAGGCAGAAAAAGAAAACTTGAGTTACCGAGAAAGGAGCTTGCTCTAAAGGGCAGTCAGCCTGCTTGATAGAGCTCCAGTGTTTTCACAGTTACCTTCAGATTCTTTTCTTTCATGAGCCCTGTCTGCACTGCTCTTCTTGTGTTCTTTCTTGAGCATCCCATTCATAACCTACTATCCAGTGTGAAAAGCAAACAAAAACAAGGGGAAAAGTGTAGGGTGATCATATCACTACTAAAACTTCAAGAAGACAGCAGTATGTAAAATTTCCTGCTATTGAAAAAGAGATTAGCAGAGTTTTTGCTTCCAAAATAGAGTAGCTGCAACTTAGGTTTTTCGAAGATAAATTGCTGAGTGAAGTGTTTCCTTTCTGGTTCCTTGGTGACCAAGAAATAGTGAAGCAAAGCCCCTTTACTGTCAGTTAATAGAAGCCACACCATTTATGCCAGTGAGTTACTTTAAAACTTTTAAGAAAAGGGAGAAGCAATAGAGAAGAAAGTGGTCCATGCTAGAGACCAGCATATGGAACTGATAGTCACAGATCTGTAGCATAGTGTAAATCAACAATCCAAAGTATATTTGAAAATATAATGTGCCATTGAAATGTTAATTATGTAATAAGTACCTTTAAAAAGCTATTCTTAGCTGTGAATAAAATCTCAAGTTAGATCAAGTTCTTAGAAGGAATATAGAGAAGAAGCAATATTTTTATTGTAGATATTAAGTAAACTAGGACATGTTCACTTTCAAAAATAAATAAAAGTAGGTTAATTAAGTCCTGTTGTGTGTAGGGAGGATAGTATAACTTGGCAGTTCTCCAACATATCTATACGCATCTTATAAGAGCTTCTTGTGGTTCAACCCAAAACTCTTATGCTTCTGTCAGTTAAACGTTTTTAAATATATGCTCTTACTTTTGAGACACCTGTTTTTATAGGCCTCTCATAATTTTAGTTTTAGAAAGTAATCTAATAACTAGTAACTAATCTGATAATATAAAATATTGTTTAGTATGTTTGTTATTCCTTATTTTTTTAATTGATGAGCTGAAAAAATGATCCCAATAGTGACTTAAACATTTTTCTGACTTGAAGTTTTTAAAACTCTATAGAAATTTGCATGTTTACAAAAATGCCAAGGAAATGAAAACTTCTTTACAATAAAAATATTTAATATTCTGATGTTATCCATAGCAAAAAGGCTTTCTTAGGCACAGGTTATAACGAAATACTATAGTAATCTTATGCAAAGAATACATCAATCACTATATAGCTCATCATTGAATCATATTATACTTCTCTCTCAAGGGTCAGTTTAACCTACTCTTTAGAACCTTTTTCAACCAAAGTAGTGTGTAATGTAGAAAAAGCTCAGCACATGGTTTCTAGTCTTCATTTATACCACTATGTCTCTTGAGTTCCACTTCTGCATCTATAAAATGAAAAGACTGGCCCACATGACCACAGAGGTATGCTCTGGCTGTACTTAGAGAATCCAATTTCATTTGCACTAAATATACACCTCTAATACTTAATTACCTCTAAATATCTAAGTATTAAGAGATGACACTAATGAAGGAATTTGGGCTTTTCCCACAGTCTTGAACCTCAGTTGTATACTCTCTTCTCTTTAAAATCCTGGTCAAACAAATTTGCTACCTAGATCACAATATGTACAGTTCTTTTTGTCATTATCCTTATAGTATATATTCAAAATGTTGTTTTCCAAAGTTACTTAGGTTATTTCTTGTCTTTCCCACCCCCTTCAATGTGTTATACACCTCATTTACAATATAGTGAGGTTCATTTGTCATTGCTTGTATTTCATTGTCCATTCTCCCTGTCTGCTGAGTGACTTAAATTATTTTTGTGTGAATGGGAAACATTTTCATGGTTATATATGTAAGCTATACAAAAAGGTATGCTCAGAGATGTGTCATCCCCCCATGCCTACTACCCCATCCCCCTTTTCCCTCTAGTAAATAAATTTGTTTCTTAAAAGCTATGGTTTATTCTGAAACTACTTTATGTATATACTGGAACTGAACAAATAAGTGGATGTATTGAGGATAATGAGACCAAAATTTCTCACTATCAGAGAAAGAAGTTACAAACAAGGAAAAGTGAGAAGTCTAGAATAAATCCTATGGCTTTCTATTGGAATCAGAGGTATCAATATGAACTCATGGTTCTTAATATATATAAAGATACATAGATACAAAAATATAGATGGGCTTTATGCAGGTATTAGTATACATACATATATTTCCTAGCTCTGTTTGCTAAGAATGCATGGAAACAATGATACCCAGTAGCAGTTAGCATACCTAGTGCCCAGATCTGGGACTCAAGTACCATTCTCCAATAAAAGGTACCAAGTTTCTTTGCATAAATGGCTGATTCTAGAACTGAGGTAAGGAAAATATAAGCTAAACCCAGAACAACAAGAAAGTGTTTTTTAAAAAGTCATTCTGTGAAAAGGGCCCAAGAGCCAACATGAGAGAGCTCCCATTGGCCAAATCTGGAATAATTTTAGCAGCAAAATAAATAATGATAGTACTGGATTATAATCAGTAGAATAAAGTAAATATCCATACATCCATACTGATATAAATAATAAATGGGAGAGAAGGAAGAGTTCTTTCTTATAGTAGAATTTCAGTTATAAATTAAGAAGTAATTAGGGAAGTGGAAAATCGCTGTTAGGCAAACACCATGGTAATAATTGATGCAGGGACCTGGGTGGCTCCGTCGGTTAAGTATCCGACTCTTGGTTTTGGCTCCAGTCATGATCTCATGGGTCCTGAAATCAAGCTCAGCAGGGAGTCTGCTTGAAGATTCTATCCCTCTGCCCTTCCCCCCCCCCCCCCCCCCCCGCTCAGGTGTACTCACTCTCTCTCTCTTTCTCCCTCCAATAAATAAATAAATTGTTAAAAAAAAAAAAACCATCAATGAATGCTAAAATTAGTGGGTGAAAGTATATGAAGAAAAAGGATATTTGCATAATATCAAAGTATTTCCTCACCAGATAGTTATTAATATTAAAGACATAGTAATTAGTATAAAGAAACCTGACAGACACCTTCTTAACTAGGTGATCAAGGTTAATGTCCCAGTAATAAAATATAGTGACATTATATGCCACTGGTGAGATATATTAACAAAGGCATAGCACTTCAGTGGTATTCTTGCTGACAACGTATTTCCTCATCCAATCATTAGAAAACATCAGGGAAATCAAATTGAGGGGCACCCTACAAAACCAGTGATCGGTGTTCAATAGTGTTAAGGTCATAAGAAAAAGCAAAGACTAAAGCAACTTCTCAGAGGCATGATTGGATTGTGAAATTTTGGAGGAGGCTATGGAGACTTGACAACTAAAGGCACTGTGGGTCCAGAATTGGTTTCTGAACCAGAAAAGGAAAAGGCCTTAGTGGGAAAACTTGCATAAGTCAAATAAGGTCTGTATGTTAGTTAATATATTAACATTAATATAATGGTTTCCATAATAATAGTACTGTGATTATGTAAGATGGTCTCATTAAGGGAAGCTGGTTGAAGGGTATACTGGAAGTCTGTGCTAGTTTTACAACTTTTCTGTAAGTCTAAAACTATTTCAAATTAAAAAGTTTTAAAAATCCTAATCAGAAAGAAGCAAAACCCCTTTCCTTCATTCTTTTTTCTCAAGATTGCTTCGGCTAAATAGGGCCTTTTAAGATTGTTTTTTCCTGTTTCTGTAAAAAAAAAAAAAAAAAAAATGCCATTGCAATGTTGGTAGGGAATTCATTGAATCTAGAGATGGCTCTGGGTAGTATGGACATTTTAACAATATTAATTCTTCCAATTCATGAACACAGAATAGCTTTCCATTTATTTGTATCATATTCAATTTCTTTTATCAATGTCTTATAGTTTTCAGTGTATAGATCTTTCACCTCTTTAGTTAAATTTACTCCTCTAAGCATTTTAATTTTTTTTTTTTTGATGCTCTTATATGTGAGATTGTTTTATTTCTCTTTCAGATAGTTCATTGTTGGTATATAGAATTGCAGCTGATTTTTATATGTTGATTTTTTATGCTGCATAAGTCTTTGATTTCTCACTTTAGTGTTTTGTAGTTTCAAAAACAGATTATATGCATGTTTTGTTAGATTTATACCTATGTATTTCTTTTTTAAAGGGAGAAACTATTGGAATGTTTTGTTTTTAATTCAGTTTCCATTTGTTCATTTCTATTAATATAGCAAGCAATATGATTGATTTTCGTGTGTCGACCTTGTATCCTGTGGACTTGCTAATTCCAGGAATTTTTTGTAGATTCTTTGGGATTTCTATGTAGACAATCTTCTCAAATAGGGACAGTTTTATTTCTTCCTTTCTAATCTGTATACTTTTTATTCCTGTTTATGGACATAAAATATCAAGAGTGGAAAGAGTAGACATTTTCCTTTTTCCCAGTCTTAAAGGGAAAGTATTCAGTCTTTTGTAAGTGTAATGTTAACATAAGGTTTGTTGTAGATGCCTTTTACCAAATTGAGTAAGTTTCTGTTCCTAGTTTGCTGACAGTTTCATCATGAATAGATGTTGAGTTTTTTCAAATGGTTTTTCTGTGTCAGTTGATAGGATCATGTGGTTTTGCTTCTTTAGTCTGTTAATACAATAAATGTAGTAATGGATTTTCAAATATTGGACCAGCGTTGGATTCCCTGGAAAGCCCCACTCACTCATTTTCCTTTTACATATTGCTCAATTAGATGTGGTAATATTTTGTTGAAAAATTTTAAGTCCATTTTCATTAAGGATATTGGTCTATAGTTTCCTTTCTTTTTTATACCATTTTTATATGGTTTTGGTATCAGGAAAATTCTGGCCTCATAAAATGAATTAGAAAGTGTTCCTTTTTTATTTTCTTGAAAAGATTATTTAAAATTAGTGCTCTTCTTTAAATGTCTGATAAAATTTGCAAGGGAAACCATCTGGGTCTGGAGTTTTGTTTTGGGGGAAGATCTTAAACTACAAATTCAATTTTTAAAACAGTTATAGGAATATTCAAGTTAGCTTTTTTATCTTGGATGAGTTTTAATAATTTCTAATTTTTGAGCAATTGGTCCATTTCAGTTTTCAAATTTATGTGTGTAGAGATGTTCACCTTACAGGACTGTATTAAGGAAAATAGCTAACAATTACATAGCACTTCCTATGTGCCAGGTATAGGACTAAGCACATACTAAATTTAATTTAATCCTCACAGCTACCCTAAGAGGTACTATTATTATCCTCCAAATTTATATTATATAAAATAATTATAAACTGCCTCCCAAATTTCTTAATGAGCATACAAAATTTTTCATTTTAAGTGTAAGTTGAAAACAATCTAATTTCTAGCATATTAAATATACTTACATTTTTAACATTCTTATATATGAGCTCCATAGCAATTTAACACCTACTATCATTCAATTAAAAAAAAAAAGAATAAACTCTTCAAGAGTCAAAAATGTTATATCATAATGTTTACTCCTTGAACTCAGAGTATTCCCTTATTACCCTTTTACTATCTCCTAGCTCTGTAGTGATATTCCCTTTTCATTCCTGATGTTGGTAGTTTGTGACTTCCCTCTATTTGTTTGTCAGTCTTACTAATGGTTTGTTAATTTTATTGATCTTTTCAAAGAACTAGCTTTCTTTTTCATTGTTTTTCTTTCCTTTTTTTGTCTTTAATTTTATTGATTTCTACTCTTTATTCCTTCCCTCTGCTTGCTCTGGACTTACTTTGTTCCTTTTTCTGTTTTTTTTAACACAGAAGTTTAGAATTTTAATTTGAGAACTTTCGTGTAACATAAGCATTTAATACTATAAATTTCCCTTTAAACACTGCTTTATGTACATCCCACAAATATTGATGTGTTTTTTCATTTTTCTCTTTGACCCATGGATTCTTTAGAAATATGTTAATTCCCAAAGTGTTTGGAGATTTTCTTACCTTTCTGCTATTGATATCTAGTTTAAATTTATTATGATCAGAGAACAAACTTTGTATGATTTCATTTCTTTTAAGTTTAAGTTTTATTATATGATCTTGGATATAGTGTGTCTTCATTAGTGTTCTATGTGTATTTGAAAAGAATGTGTAGTCTGCTGTTGTTGGGTGTTCTACAAATGTTAATTGGATGGAGTAGTTGTTCGTGTTGCTTAGTTCATTTATATTCTTGCTGATTTTCTAACTTGTTCTGCTTGTTCTTTCAATTAATGTGAGAAGAGTATTGAAGTCTCCAGTTATACACATGGATTTTTCTCTACTTTCTGTTCTCTTGGTCACATATTTTGAAGCTGTGTTGTTAAGTGCATACTCTTTTAGATTGTTATGTCCTCTTGGTAAATTGGCCCTCTTATTATATAATGTTTCTCTAGATTTCTGGTAATATTCTTAGCTCCAGAGTCTACTTTGTCTGATGTAAAATTGTCACTCTAGATTTCTTTTCCAAATTTTTACTTTTAACCTATCTATATTATGCTTGAAATAATTTTTTTTGTAGGGTGCTATAAATGGGGCTTAGGTTTTTGTTTGTTTTTTTTTTAATCTGTTCTAACAAGCTCTATCCCCTACATTGGCTCATTTAGATCATTTACATATAATCTAAGTTTTGATGTTTGGATTTAGGTCTACCGTTGTATTATTTGCTTTCTATTTGTTCCCTCTGGTTTTTTTTAAAATTTCTTCTGTTTCTCCTTTCTTGCCTTCTTTTGAATCATTTGAATATTTTTTAATATTCAATTTTCATTTGTTTATTTCATTTTTTACTATATCTTCTTGTATTGATTTTTTAGTAGTTGCTCTGTAGATGAGAATGTACATACCTCTCATAGTCTACTTAGAATAAGTATTTCACCACTCAAAGTAAAATATGGAAACTTTACCCCCATTTGGTTCCATTACCCTCCCTCCTTTATGTTATAGCTGTCATGTAGACTACATCATTTCTTGTGTCCTCTTTCAGTCCTGACATTTCAAATTTTCCTCTAATATCATTTCCCTTTCTTTCTGAAGATCTTCCTTTAGCAGTATATCAGGTTTGCTGGTAGTGTACTCTGTTCACTTTCCTTCATCTGAGAGTATCTTTATTTTACCTTTGTTTTCAGAGTATATTTTCACTGGATATAGAATTCGGGGCTGACAGGTTTTTTTCTTTTAGCACTTTAAAAATGTTCCATTTCCTTATGAAATCCCTAATTTCTAATGATAAATCTGCCTTCTTTTAAGTCATTGTTCCCTTATAGTTGTGTATGATTTTCTCTGTCTCTTTTCGGAATTTTTTTAACTTTAGTTATCAGGGTTTGATTGATGGTCTAAGCCCAGATTTGGGGGGCTTTGTCCTGTTTGAGATTCAGTTAACTTCTTTAATCTATTGGTTTGTGTTTTTTATTAAATCTGGAAAGGTTTAGATACTATTTTTTCAACTATTTTTTCTGTAGTGTTTTTTCTGCTTCTGGAACTCTAACTGAATGTTAGATATTTTATTATTGTCCCACACATCTCTGAGACTCTGCTTATTTTTTTAAATGTTTTCACTTTATTGTCCAAATTGGATAATTTCCATTTACCTACCATCAAATTCACTGATCTTTCTTCTTTGATCTCCATTTTGCTATTGCATCCGTCCAGTGATTTTTTTCCAAAAAATTTGTTATGATAGTTTTAATTCTAAATTTCCTTTGGGTTCCTATCTATATCCTCTTTTTGCTGATAAGAATTAGCCTAGACTTTCTGTCTTTCCATTCTTTTCAAGTGTTCATCCTTAGCTCTTAGCTGCTTAAAGCCTTTGTCTGATAGTTTCAACATCTCTGTGTTCTCAGTGTTGCCATCTTTTGATTATCTTTTCCTATATAGAAGTTGAGATTTTCCTGGTTCTTCATATGCTAAGTAATTTTGGATTGTATCCTGGACATTTTGAATATTATCTTATGAGACTCTTGGTCTTATTTAAATCCTGTGGAGCATTTTGATATTTTTGGTTTAGCAAGCAACTTATCCAGTTGTATCAGGCTCTACATCCTAAATAACTTTCTGTGGATTATGGTTCCAATATCAGTTCAGTTTTCAAAGCTTTTACAGTGCTTTTTGGATTTGTGCCCTATAGTGGCCATTCTGGGACATGATTAATGGTCTTATCCTTACTTCAGTTCTCAAAGCCTGTAGTCAGATCCATACATGGGAAGTTTGGATGTGAACCCAGGAGTTCACAAGCAACTTTGTACTGTTGCTTTCCTGCACTCTCCCTTTCCATGATCTCCCTAGTACTTTCAGTTCCCTGGGACTTCATTGTCCATTCTCTATCCAAAAATCCAGGACTTCCTTTGTCATACTTTGCCAGATACTTCCCACAACTATGCCAGCAGGAAGAAGAGCTACAAGAAGATGGAGAGGAAGAACTTGATGAAAGTTTGTACCATCCTCTTGGGGCCACTGCTCCTCTGAGTGGATAAGAAGGTTCCCCTTTCTTGGCATTTTAGGTACCTATACATTCTTGCTGTCACCATGATCTCAGCCACTACCTTGGGATGATCTAGGGATTGGGACACAAGAGAATCGAGGGGAAAAAAATGATTTCTCCCTTCTTTGAGCCCTTTCCTATTCCGTGAGCCCAAGCTAGAGGGCCTTCCTAGAGTTTTTCTGTGCCATGCCCCAGTGCCCACCTCCAAATCTAGGCTGCCTTGAATCCAGGCCAGGGGGTAGGAGAAATTATTTCCTCAGTGATTCAGTGGTACTTTGAATTCTTGTCTTGTCTTCTTCCCCAGTCTTCCTGCTATGATTTATCTTGTAGAGTCTTTAACTCCTTCATGAATTCTCCCCAGGTTTTTTTAGCTGCATTCAGTGGAACACACAGGGTAGTTTGTGTTTATTTCATCTTAACCAAATCTGACCTCAGTTATATATTTTTTTACCTTTGTTTAAGTTAACAGGTATTCATGGAGATTGTGAATTACATTTACTGTGACTCTGATGGACAATTATACCAAAAATATATGCACATATATAGAAATTAGAGGATACAAGAGAGAAAAATGAAGCCTTCTGGAAATACTCTGAGAAAGTACACAGTAAAAAAAAATCATTTCTAATTAAAGTTTGAACACTTTATGTTTGAATTCAGGAATCTATTGGCATTTACTTCTGAGCAGGGTGGGGAAGACTTACAGAATGAGAGAAATGTGAACTGATGTTTCAAGAATAGGATTAGTAAGTTTTTCAGATGGAATGGATAACAGCACTCTAGACAGAGGGGTCACCTTGAGAAAAGGCAGGTATAAATGTTCATGGCATGTGTGCATGCGTGTTACAGAGGAAGAGATGAAAGCAGGAAAGGAAAATCTGGTTCAGTTACCCACTTCTTGCACCTTATTAGAAATTGCTATAAAATCTTCCCACAAACACATTTGAAATGGTTAGAAGCACACTGGTATGAATTCGAAATGAAAGTTTTAGAATTTTGAACATGTGCTTAATAACCAGTCCTGTACTTTGAACTGTTCTCTCCTGCCATTGACATTAAGCCTTCTGGATTTTTGGTTAACATGAATGGCTAAAATTAACAAGTCAGGAAACAACAGATGTTGGCAGGGATGCAGAGAAAGGGGAACCCTCCTACACTGTTGGTGGGAATGCAAGCTGGTGCAGCCACTCTGGAAAACAGTTTGGAGGTTCCTCAAAAAGTTGAAAATAGAGCTACCATACGATCCAGCAATTGCACTACTGGGTATTTACCCCAGAGATACAAATGTAATGATCCGAAGGGATACATGCACCCCGATGTTTATAGCAGCAATGTCCACAATAGCCAAACTATGGAAAGAGCCAAGATGTCCATCAACAGATGAATGGATAAAGAAGATGTGGTATATATATATATATATATATATATATATATATACATACAATGGAGTATTATGCAGCCATCAAAAGGAATGAAATCTTGCCATTTGCAACAACATGGATGGAACTGGAAGATATTATGCTGAGTGAAATAAGTCAATCAGAGAAAGACATGTATCATATGATCTCACTGATATGAGGAATTCTTAATCTCAGGAAACAAACTGAGGGTTGCTGGAGTGGTGGGGGGTGGGAGGGATGGGGTGGCTGGGTGATAGACATGGGGGAGGGTATGTGCTATGGTGAGCGCTGTGAATTGTGCAAGACTGTTGAATCACAGACCTGTACCTCTGAAACAAATAATACATTATATGTTAAAAAAAAAAAAAAAAAGAAGAGGAAGATAGCAGGAAGGGAAAAATGAAGGGAGGGAATCGGAGGGGGAGATGAGCCATGAGAGACTATGGACTCTGAGAAACAAACTGAGGGTTCTAGAGGGGAGGGGGGTGCGGGGATGGGTTAGCCTGGTGATGGGTATTAAAGAGGGCACATATTGATTGGAGCACTGGGTGTTATATGCAAACAATGAATCATGGAACATTACATCAAAAACTAATGATGGTAATGTATGGTCATTAACATAACATAATAAAATAAAAAAAAATAAGGTTAGAATCAATCAGCTAATTTTAGTAGGAGCAAAATGGAGGAATTGTTATATTTTGTTGGAATTATTAATATTTATAATATATTTTTTAAAAAACATGAATTGCATTTGCCATTCTTGCTTTTACTTACTAGGAATTCCATCTTATGGCAAAATAAACAAGTGCTATCTCTTTTAATCTAAATTTGTGATATCAGCCATTGACTTATTTTTCAATTAAACTTTAAATTTTGAGATATAGATTTGCAAATAATTCACAGATAGTTCCAGATTCACAAATAATTCAGAGATCCTGTTGTATACCCTTTACTCTGTTTTCCCCATTGGTAACGTCTTGCAAAACTGTAGTATAGTATCACAACCAGAATATCAACATTGATATAGACAAGATACAGAACAATTCCATCACCACTAAGCTCCCTCCTTGCCTTTTATATGCCCACCCTCCCCTCCCCTCTGCCCCAACCCTAATCCCTCACAACCACACATCTCTTCTCCATTTTTATAATTTTGTTATTTCAAGAATGTTATATAAACAGAATCATACAGTGTGTAATTTTTTGGATTGACTTTTTTCACCTTCCAAATTTCTTGAGAGATTCATCTGAAGTGTTGGATATATCAATAAATTGTCCCTTTTTATTGCTGAGTAGTATTTCATGACTTATTTTTCAGCTATATTTTGCCACTATTTGAAAAAACAAAGTCTTTTACTTGAGAATTTTTCCTCATTTATGTATTTTCTTTGGAATTTAGAATAAAAGCAAAAGCCTTAGAAACATTCCAGTTTACCTTTCTAGGTTGCATTTAGGTTAGTCAATCACAGTGTGTTGACATTAGTAAGTCTTACAGGAGAGAAAATCTTATGCACAAGGAGATTCTGTTACTTTACTACCCTTATATTTTCTAAGCTCTAAGTAAGATCAGAACACATGAGGGAGAAGGCTGCTTGAACAGTATTTAGCGGTTCCAGTACACCCTCATGCTGGTCCATGGATGAAGCAGGAAGGAGCCTATTCCTGGCAGCACTCCATAGTGAAAGAGGTGTGTTCATGCTGCAGACCAGCATTAGGATATTTTCTATTTTTGTTAGGCAATATGATTTTAGTTGTTCAACCAAAATTCCAAACCCAGTGATGAGGGAAAGAATGGAGACTTCAAGTCTTTAAATCGCAGTAAAGAAGTCTGAGACCAAATTCTGAAGTATGTTAAATGCTCATCTAAGGAGACTAGATTTTATCCTGAGCAGAAATGAAGAAATCATTTAATTGAATTGCAGACAGATTTTTAATTAGCTATAATAACTATAAGTAGTAAAATTAGTATTGTCCAAAATATCATTTTAACTTTTAGTATCACTGTCATCTTTCATCTTAGTAAGTAACTCTGGCTGTCTTAATTCTCATTTCAGGAGAAATAAAGAACATAGATCGATCAACAATAAATAACTATATTACTATCCTATCCAACTGTCACACTGTTTATTATTTTAGTTTAAGTAGATGCTTCAGAGAGAGGAAAAAAGATGTTAGAGAATTGCAAACACTTAGCCAACACTGGTGTTTGTCCTACTATATTATAAATACTTTAGCACAGGTTTTTTAATTGTCATTTTGCTGATGGCAAGTATAAAATGAGAATTATTTATCAGACATTAATCTTTTTATTATCTACTTTAGACAGTGTTTTCCATGCTGATCTAAAGAGGTTTATGCATATTTTAACTATTTTCACATAGTGATCATCTTTAAGTACTAATATAAAAGTTAATGAGTAAAGAAAATCTGCTGAATAAATCCACCTGATAATCCAAGGCACTTACAGAAATACATGCTTTAATAGGAGCAAAGATTTTACTTGATTAGTGTTCTATTTCTCAATTCAATTATCAAACTTAGGGGAAATCTAAATCAAGATTTTTGACTGACATATTCAATGGGATTTGATTGGGGTGCAGATTAACTACATGATGTGATGTTTTAGCATGACTTTATAAGTATTCTGATCATAATTATGTATTCTCTGCTGCTAGTTTTTTTAAAAGCAGTTTTTAACTCCTTCATGTTTTTATATGTGTACATGTCCTTAATAAACTATTATAATAAATAAAATGTACCTGAATATACAAAACATACTTTCTGCTTGCTAAAATAATATACCTATTTACTCTGATCTTATTCTGTATAGGATACTACAGTCAACTCACTATAAGGTGGCAAAGGAGGACAACTGACATCTAAAAATGTTTACCAGTACTGTTATTACTATGATTTATCAGTAGTTAGAATAATGAATAGAGTGAAAGAGAAAGTATAGTGCCCTAGGTGTTTACTCTGGACATAGTGAAGTTTAGTACAGTCTTCCTCTAGTTAGCTGCTGGTCCTCTGGTCATACAGGCAAGGGCGGAGTGGGAAGTAGGTTTTACAACCACTCAGACCTAAATTCAGATTCCACTTCTACCACCTAATAGCAGTGTGTCCTTGGGCTATTTAACCTCTTCAAGCCTCAAGTTTTGGTTGTCTTTTTTTTTTTTTTTTTTTTTTTACTTATAGGTAGTTATGAAGGTTAAAGGAAATAAGTTTATCAATCATCTAGCACAGTGCCTAAAATGTAGAAACTTGTACTTTGCAGAAATAAAAAAAAAAGAAAGGAATCCTGCTACCTACAGGTAGAACGCCTCTCCCAAAAAAACACTAAAATCCCAGTATGTGTATAGTTATATGTATAATTCCAGGATTATGTCTAAATCTTGACTAATTTTGCTTCTCTAAGATACATTTGTGAGTTTGGTAAAACTATCTGCTTAACCTCTTCTAAAAAGTTCACTTTTCAAGGACACATTACTTCTAAAAGGGAAAAAAATCCAAATTAAATATAATCTAAAAGTTCCTCTTCAGATTTCTAGATGTTAAAGATGTTTGTGCCACATGGATCTATTTTAATCCTTTGTTCTTTGATTTTAGCAGGAAAGGAAGGACAAGAAATCCTGGGGCCTGAAGCTCAGGCAGATGAAGCGGGATGTGCAGGTACGTGCTCGTTGATTTCTTTGATACTGTAGCCTTTGAACAAGGTCTCTTTGTGTCGCTGGTTTTTGCATTTGTGAGTCGTGAATTTAGTCTGTTTCCTCCTCTTTTATCTTGACCTTCTTCAGTGTTTCAGTATGTAGGCATATAGGGCACTATATGAAAAGTTAGAAGTTTATATTCTTTAAATACAGTGTAAATTTGCAGATTCATCTAACACAGCATATTTTCCATTCTATAAGGATGACAAGAACAATCTACAGATAATCCAGAAAATAAGTATTTAAATGATGATTTGAATTTATATCAAATTTTTTACCAAAGCTGTAGAAATACAGATTTAACTATTTTGAGTTTCATTATTAGTTACCAGGATCTGCATTGAGTTGCCCACAAGACAGAAAGCAGAAGGGAAAAGAATAAGCAAATATCATGAGTTATCTATAAACTAGATGAGAATCATGAATATTGATGAGCTGAGTGAACATGTCACAGCAAACAAGAGAATCAAAATTTTTTCTTATAATTTCTGTGATTTTGAAAAAGGCTAAGATGAAGTTAAATTATAGTAAACAAGAAAATTTGTTTCTATGTGACTAAAAGTACATACTCCCTGAGACTTAACGCTATTCCTTAATAATGGATTCAAATCAGATTTAAGAAGCAAAAGAGTAAGTGGAAAACTTAAATCAAGATCTTATGTATGATAACACCAGGCACTTATTATTGTGTCACATAAGTCAGCAAGAACTCTAAGATGAATTCCAAGTTATTAAAACATTTCCTCAAAATACTGTACTTCAAAGTAGTATAGTTGTATTTTGTCTATTCAATCATAAATTAGAAATTTCTATCATACCATTTTAATTAAATTTTGTTTTTTCTTCTCTTTTTTGGTTTAACACTTCTAGTTTTTTCTTTTCTCTGCAGTGCATTTTAGGCATATTCCATAGAGCCCTATAAATTATCTTTCATTATGTAAGATGAGTATATTTCATAGTAATAAGTCAAAAGAGATTTTCATCTATAATATAAACAGGCCCTTCCATACTTGTCAGTCAGTTCTGTAAAACAAAGAGTAAATCTTCATGCTGTTATTAAAGATCCATTCCAAATTAATTAAATAATAATGGGATATGTGATGATTTATGGCACCTGCTGCCTAAGATTTTATATTCTGCCTTTAACTTGGTTGTGTTTAACTTGAATGAATAATGTATTCAAATATGTTGTTATCAAATATTTGTCATGCTAACTTACACATTATATAAAATATTTAAACTCGGTATTATTAGTTAAAATAGTCTTAATGAACATGAAAGAATGCTGCTTATTACTCTTTTACCTAATGTTAAAGTTAGATGCTTTACATTACCAGAGTTACAGATCATTTGCCCTTTTAGGCAAAATGCTATCAAAAAAAAATTCACAATTCCAAGTGTCAGTATTTTACCTCACGCTTTGCTCTTCACTACAAAAATAAATTCTTTCATTTAATACTGAGTAGTATATAAATTCCCTTAACCACCCTCTCCCCAAAAAAATCACATCTGGAAGGTAAAGTAACCTTATATTAACTTAAATTGTTGCTGAAATGTGAGGTCTCCCCCACCCAGTGGAAGATGATCCCTGCTGCATTATTTCCCTGGAACATGGGGAGTTAGGAGTAAGCAAACATTTAATAAAGCCCTGATAAGTGTAGTTTTAAGGGAAGAAGGATAGAAATTGGATGGTTGAGGCTTTTGAGCATTTAAACTTAAAAATTATGTTTTGCCTTTGCTTCTGTTACTTCCTTGACTTCTAGGGAATAATGTGCTGACAAAGTAAACAAAAACATTGTACAAAGGTCACGATCATTAGTTCAGAACTTTGTCAGGTCCTTTCTTCAGCTGACTTCCTTTTGCAATTCATGAAGTTAAGAGAACTGTACTCTCAGCTTAGTATTCAGAGAGAGAAAAATTCACCCAAAACATCCTTTGTTCCTTCTGAGCATCCCTTTTTTGTTTATATAGTTAATAGTTTTACAAAGTTTGAAAAATGGAAGATAAAGTTAGGAAGAAGCCTGAGGACAGCTGATCAGAAATACCGTCAAATGGATTTCACACATGAGAGTGGCTCAGGTCATGATTCCAGTGGAAAAATATAGCTAAATAATTTTTAATCTTTATATTAAATGTTTGCCTCTCTCTCTAATTTGTGATTATAACCCTATAATTCTACACTTCAATAAATGGTTATGGTCATATAGACCTGTGGTCCAAAGTAATTTTATATTTCACAGTCAGCTCTGAGTTTTGTCATATCTAAAGAAAGCCAAATTATTATGTTTCTATGTATTTGCTCATCTCTCTACTATTTAAATATGTAAGTTTATCCATCTTTAGACGAGAAATTTTGCTTTATAATTATCAGTACTACACAGTTGACCACAACATAAATACATTACAAATTTTAACATAATTATTACCAAAAAATTGTTACTGGAAATGAGATTGAAGGAGCTGAAGTATTCTTCAGTTAGTTCATTTATCAATAGTTTAATGTTACTTATTTCTCTTTTTTTTTAAGATTTTATTTATTTATTTGAGAGAGAGCATGAGCAAGGGAGGGGAGAAGCAGAGGGAGAAGCAGACTCCCCGCTGAGCAGGGAGCCTGATGCGGGACTCAATTCCAGGACCCTGAGATCATGACCCGAGCCAAAGGCAGCCGCTTAACCGACTGAGCGCCCCCTAAGTTCCCCAATGTTACTTATTTCTAGAAGAAAAAATGTTCAGGATTAATTCTGTTTCTTGTTTTGTTTAGCACTCAGATAACCTTATTCTCATAAATAAAAAGGTGAAATACATTTTTGTGATAACTGATTTACTTTGATTCTTTATACATCCTTAGAATGATGTGCAGTTATATATCAATAAAAATACTTTTAATGTCCTGTTAACTGACAATTGTATTAAATGCTTCTTCAATTCTGTTGAAAGCAAAAATTCAAAGCTGTCTAATTTGCTCAAGATTCCTTCACTAGAATCTTCCAGTCACTAGAATCCTTCACTCCCTGATTTTCTGGGACATATACCAAAACAGCTTTGCCAACACTTCTCGAAGTACTTATGCTACCTGTTCTTGACCTTTGTTATTTCTTCCTCTCACTTAGAGGCACCTTGATTAATATATTCAGAAATGGTTAGGAAAATTGAAATATTGTTAATTTCAGTACCTTTTGCCAATACATTTTGTGTAAAAATCCTTTTATCTTACCACATGAGATAATAATATTCTCATTAATGCCTTAGAGCTACAAACTTAGTTCATTCAGTTTCTGGAAATTTTGTACCTAATTACCTAACTAGCAAAGCCAGGTATTACTGTTATACCAATCAGCCTCATCAGACTTTCTGTCAAGAAAAAAGTGTATTTTCATTTTTCTAATTCAAATAATTTTGTCAATACACAATTTGAGAGATTTTGTAAAAATTTCCTTTATGAAAAATATATAAATTATAAATAATGAGGGATATACAAAGTGCAAATAAATGTATCTTTAAAAAAAATAGATTATTCCCTTAACTATAGAGAACAAACTGATGGTTACCAGAAGGGAGATGGGTGGAGGGATGGGTTAAATAGGTGAACGGGATTAAGGAGGGCACTTGTTGTGATGAGCACCAGGTGTTGTATAGAAATGTTGAATCACTATTTGTACACCTGAAACTAATATTATGCTATTTATTAACTAGACTGGAGTTAAAATTAAAAACTAATAATTTTTTTAAAAATAGATTATTCAATAGTGAGATGAAGATTATTTATATCTAATATAATTTTTTTTAGTTATAAAAATTTTTGTCTCCAAATGAGTAGTACATTTAGAACCAGTCAGTACATAGGTAAACTTCTAACTTATTGAAGATGCAAGGTTCATGTATAAAATACAGACTATATAATGCTGCAAAATGTGTACTATTTAAAAACTCATTACTCTAGCATCTAGCCTATATACACACATATATACACACATACTTAATAGGATGTAAAAAACTATAAATTTTTTATAAGTGAAGACTTTAATAGAAATAAATATAATTTGATAAAAATATTTTAAGCATCTTGTAATCTATATGGAATCGATAATAAATCACATAAAATATAAATTTCACTCATGAGTTTTATCTAGTTTAACTTGAAATTTTGAAGTTACATTGAAAAGAGTCAGTGACACTGACTTGGACTGCTTTAGCTATTCAAAAATGCTTATTTTTCCAGCTAATGACAGATTGTAGGAATGATTTTTGAGAATACTCTGACCAGGTTCCTGAAGAGCAATGAAATTTTTAATAATAGTTAGGGAATGGAACAGATGAGATCATTAAAGGAAAACTACTCTCACTCCCTCTGGCCATATTATTATATAGCTGATTTCAGAGCTTCCTAACTAGAGCCAAAATATCCCCATTTCAGAAAATTGCCATGCTTTACCCCTGATAGAAATCCATGTAAACAGGAAAAATGGGAAGACCTGTGGTGGTTTTAGGTTGTCTTGATTAATCAATAAGAAAGTTTTCCCAGGGTGCCTGGGTGGCTCAGTCCCTTAAGCCTTCAGCTCAGGTCATGATCCTGGAATCCTTGGATGGAGCACTCCCCTCCCCGCTGTGCAGGAAGTCTGCTTCTCCCTCTGCCCCTCCCCCTGCTCCTTCTCGCTCTCGCTCTCAAATAAATAAATAAATAAATCTTTAAAAATAAAGCTATGTGGGGAAAAAAAAAGAAAGAAAGAAAGAAAAGAAAGTTTTCCTCAATCAGTATTTTGAATTTTTTCCTTTGGCAACCTGGAGGTTTTTACACTCCAAGGCAATGCACCATATTAATGTACTGGGATATGGCTTTTTTCTTCTTCCTTTTTTTTTTTTTTAAGATTTTATTTATTTATTTGAGAGAGAGAGCAGGAGTGGGGAGCAGGGCAGAGGGAGAGGGAGAAGTAGACCCCTCACTGAGCAGAAAGCCCAAGGGGGGCTTGATCCCAGGACCCTGAGATCATGATGAGCAGAAGGCAGACACTTAACCAACTGAGCCACCCAGGCACCGCTCTTCTTCCTTTTTTTAAAGATTTCATTTATTTATTTGAGAGAGAGATAACACCAGCATGAACAGGGGTGGGGTAGGGGAAGCAGAGGTAGAGGGACAAGCGGACTCCCAGCTGAGCACAGAGCCTGATGCAGGGCACAGTCTCACAACTTTGAGATCATGACCTGAGCTGAAATCAAGAGTCAGATGCTTAACCCACTGAACCACCCAGGCACCCCTTCTCTGTTTCCTTTTAAGTTTGAGCAAAGGATACTGTGGAAAGGGGAGAGTAGAGAGAACCTTCCAGATTCTAAGAAAAAATATACACAGAAGTTGAGGATTTGGAAACAGACTCCCTTAAAACCCACAGTACCAGCTTTCCTCTTAAAGAGTCTTCACTCACCTGGCCAGTAACCCATTGCTAAATAATTGATAGCTATTGGCTGTATTAAAAAGGAGGGGAAAATGGTGGGTCACCATTACTATAATGTCATTGGCTTTAAGGTTTTAAACAGCTGCTGCCCTGAGGAGTTCACTTACTACCACTGTGGAGATTTAGCAAGATTGTTTCAATAACTGTTACACAAAAACATGCCCACACCTCAGCATTTTAATTTGGCCCAATTTTAGTCTGCTGAGAAATGCTGTTTTACAAATTTAGAACTGACAGTTCAGCCTGAAGTGTATAAAGAAGTCAGCCATGAGACACCTGGGAGCCATACAACCCATTATAGTTACCACCAGCATGGAGTAGACACTGTCCTCTGGAGCCAGTGGAGGAAATGGGAGGGAAACCATGGTGCAGCAGTACTGCTTTAGAAACTCAGCAGCACTCTGGGTTACCTTCTCAAAGTGAAAGCATTCCATTATCTCTTGAACCTTTCTAACCGAAGGAAAAAATGCCTCTGCCCTAAGCCCACTGTTAAACATTTATTGAAGCAGAATTAAAGGAAGAGTAGCCTTGTTTATATCCTTGTTTATATATGAATATAGAGGAGATAAGAAGCAGGTTTATGGATTTGATACTCCTGACTCTTACTAGAAATTTTTCCAACTATAGATAATTATTGACACTGTTTTTAAGAAGTCACATAACTGCACTTGAAAGTGATATAAAATTGAGCATGATTCAGGGCACCTGGGTGGCTCAGTCGTTAAGCGTCTGCCTTCAGCTCAGGTCATGATCCCAGGATCCTGGGATCGAGCCCCACGTCGGGCTCCCTGCTCGGCAGGGAGCCTGCTTCTCCCTCTCCCACTCCCCCTGCTTGTGTTCCCTCTCTCGCTGTCTCTCTCTCTCTGTCAAATAAATAAATAAAATCTTAAAAAAAAATAAATTGAACACAATTCAGATTTAAGCTACAACTCTAAGTAAATACCCAGTAGGTTGCTAGGAGGGACTAAGGTTTGAGAACTAAGGTTTTCTCCTTTTTTTCCTTGCTTTATCCTTGATTGAGAAATTAAGAGTTCAGTCAACTATATTACCTTTTCTGTGTCTTGTTTATCAGTCACATAGACTAGAAGTACACTCTAAAGTTTAAAAGGGATATTGTGAAAATTTCAAGACTTTTATAATGCTTTCTAAAGGACTTCTTAATAGTGGACAACAGAATGAGTGAATTTTGTTTTTAATTTTCGGTAAATATTTCCTACAAATTCAAGAACAATAGTGTATATTCTCTTAAGGTAAATAATTTCTTATTTAGCAAAACTTTGTAACAACTTGGTGGTGAAACTGCTTTCTATAAAGTATGCATTTCTTTTAGTAAAAGATGATGAATGTGACTCAGATGCAGAAAATGAACAAAACCATGATCCTAACGTTGAAGAGTTCCTGCAACAACAAGACACTGCTGTCATTTACCCTGAGGCACCTGAAGAGGACCAGAGGCAGGGCACCCCAGAAGCCAGTGGTCATGATGACAGTGGTAAGTGGAGCTTCACAGTTGTTTTTATTTTCGTCTGACAGGATTATTATTTCCATAGCTGTACGATGGGAACCTACTCTACTCCAGGGAACATTTCTGAAATCTAACATTTGTGGCAGGTGCCCACAGAAAATAATCTCTTCAATGAAAGGAAAATGTTTATGATGACAGTGGCATCTCCTGTGTACCGTGGTAAGGCCACTGCAGTGAAGCGCTTAGTCAAATAAGTCAGTCAGAGAAAGACATGTATCATATGACCTCACTGATACGAGGAATTCGTTTTTTTAATTTTTTATTGTTATGTTAATCACCATACATTACATCATTAGTTTTTGATGCAGTGTCCCATGATTCATTGTTTGCGTATAACACCCACCACTGCTCCATGCAGTATGTGCCCTCTTTAATACCCATCACCGGGCTAACCCATCCTCCCACCCCCCCCAGAACCCTCAGTTTGTTTTTCAGAGTCCATCGTCTCTCATAGTTCGTCTCCCCCTCCGATTTCCCCCCTTCATTCTTCCCCTCCTGCTATCTTCTTTTTTTTTTTTTTAACATATATTTCATTATTTGTTTCAGAGGTACAGATCTGTGATTCAACAGTCTTGCACAATTCACAGCACTCACCATGGCACATACCCTCCCCCATGTCTATCACCCAGCCACCCCATCCCTCCCACCCCACCCCCCACTCCAGCAACCCTCAGTTTGTTTCCTGAGATTAAGAATTCCTCATATCAGTGAGGTCATATGATACATGTCTTTCTCTGATTGACTTATTTTGCTCAGCATAACACCCTCCAGTTCCATCCACGTTGTTGCAAATGGCAAGATCTCATTCCTTTTGATGGCTGCATAATATTCCATTGTGTGTGTGTGTGTGTGTGTGTGTGTGTGTGTGTGTGTGTGTGTATATATATATATATATATATATATATATACCACACCTTCTTTATCCATTCATCTGTTGATGGACATCTTGGCTCTTTCCACAGTTTGGCTATTGTGGACATTGCTGCTATAAACATCGGGGTGCACGTACCCCTTCGGATCCCTACATTTGTATCTTTGGGGTAAATACCCAGTAGTGCAATTGCTGGATCGTATGGTAGCTCTATTTTCAACTTTTTGAGGAACCTCCATACTGTTTTCCAGAGTGGTTGCACCAGCTTGCATTCCCACCACCAGTGTAGGAGGGTTCCCCTTTCTCTGCATCCCCGCCAACATCTGTCATTTCCTGACTTGTTAATTTTAGCCATATGAGGAATTCTTAATCTCAGGAAACAAACTGAGGGTTGCTAGAGTGGTGGGGGTGGGAGGGATGGGGTGGCTGGGTGATAGACATTGGGGAGGGTATGTGCTATGGTGAGTGCTGTGAACTGTGTAAGACTGATGAATCACAGATCTGTACCTCTGAAACAAATAATACATTATATGTTAAAAAAAAAAAAAGAAGAAGATAGCAGGAGGGGAAGAATGAAGGGGG
>NW_022589791.1:3977251-4124561 GCF_004348235.1 Phoca vitulina
GATTTTCATCTATTATTCACAGTTAACATTATTTAATTTTTACACTTTTACGCTGGTCTTCTAACTAAACTGAAAACCCCTTTGTCTTTCTCTTTTTGTTTCCCCTTTCAGTACTTTGTAAATAGCAGGATTCTAATTACCATTAATAGTTAAAACAGGAGAGCCCGAGCAAACATTCTAAAGCATCTACTGAAACCCAACGAGACAAATTTGCATACAAAATAATGGTTTGAGTAGAAGTTGACCTGGCATTAATACTGTAAGCCTTTATATGATTTACATTATTAAGAGCAGCTTAGCATAAGCCATAGGTGGGTTATATCAATTGTTTACATGAGAAGCTATGGAAGAAAACGAACAAAAGAAACATTCTGAAGAGAACTCCTCCCACCCAAAGGTGGAAAATGAGAGCATTGTAAACTATTATTATACTAAGAAAGTGATGTCCAAAGCACATATGCAATATTCAGCATATCATTTAATTCGAATTCTCAACAAATATTAAATTATTACATCTGTTTAGTTCTTGAATAAACAAGGAATTCTCACCTATCCATTTTTAATGTATATAAGGAAAAGAACAAAAAACGCAAATAAGTAGCGAGCACTGCCAGAGGATTTAAGTTAGAGCTCATATTTTGCAAACATTTTAGGCTTCAAATAACTACTGACCTTGGAACTGAATCTACAGAGGATGAAGATGGAACCTTGGAGACTTGACAGTTTGCTGCGGCAGCCAGCTTTAAGGCAGACGATGGAACAGCACTTAAAGTCCTAGGTATATGTCGTGCATTTATGGGGGCAATAGAGTTTACAGTGGCAACTGATGAAGGGACAGTTAATCGAATGTTGTTCCCAATCAGAACCTGAGTTGTTGCAGAATTGGCAGCAGTTACTTGATGACTCGGTGCACTGTGGGAACTTGAAGTCTGTGTCATGTTTGAAGGCTGTAACAAAGGTGAACCTGCCGTTGACGGGCTCGTGTGTACAAGTGCTGTCGGTGTAGTACTACTGAGGTGTAAGCCCTTGTATACTCCTAGAGAAAAAGAAAGAAGCATCAAAACAATGTACAACTTTGCTGTTTATTATAGATACATGTTACAAACATCAGAACAATTTAGATGTCTTTGTCCTTTTCTTTTTTTAAAGACTTATTTATTTGAGAGAGCGAGCGAGCATGCGCGGGGGTGGGGGGCGGAGAGGGAGACAGAGAATCTCAAGGAGATTCCCTGCTGAGCACGGAGCCCAACGCGGGGCCCGACGCGGGGCTTGTGGGGCTCGATCAAATGACTCTGAGATCATGACCTAAGCTGAAATCAAGAGTGGGACGCTCAACCGACTGAGCCACCCAGGCGCCCCTAAATGTCTTTATCCTTACCTGAGGCTGGAAGGACGCCATTCACCCCAATTCCAAGCACCACATCATCCTTCATCTTGAATCCCATCAGCTGTTCTGATGTCACCAAAGCAGAAGCAGCAAACTGAGCACTAGCAGAATCCAAAGTCTTGGAAACAAAACCCTAAAAAGAAAATACAAAGCAAATCTAATCTGCATCGCTTGGTCTCAAATTAACATTAAAGCTACACAGGTATACCACAGTAGTCTGAATATAAACCAGAGTGGCAAACCACTGAAATATCTTTATCTCTTTGACAGTCACAAATTTGAAGAATGCTCAAGAGATCTAAGAACTCAGGGATTATGAATTTTGATCTTCGTATGTGACACTATATAATATGGACAAGTCAAATATGGAAAGAAACCTAGAATGTGGAAACAGTAAACCTCTGACACAAAGTGTCAGACAAGAAATATACTAGTAAAACATTTCAGTGATTTGCAAATACATATAACGAAAAATGATTATGTAAGCTTCTTTCACCTAACTTACACATATATACACATATAAACAAAGGTACCTCTGGAACAGTAAGATAACTATCCCTTTAGAACAGAAGTAACAAAATATCATAATCATAAGTTGGGCTAGAAATTAAGAGGCTCCTTGAGTTTTTTAAATGAATTTTTCCTCCAAGATGCTGAGATTCAAATTTCAGCCTTTGAGCCTTACATGTGTTTAAACGGCAAACGTTTATCATGCCTGAGGTTTAAAAGTGATTTCTTTTAATAGTAAAAGAGGTTTAGTATGGTAACTTTAAATAAATTTTAATAATAATTAAAATACCCAAGATAATGAGAGGGTAAGATTATATATTAAAGAGGTAAATTCACAGACTACAGGACAAACTTGGAAGACAGTGTCTTGATCTCATTTAACTATGCTTTGTAGTTTTACTTCTTAAAATAGGGAGCAGAGGTAACAGCTTCCATACTCACCTGTAATGTTCTTTCTAAACCCTGTATAGAATGGCTATGATGTAGATTCAGGCGAAAGCCACTTTTCTGCTGGTTAGATGCAAGGTTCTATGACAACAGTTGGTAATTAGAGATGCACTCTGGTGGGAAACAATGAGGGATAATCATAAGACAGACAAATCCCTCACCTGTGCAGTGGTGGTGGAGGAATTACTATTTGCTTGCTGTTGCTGAATTTGTGCAAGCTGCTGTTTCTGCATTAGTGCCAGTTGCTGCTGATGTTGCTGGTACTGTTCGGCTGTAAATGCTGAACATAAAACAAGGGGACACTTTATAAAAACTCACAGAGCGCACACACATCTTACAGTACCAAAACAAATTTCAGCATTAAAAAAGGTTTTGTGCAAAATTAAAGCATATGACAAAGGCTCATGATCCTGCTAAAGATCACTTCCATAGGAAAAATTCCGCATTTTTACAACCACATTTAACAGGAGTGGCTTGAGTTCAAAGCAACACAAAATTATTAACTTCCCGAGTTATAACAACATAGGAAAGAGAACTCACTTCTCAAGTTTGAGAACCATGATTTTTGTAAGCTGTGACACTTGTGCTAGACAGTGTAAAAAGGTAATCCAGCTTTTTAAATCCACATATTTGGAATTCAACTTTGCACTGAGCTTGAGAAGAAATCTGATAATTACCATTTGGTTTCTCGTTTACTCATATTACTGTCCCAATGCATTCAGATGATCCCTAACATTCTGTGTATCAATACTAATTGTTCGACATTTTTTCTAATTTTAGCCATTATAAACATTCCCTCTACATGGAATATAAGGTTGTTGGTTTATTACCTTTATTTTATTTTTTTAAAGAACTCATCCTTTAACAGGAAGAAAAGAGGCTCCAAATGTTAAGGTTAATTAATTTTCCCCACCCAATTAACCCACCTGGAAAAAATCCAGTCAATAAGAACGGAGTTGTTTATGTTGATTTACTGTACAGAATGATGTCTGAGGAAAGACACTGTGTTATGCTACTTATGTTTGTCTATGGAGAGCTCAGTTCTAAAAAAAACAAACAAAAAAATGTTCATTTATTACCCCCCAAAAAAGTGTGTGCAGTTTTTAAAAAGGAAACCTTTTTCTTTTCTTTTCCTTATTTTTGCCAATTAAAAAGAGGGGAAAAAAAAGGGCACATACAATCACAACATCTGACTTTAAAGGCTTCTTTAAGAAACCTGTGATGTTTGGGTAAGAATTATTTCAAAACACAAAAAAGGTTATCATGCATCCCTGAATACCAGGGAATCTATAAATCATGCAATGCAAACTTCCTCAATCTAAATTTTAATGTTTTGAAAACACTGTCACCTAATTTGTTGTAGTCTTTAATTGCATTTTAATAATTTAGTTGAGAATATCACTTCATCAAGTTTTATAATTTTCACTCATAACTCATAAAGAATCGTTATCTTCCAGGATACAGCTTTCCTGCGTAGTACCACTGCAAAATGTTTAGGTAGAAATTCTACCATATTGTGAATGGATCAGAAAATTCTGAAATAATGTTTAAGAAAACCCCAGAAATTTAGTGTCTACACAGGCTTTACACTTGAACTAAAGTTCTTGGGCTACACAAGCAAAAACATAATTTCTTGTTGTAAAAACTTTAGTTGTTATCTGTCCTTTGATGCATTTCTTTTCCTACTATGTTGTAATTCTCAGATCTGAATACTATAGGGATGACTTTTATTGACAACAGGATTAACTCCTAAACATTGACATAAAGTAACTTGGTGTCAGAATGACCATTTCCATATAATAGAAATGTGCTGAATCAAAACTTGAAGAAAATTTATAAAAATTAATGCTGCCCTGATTGTTTATATAATTAATGTAACATTTATCTATATGTTTTAAGAAATCCGTAAAAAGCAACTGTTTAAACCTAAAGATCCTTAATTTATTAAATAGTTCTGCTAGTATGTTTTTGAGATTTACACTTTAACTTCCTAAGTTTGAGTGAGTTGCCTAAATCTTGAATTTCCTAGCAGGGGATGCTCAGTAAATTTTTTTTTAAAAAAGGATCATTTCTACAAGGTCAGGTCATTACATATTTATGAAAACAATAATTTAGCATTCCCTGGAGACCTATATACAAAAAACTCCATTTATATGAATGAAAATATTATTATAGAACTTTGTGTACATTTTAATAAAAAAATTAGCAATAAATTAGAAACTGACTTGGAAAAAAGTACCAAACATTTTCGCCCTAATTTAAGTCAACATTATAATCCCTGGTCTCTGAGGGTCTTGTGAATTTCACTTTTAAACAACCGTTAACTTCTTCCTAATACAAGATTTAGAAATAAAAATGCAACTGACTAATACTCATCATGATTTTAGATCCGTACTGTCAATCTACTGCTTAGAAATATCTCTACACTTTTGGAGTCCAGTTACGAAATTTTCCCCAAACATGTTTCATAAATGATCTAGAAGAAATGCATATGCCAAGCAACATATACGCAGAAAATGATGGTAATAAAGACCATGGGTCTAGAGGCCAGGAGGCCTTGATTTTTTTTTAGCTCTCAGCTCTATCATAACTAGCAGAGTATACCTCGGCAAGTAACCGAACCTTTTGGGGCTCAGTTATGTTCATCCAACATACTTAGCTTAATTTAGGTGATCACTAAAGCCCTTTTCAGCCAAGTGATGAAAGGATTTTATATTTTTTCTGAGAAATAAATTTCCAATCCAAAAGGCTATATGAATAAGTAGGAAAGCTTGGACAAAGGTAAGGTATAAATTTGGGCAAATATAATCTGAACTGGGTTTTACACTGTTATTTATACAGAAAACCGAGAAGACTTCAGATGGCATTATAATTCAAAGTCTAATCAAATGCTAAGTGGAAATAAATAAAGATAACCGTTATTTCCCTAATCTCTATCAAGGTAGAAAGTGTTACGGTTCTAGGTCCACCTCCAGATAGGGTGTGGTAGTCAAGTTTGTAATTAACATAAAGATGGACAGGATGGTTTCAGGGACAGATGACCAAATCTAGAATCAGAAGCATTTCACAGAACCCCAAATTTTTAGATCAGGAGGCATCCTTGGTGATTTCCTCCTACAACTTCACACTAAAGATGAAGAAACTTTCATCTTAGGTCACATATAAAGTTAGTAGTGGAAGGGGGGGGAACCGCACCCCTAAACGATTGAAATTTTAAATATGAAAAGAAATAGACAAAGTTCGTTTTAGATTTAATATTATTTACAAGAAATAATTAAACTTTTAATGTACTCAACAGTATGAATCAAGTGCTTAAAAAAAAAAACCCCAAACACCCCCATATATACAGCACCTGACAGGAATCTAGGTATGGGAGAAGAGTCATGCGCGGGACATGACTAAAAGCTCAGACTAGGGAAGGAGCATAACAGGACTTCACATATTTGAAGGACACTATGATGTTGGAAAGCAAGAAAACTTATTCAGTATGTTTCTAAGGGCGAAAGAGGAACCTATAAATTTAAGGAGGCAGCTTTTGTTCATAGATGGACAAACTTTTAAGCAAGCTTCCCAACTCTAGAATAACCTGATCTAGAAAACTGTTGAATCTGCCCTCCCTAAGCGGTCTAGACAAAGGTCAGAAACTACCATTTTTTGGTAGTTGCTAACAATTCTCTGGAGTAGAAATTTAGATGCTATAGTCTAAGATGTTACCAGTCCACTTGGACAGGAAACTACTGTGCGGCACCCCAACATTTGGAATAGTTCAGGCTCTTGCCCTCTAAGTCACATTCCCGCAGCTGGAGCAGACCAACGGAAATGATCAAAGAAGTGGGAGTAGGTGAGGGTGACAGGTACTTAGGAAAAAATTAATTTGAAAATCCAGTTTGAGAAGATAGATGGAAGATTACCAAAATGTACATTGTTTTGTTAGTTAAAAAAAAAAAAGGCAAAAACCCAAAACCAAAACCAAAAACAAAAAACTCCAATAAACCCAAACACCTATTTTAAAAGATAACCTTTGATTAGAAATTTCTTGAGCAGTACACAGGCAGAAAATTATTTTAATACAGGAAAAGGTAACTTGAAAGAAATATAAAATAAAATGACTTCAGGGAGTATTAAAGTATGATCCCCTAACCAGAAAGCCTGAATGATAGCTTTGAGGTTCATAAGTACTTATCAGCCACCCAGAAATCCAATCTGAAAAGAAAAATATGGTGTATTTCCTTGGATGGCCAAACATGAATGAACCTGAATTCATTTGGCTGCCAATTACTTGAACATGAGATTATCTGTGATCCAATCTTCCACTTACTGTAAATCATCTTGCACTTCAGCGCACAACTATAGAGCTATTAATTCTACTACTATGGCTGCTACTTCACACCCTGCTAAGGATATAATTTTGAAATGTGAAACACACTTAGATAAGGATTAAGGCCCAATAGATTTAAAAAATCTAACCATAAAAATATCCAATGCTTGAATCTAGAGTTCCTTTGAAAACTGTATGCTACAAATTTTATGAAGTAAAATGTACTAATTTAAGTAAGCTACAGATCCTGAGACTTAAGAACATATCATTCCAGCTACATATATCCTACTAATTTATGAAAATAAACCAAATCCTTAGTAGAGACATGTGAGCTTAGGAAAATTATTTAGAAAGCCGATGAAATTTCAGTGGGAACTGGGAATTCAAATCCTGAACATATAATGGTGGTTTAAAAATCACTTTTCTATTTACAGTCTTTCTACATTATAGAGTTCTTTCTAATTATGAAAAAGGTATTAATTCTGACATGTCATATCCCCCAAACTCAAACACATGCAAATGAATAGTCACTGAACAAACACTAAATTTTCAAAGGTGCTTTTATAGATTAAAAAAAAAATAGTAGACTGTATTTGGAAACTGTCCAAATCACATATTAATTCGATTATTAAAAATACAGAATTTATTCATATGTACTAAAATCTAGTCCTAGAAATTCTAAATACACATATGTTTAAGTCTTCCCAAGTTCCTCAACATTGTGTCATTTTGCTGTGTGTTATCCAGAGGATCAAGCACTCTAGCACCTGACTAACCAGGTTATTAGCCATCTGGCCATACAACTATGCAAAATGGCCAAGACTGGGAAGCAAGCAAAAAAATTCCAAGCAGCAGAAGCTACAAAAGTTGGTGTGTTAAAGCTCATGCCCTTTACTAAAAATAATGGGCTCCTGATATCCTCATTTAGAATTTCCTATTTGAAAATGAGAATAAATAGGCTCTTATAGGTGATAGTTAGAAAAAGGAAAATCAGTCCAGAGGGCATCACTATGCCACAGCATATGTGTAAATATTTAAAATAATGACAGACTAATAAAAAATGGCTAAATCAAAGTATTTGGCTTAAGCAGCAGAAGAGTAAGTATATATCAATTGACTCGTATCTCATATAGTGGCTAAGTTCTAAAGTCAGTATAGTAAAAATTAAGCCTTGAAAATTCCTTTAGAGTCTCCCATGATGGATGTATCTCTTTTAATAAGCACAGCAAAGACAGTTTTTCCTCTGGCATCAGACTAGATCAGGTTCTGTGGCTGAGTACCAGATGACATAGTTAGGCTTGTATTTGGGGGCCATGCTATACGGAAAAATTTATCTTTAAAATTACAATTACACTGACGGAGGTGAGAGGCTTAACCTCTGAATGTGAGACAATGGAAGCACAGATACTTAGCAACAGTAACAGATTTCACTTCTGCCATTCCCAGAGTGGCCCACTCTGGACAATATATTCTTGCAGTAGAATTGTATTAGAATCCTGTGTAACTTCTGAACTATTAAAATTTTATTTTTTTCTCCAGGGGCCTATAGTTGAATTCCCTTAAGTTAAATAAATGTACATATGATAGGACTCTATTGTAATATACTTTGTAGAGCATAAAGAGAAAAGCTTTAGGTTTTTGGAATATTCACAAATAGGAAAGAATAAAGCATTACCCAACAGCAATCTGTAGGCATCTATTCTCTAAGTATACAAAAGATCTAGTAAAAATTAAGGGAAAATTGAAAACAATTATGTGCAACAAAAAAATTGATAAACCCATTCTTTAAAGGTTGTATCACATTAGATGAAAGAGAACATGATTAAAAAGACAATCACAGTTACTAAAAATTGTTTTTCAGCTAAACTTTTGGTAATACTACTTGTTCAATGTTCACTCTTTAATATTCTTTGGCAAACACAAATCAAGTAAGTTTCATAATATTAATGCTTACTTATGTAGTATAGCAAAACAATTTATATAAAGATCATTAAAAGATAGTTATACAATTCAACTTCCCTATTTTTTTTTTTTTAAGATTTTACTTTTTTAAGTAATCTCTACATGCAACGTGGGGCTCGAACTCACAACCCAGAGATCAAGAGTCTCATGCTCCACTGACTGAGCCGCCAGGCACCCCTCAAGTTCTCTACTTTAAGGGGCGAGAAGATGGGGATTGATGAAACATGCCAGTTTTCTACAAGAAGTCTCAAGGAATTTATACAGCTTAAATATCTATCAGGGAAAACGTATTACAAGTTTATACTTTTAAAATCTCTACACTCGCACACTATATAAGTCCTCCTTCATATTGAAAAGTTCTTTATTTTGATTTTTAAGACTGTAATAGCCAAGAGAAACAGACTCTCCATAGTATACACCCTGAAATTAATGGGACTATACTAATCTGTTAGGACTCAAAATAATTTAGATTATCTTCTAGTTGACTTCTGAAATGTGATTATTTTTCTTATGAGCTAAAGACTTCCATCTCATAGAAGTACTTGTTTTCCAGACACGAAGTGAATTAGTTTATGGAACCTTTTCTGGAGATCTTTTAAGAATAAGCAGCACATTTTCATATTTATTAGGAGATTTAATTGTAGCTTTACCAGATAACTAGGGCGACACAATAAATATCTTTACAGTCCCTTCAAAATCTGTATTTAAATTACCTTTACAAAAATCTGTGGTAACATAATTTTAACAGTGAATTTCTATAACCTACATGCCTCAAATAACACAGATTTATGCTTTAAAATAGAAAGCTAAAATTTTAGGAATATTTAAAGACAGCATTTATTTTAGACACATTTCACAATGTAGCCATAATGCTAAAGTAGATGTTATCTGGAAATGTTTCCAAAATTATAATGATCCTATAAAATTAAAATAATCCTTTAAGTATTGTTCTCTGAAAAATTAGTTTCTCTCTTATAAATTATTCTGCATTACTGTCAGTAGATAAGGCTTTTGCATATCTACTGACTTGCTGGTCTACTTTTAAACAGTTTAAATAAAAGACTAGAGAAGTGTCCAAGCAAAAAATAGTAACAATTAATGGCCCATTTTCTTTTCATATTCTATGAAAATATAATTGCTGAATTGTGAACTGTGGGTTCACAGAGTGTATCCAGGAAACAAATACCATACATTAAGTAGTAATAAATCACCTCTGCATGTGGGTGTGTTTAAGTGAAAACACACGTACAAATAGAATTCAAATACTTTAACCTAGGTCCTTTTTTTCTCATTATTTTGAGAGAAAAGGACTTTTGGCCTTAAATATAATACACCACATTCAGAAAATGGATGAACCTGACATTACTATAGAAATGTACATCATAACAAATAAACATACCAAAATGTGCTGAACCACTGCTACTTTTACTTTGCGTGGAGGTACTGCATGTCTGGGTCCCGGGTTGTGCTGTTCCTGTTCGATTTAAACTCCTATATAATTTCCTACAGGAGAGTTCATCATTGTCACTGTCATGTAGGGATGGTGTCCGAGGCCTAAAATGCCGCCATCTACATGATTTGATATTGACTAGTATCTGACTGAGGTCTTTAGAGAAAGATTTGTCCGAGGTATTTGTTTCTGAGGTATTGGCAAACTGATTGACTGGAGAATGTTGTGGAGAGGAAAGCATTTCCAAATCCAGATGTCGAAACATACTGTCATAGTCTGAGTGAGCTCTGTCCAGTAAGACCCTATTAAAAATAAGGCAGGGAACATGTATGTAAAATAGCTATTCAAAAACTATTAAAAAAGACCCTCCCAATTCCCCCAAAGCCATCTCATACTAAATATTTAAAAGCTATAAATTTGATTATTTCAGTATTTGGCCCTATAAGCTAAATTCTCAAATTTTTTGGGCAAATTTTCAGTTTCTGATAAAAGTTCTTTTACTTTATAATGATCTGATTAAAGAGAGTAATCCACCTTAAAAAATTAGGTACACTATTCATTTTACATCAGCAACAGCCTACTAACAGTTCTATGCGTTGGTCTACCAGTAGAAGTTACTGATAAAACATGAGACTATTTTTCTTTCCAAACTGCTTTTCAACCAAAGATTTTTACTTCCATTACAAAGCACCAAAACACTTCATAGAGTATCTGTTCTCTATTATGCAAAAACTTCATTCTTTTTTTTTTTTTTTTTTTGCAGGGGTGGGGGAGGTAGGAGAAAAGCAGTAAAAAGTATGCAAGCTTTGGGTTATTTTATATGATTAAAATTTCTTATCAACAAAATATTTGAGATCCACTACTCTAGAGGATATATGTTATTTATATAAACTTTATAAATGTTTCCATCTTAAAATACTAACATTGACTACGCTAGTATAGAATAAAATATAGCCAACATACAGAATTTTCACCACTATTGATGTCAACATAATTATGGGCGGAAAGGCACTAAATAAAATATATTTCAGTGCCCAGACAATTCTAAACTAATGTTTAAGTGATTAAAAACTGCAATTAAGAATTGAAAAATGAAAGAAACAGGTATAAACCATAATTCACTATAAATTACATCCTTAGGTTTCTTCCTGAAAGCACCCTGATATTATGTTCTGCCTTTTTTTTTTCCCCACCTACATGGGAATATCTTTCTTTTCCTTCACTTTTATGTGTTCTGTAATTCCTTCCTGCCTCCCACACAAATTCTCACATAAAGGCATCTAGAGTGTACAGGGGTTCTATCATGTTTAAACAAAAGAAGAAGAGTAATTAGATCCTGAAAAACTGGGATGTCAGGGCAGGTCATGCATGGGTCCTGGAGCCTTTTTTTTTTTTTAAAGATTTTATTTATGTATTTGAGAGCGAGAGAGAGAGAGAGAGAGAGAGAGACACACAGCATGTGGGGGAAGGGGCAAAGGGAGAGGGAGAGGCAGAGTATCTCAAGCAGACTCCGTGCTGAGCCCTGACTGCGGAGTCTGATGTAGGGTTCAATCTCACGACCCAGAGATTATGACCTGAGCTGAAATCAAGAGTTGGACGCTCAACCAACTGAGCCACCCAGGTGCCCCTTCTGGAGCCTTTTCACTGAGGAATTAAACAACTTAGTGTACTAGTTACATGACATTTCTTAGCTTATTCAATCCTTTCTCCTAACATCTCCCAGAACTTTTTTTTTTTTTTTAAAGGTTTTATTTATTTATTTGACAGAGAGACAGCGAGAGGGAATACAAGCAGGGGGAGTGGGAGAGGGAGAAGCAGGCTTCCCGCTGAGCAGGGAGCCCGATGTGGGGCTCGATCCCAGGACCCCGGGATCATGACCTGAGCCGAAGGCAGACGCTTAACGACTGAGCCACCCAGGCACCCCTCTCCCAGAACTTCTGAAACAACTTTTTGCAGTTTAAGTATTTTCGTCAAAAATCAGTTAGGAACAGAAAATGGGAACAAATAAGCTATTTAGAAGGATTCCTTCTCTTTAAGCTCTAGATTTCATTACCCTACTCTCCCTATGCTAGGAATACAGAAACACTTACCTTCCACCGCGCCCAACCCGTCTTCGTGCAAATCCAATACACCTTTGGGGTACAGTGAGGGTAGTTAAGCAGTATCTATATCGTACATCCCCTAATCCTCCATCTTTAGGACTAGTCCAAGGCCAGTTGCCAGTTTGGTCTAAGTGAGGCTAAAAAAAAAAAAATCCGAATTATTTTGTCAGTTAAAGGTGAACAGTTTGTTATTTAAAAAGAGAACCTGAAACTTACAGCATAGTACTGACAGCCTGCTTTCCTACGGAAAGCAAAAGGACCATCGGGATCATTTTCTTCTTCAGCTTCCGAAGAGCCAGACAAAACCTTTAAAATAAAATGAAGTGAGTCAAAACATGTGACTTCCTCCATTTCTCCTCTATATTCATAGAGAAATTTGTATCTTTACCTGGGAGAGAGGTTCTTCATCCGAGCTGGGGAAGTCATACTGATTTAAATCTTTAGCATTAAAGACTGGCAGTGCAGCAGGACTCGTCTGCTGAGGGGCTGTAGCAGCAGACGATGGTAAGACTTTGGGCTTCTTTTCATATTTACGTTTAGGTCGGATAAGATCGGCTTTATCTTGCTGCAATAAAGTCGTAATATTAGTCAAACACTAGAAACCACGTTCAACAAGCCTGCAGTTTGGGGTAAGTTTTAAAAAGAAGTTTAGAGCTAGAACGAAGTCATTCATACTCAAAGAGCTATATAAGATGCTTATGTTTTGTCATCTTATATTGTAAAGTCTTACAGGTTGGTCTCTGTGAAACATGGATAAAGTTCCTACAACCTAAACATAATCTCATGAAAGATTTTGTTTGTTAAAGTAAAAGAAGAGAACAGAAGTTCTTCAGCTTCTGAAAGCCTGTAATTGCAGTTAGTATTTACCATTAGCTCCTGTACCTTTTTCTCAATTTTCTATCAAAATTCTAGAAGAGAATAAAAAAAAAGGGGGTGGGGGATCTAGTATTTATTCTAAAGAGTTACCAAATCAATTTGGGGAAGATAATAATGCAAACAATTTTACATATACACAAAGCAAACCTCATAACTTATACTGTGGAAGTGTTACAAAAATAATAGTAAGGATTTGGTAGCTAAACAATAAAGGCTTTCTGGAGTGAATTTGGGCAGTTTTAGGTGATAAAGAGATGAAATCATGAAACAGGGACAACACAAGGATATAATACAGAAGCAGGAGTGACTGAGCTGATGAACACAGTGCATGTTAGAAATATGTATGCAGGTGGACAGACAGCAAAAGCTAGGAGAAGTATGAAGTATGCAATAGGCAAGAAAGGTTAGAGGCAAAAATGATACTTGTTGGGAAGAAAAAGATCATGGCAAGTATCATGGTTGTGTACATATGCTAAATATTTGTATCAAGTTTTAGGTAGTTTATGGCATTATGGTTCTTTTTGGGAAAAGTAAATTATTAGAAAGTTCATCTATATGGTATCTCCCTTTATAATTCCTACTGTTGCATCGACAGGTCAGTCTTAAATCAAAAGCTCACTTTGCAGCATATTTCACGGTAGGGTTTATATGTATTTTTCTTTTTCACTCTACTGATAAAACGCCATTCTGTTATCAGCTACTGTTATCACAAAAATATTTACCACCTTATTTGCTTTGAACTCCTTCACATCCATTGCTTCCTGATGTTTAAATTGACTGCTATTATTAATAGGGATGATGGGGATGGCATAAGTAGGTTTCATTGGCTGTCTCTGTGCCATAACCTCGGACACGATCTCTCCATTGTAGTCACCCAAATTATACCTGAAATTATAAAAAAGAAAGCTGCAAAAGTTAAAGTTAGTGCTGTAAATACGTAGGACTATTAATATCTGAGATACGATTATAAACACTGAGTAGACTTACGGTAAGATTAAACTCTGATAATTTGCTGAACGCTTATTAAAAATAAAGAGTACATAATTCCTTCTGTTTCTTCCGTTTAGTTTTTGGCTTATAGCTTTATCTTTGCACCATAAATACATGACTGTGGTAAAAAAAAATAAAGGTTCGAAATTTAACTTGCCAATTTGGGTGAAAGATTTGGTGGAGATGTTGAAATTAATGCCTACAATGGTGCTGAGGAACTTTCTGCTAATTTGAATTGTTTGTGCTATAAAACTAATTTTCCTGAAATGAATTATGAGAAATTTAATAGTGGTTTTCTTTGGAGATACTGACTAGGAAATAGGAGAGTGAGGCTTGAAGTTGTCACTGTGTACCTTGCCAAATGGTTGAGTGTTAAGATTATGGGACTTTTCCCCTCCCTTCTTTATACTTCTGTTAAAAAACCCAGTATGTATTTAAAAAAAAAAAAAAATCAGTACCATCTAGTGAGTAAATTAAAAACTTTAGAATTGACAAATGTTCTCTCCCTCCCAGCCTTGCACTCAACTCAAATAAGGACAAAAGAATAAGATTATACCTGCCATATTTTAATTTTACTGAACCCAGTCACTTTTAAAGAAAATAGAGAAACACATGTAAAATTATGCAAAATATATTATATCACACATTTAATAGTTTCTACTTATTATTAAAGGAAGGTATTTCCAGGGTTAATTGCTTAGGTACCATACTTCAGTATACAAAATGCTAATGGTACGATACTTCCTGACCCTATTAAAGTATACTTTACCTCTTTTCCATAATTTCCAGTGTTAAGTGCAATAGCTCCCTTTTACTCTTTTCTCTTCTTTTTATCATCTCTAGAATAGTAACAGCCCGACTCAGATCTCGACGCAGTTTAAGCATTTTTTCATAAGAGGCTTCATCATTTTTGCGATTCTGCAAATATGAAGTTGCTTTTTTAATGTCAATAACATTTCTAACTAGTGGCATTCTGAACACAGTTACTAATATATAAGAATACATACATTTGAAGGGCTGGTTAGAATTTAAAGACACTGAAAGGGAATATGGATCACCAGGAAATCAATTTTACATGTGAATTTTAAATAGTTTAACATTAAAATATATCATTAATAGCTGTGTAATGAATCCTAAGGTTGATTCATTTTAAATGAATATTTTTCATTATTTTGCACAGAAAGTCTATTTAAATACAAATTAAAATACAGCCTTCTGATGCAGAGATATGTCATAAGTATAAATAATTCTTCTTATATTAAAAAAAAATTACAAAAAAAGTTTTCCAAATTCACTTACTTTTCGAGTCTGCATTTTTTCAGTACGTCTTCTAAAAGCCACATAAGGATCATTTGTGCTGGAACCATCTCTCTTCTCTTGTTTTACTGATGGGATAAGAGACGGCCCTCGACAGTTTTTTCTCTTTTTAATCCAGTATTCATAAACTTCTCTAATTAATTCATCGTCTTCTTTTAGCAGTAGCTTGGCTTCCTGCAGACTGACTGGCTAAATGTAAAATCATTATGTCATTTTCATATAATACATAATAAGGTTCAAAAGTACTTCTAACTTTAATGACAATAATCAAAATAACAAGTTTTTTTTTTTTTTTTGACAGAGAGAGACACAGTGAGAGAGGGAACACAAGCAGAGGGAGTGTGAGAGGGAGAAGCAGGCCTCCCGCAGAGCAGGGAGCCCGATGCGGGGCTCGATCCCAGGACCCTGGGAACAGAACCTGAGCTGAAGGCAGACACTCAACGACTGAGCCACTCAGGCGCCCCAAAATAACAACAGTATTAATAACAGCAAACATGGAGTGCCTTATACATGTCAGTCACTGACGCTTTATATACATTAGTTTAGTTAATTTTCACGTCAATCTTATGTTTATCATCTCTATTTTACAGAAGGGGAAACTGAGGCACAGAGACCTTTTTTTTTTTTTTTTTTTTAAAACGTATCGCTCAAGATTATACAGGTTAGTACTGGGCAGCAATGGGATGTGAATTCATGCTTGTTAATTCCAGAGACTGCTCACTTACCCTCATCCCAATATTATCCTGTTTCCATATACATATATATGGAAACACATACTTATTATATATACAGTGAAGTTGTACCTGCTGACCACTGCCTTTTTCTAGACGGTCAATCATCTCCTCAAATTGCAATGGGCAGATGTCCATTTTCTTTTTCAGTTTATTCACAAATACTTCATCTTCAGAATCCAAATCATAATCAGGCTGTTCAGCATCCAAACTAAAAGCTGACAGAAGAAACCATAAGCAATCATTTACTATGTGAATCCACTGACAAAAACCTCTCAACAGATGTCTGGATAGAAACGAAATCTAGATTTTCTAAAGAAGTAAGAAATTTATGCTTCCCACACTTAAAGTTACTGTTAATAAAGACATACACATAAGTCATAAAAGACAATGGGTGTGACCCCTTCCCCCACCTCAAAAATAAACTAGAAGCCCATTATTAAGAACATAGAGAGATTAAATGTATTGGATTCAACTCTACGAAAATCTTATAGCTAAAAATGATAAAATACCAGCAATTTCATATGGTTTGATATAATGTAAAAGGTCTTTAAATAAGATTGTTTCTAGAATAAATCCTACTTAATAGATTATGTAACTGCTTTACCAAATGCTTAGGGAGTGGAATTTAAAGCTGAGTGTTAGAAGCCACTGCCGAGGACAGTGATCGCGATCACTCAGTGAGTGCACTGCTGCTACAGGGGCTTGTTTCCTCAGGACAATCTGTCATGGTGACAGAAATGTGGTATCTTTCTTATATTTGTTAAGATTCGAAAAATACGCCAAGAACCACATTATCAAATGTCATTCAATTACGTGTCAAAATTAAACTAGGCTAACAATAATATAAGTAAACTACTAAATAGCTTGATATCAAAATGTCTCACACCTTTCCCTTGCTTAATACCTCTTAACTTCCTGTCACCTCAGAATCCAAATCCTTAGGACTGTATGAGGTCTTTTTTTGACTTAGTCTCTCCAGTCTCATCAGTACTTTATGATGTAGCATTATCAAATTACATATATATATATCTATATATATATCTATATATATCTATATATATATATACAATTTCTTTTTTTTTTTTAAGTAATCTCTCCACCAGCGTGGGGCTCGAACTCACAACCCCGAGGATGAAGAGTTGTGTGCTCTACCAACTGAGCCAGTCAGGTGCCCCTCAAATTTCACATATTTCATACAGCATGCTATTTCATGTCTTTAGGCCTTTACATTAGCTGTTTTCTGCCTGTCCACCTAACAAATGACTGCAAACAACCTGATTTCAAGTCCTGTGGAATTCCTTCCTGATTGCCCCCAACTAGTAAGTGGTTCCCAGCCACTTTTATCTTTTATTGATGCTATGAACCCTTTCCCAGAAAAACAGACTGTGTGAACATATAACATTCTGCACAAATTACAAGGAATTCAAATATCCCTAAAAGCTGTGGCACCAAGGTTAAAAATTCCAGTTCTAAATCAATGACCTTCTTTTGTACTATTTTCTACACATACTTTATAATCTACTTGATAAATATTAGAATATGACTGAGACTGAGACTCTCCTTGAGAGGAGGCACTGTGACTTATTTATCTCTGCAAAGACAGTAAACATGTTCGTCTTGTATGCCAACTCTGCAGTACTTTACTGAAAAGCATTCTGATACTGCCTTGATTAAAGTGGGGAAAAAAAAACCTGAAAAAATATGTAGTTATCCATTAGTGATATCTGTGATAGGTACAAGAGGGGACCCTTTGGCTACCCCAAACCTCCCTCCCTGCTTCAAGTTTAACATAGTATCTGGCCTATAGGAATCCAATAAATATTTGTAGAATTGAACATATTATATCATTGTTTGTTTTCTGTTTTGACCTATATTACACTTCTGTAATATTCCTAATTAAAATATTTAGATTCCTTCATAAAAATCTCTATATGTTAACACCTCTGCACCCATGTTTCTTACACCCAGAGGCCCTCCAATGACTTTCCATGACCTATTTCTGTTTGTTATTTTGATGTAAACAGAGCTGTTGCAGATCCTGAAGTAGGTTAAACACTGTCTGTTAGATTAAAACACTTGTTTTCTTGGATCCCTAACCAAAACAATTCATATCTGCATTGTTCAGTAGGATAACCATTAGCTAATTCAAATCAATTAAATTAAAAATTTAGTACCTCAGTCACATTAGCCACATTTCAAGTATTAAATAGCTACATGTGGCTAGTGCTGTACCAGAAAGCACAAATAATAAAATATTTCTGTCATCATTTAAAGTCCTATTAAAGAGTGGTGATCCTGCTAATCCAGAAAGCCAAACTGACAGGGACCAACTAGCACTGTTCTGCTTCTTAAGGGCATATTTTATATATGTTTAGGGTCTTATTTATATATTACTTGGCATCTTCCACTATAAAATTTTTCAGATCAAATCATACTTACAAAACTTAAATTATTCACAAAAACGAAACAAGCTCACCTAATATCACCTTACGTTTGCATTACCAAACTATATTTGACATATATTATATCATGAATGACAAGTCACATCCAACATACTGGGGAAGGCAATCAAGACTGGAAAGGAAGATCCCTAGGATAGGGAGCTCAGTGTCGTTTCTACGGAAAGTTAACAAGTATCTGAGGGTCAGACTGCTCTCGCCTCTGAAGAAGCTTTCCTTTTACAGATGGTCCAAACACATGTAAGATCTTAAAATACAAGGAGAACCAAATCTTGTTCAGACATAAAAACACTAAAGCCCTAGAAAAATGCTAACATGTAAAAATTCACTTTAGGATTTCATTTGACCAAAAAACCAGAGCCAACGATTAAAGTGCAATTTAGCTCCAGCCCAACCTGCCGCTTCTAAATGACAGCAGCTGATAAAGATTTAACATAGTTATCATGGTCCTAGAAAGAGGAGAATCTTCAAATTTTCTGGGCCATCTTACTGAGTGTGTTCAAAGTAGAAAACAGGGTTTACAGAGAAATAGGCAAGTGGATTGTACCTTGTAATTAAGTTCTGTCAATTAAAATGAGATCTAGCTAGGCAATAATTGTTTAAGAACAGGAGCCATATTATATAGGCTAACTCCTTTTAAAATATTTTGATAGGGATAAACCCAGATATGTGTATGGTTAAACAAAATACACAGATGGAAGAGAAAATGCAGTAGAAAATAAATCCAAGCAAAAAGAACACAATAGTACATACATGTAAGTTTATTTTTATTTTTATTTTTAAAGATTTTATTTACTTGACAGAGAGATGGAGAGAGCACAAGAAGGGGGAACAGCAGAGGGAGAGGGAGAAGCAGACTCTCCGCTGAGCAGGGAGCCCGATGCGGGGCTCGATCCCATGACCTGAGCCTAAGGCAGATGCTTAACCATCTGAGCCACCCAGGCGCCCCTAAATTGATTATTTTTAAAGAAGATACAAAGTAGTACACAACACAGTCCTTGCCCTTATGCTTAGAGTCAAGTAACACAGATGAAATGTATATAAATATTTATGTAATGAATGCCATATGTAGCTCGGACTAAGTATGTATGTCTGTAACACCAATAGTGAAAGGATATTTGGGCCCTGAAATGGCACAAATTGTGGATTAGAAACAGAATGTAATCCCTGATTGAAAAGAAGGCACATTATACAAGGCAAGGAGAAATTTCTCAGCCCAGGAATGGTAAGTGGGTTTCAACTCAAGCACTAGCCCTCAATGATTGGTAATATCTACTTGTAAAGTTCTTGAAACAAATTCTGAGCAGCAGAAAATATTGTTAATAGTGGTATTTACTATGGTGTGGTAGGTATTTGACACATTTGCCTTAGACCTAAGAAGACAAAGCTATCACTGGCTAGCTAGATCATCAAAGTCTTCAACTTCTTTATATTCATAAGTAACTGAGAGCTTTGAGTCACTTTTAGAATGTACTTGAGGAGAATGAATGGAGAATCCCAGATGTGAAATCACAGATACAAAATCCTTTCTGATAAAATTCTGTGGATGATGCTATAGATTTTACATGAGAGTAGTACCAGAAGAATAATGGCGGAAGACTGGATGTTGTAGGTGGATATGGAGGTAGGAAAGAGAAGGAGGAAATGCAATCTTTCAGAATGAGGGCATAAAGACAGGATACCTCTATGCAGAGGTAATTTTAAAAGTAGGTTCTACAAAGATCTATTAAAAAAAAACCACCTTCCTATTTAGAAATTCACACTTATAAAAATTGCAAAATGAAAATAGTCTAGGGGCACCTGGGTGGCTCAGTCAGTTACATGTCTGCCTTCAGCTCAGGTCATGATCCTAGGGTTTTGGGATCAAGCCCTGCACTGGGCTCCCCACTCAACCAGGAGCCTGCTTCTCCCTCTCCTTCTGCCCCTCCACGTGCTTGTGCTTGTGTGCGCTCTCTCTCTCTCTCTCGCTCTCTCAAATAAATAAATAAAATCTTAAAAAAACCGCAAGAAAATAGTACAAGGAACACCTGCATATCCTTTACCCAGAATCACCTACTGTTAAATTTTTATCATTTGCATGTGTTCTGTTTTATATCTCTAGCTTCTATGTACACTCACACTTTATTTTTTGAGGCACTGGAGGATAAATTACATTCATAATGGTTCCTTACTGCTAAATACTTCAGAGTGTATTTCCTTAGATTCTTTCATATAATCACAGTACAGTCATCAACTTCATAAATTTACACTCATAGAACAATTTAATCTCCTGCCTACATTCCAATTTTATCAGCTGACCCAGTAATTCATAACCTTTCCCCCTTCCAGCACAAGACCAGTCTAGGATCAGGTATTATTTTTGTTATTGTCTCTTTGGCCTCCTTTAACCTGGAACATTTCTATAGCCTTTCTTTGTCTTTTAAGACACTGATGTTTTTGAAGAATATAGCCCTCTCCCCAGAACATTTATTATTATTATTTCCATTATGATTAGACTATGCACTCTTAGATGGCATACTGCATACTCAACTTTCTTAGTCCTTCTCACAGTATCACATCTAGAGACACACAATGTTCATCTGTTCCTAATAAGTGATGATAATTTTCATTACCAGTCAAGAAATTACCCAATTGTTTCACTGCATAACTACTGTTTGTCCCCCCCCCCCCCTTGTAACTAATAAACAGTTGGTAGGGAGCACTTAAGATCATGTAAATATCCTGTTCCTCATCAAAATTTTCTCTTATATTGAGAACACATTGACGATTCTTACATGATTCAATCTTGGTCACAATAATAGCAAAAATGATCTTCCAACTCCAGTACTCTCTTCACATTGTACCACTCAGCTTTTGGCTTTGTACTACAGAAGCATGAGACTACTTGTCACCATTTTTTATTATCAGTACGGACTCCTGAATTCCTACATTTTTCAATGCTTTACAATTCATTATTATGTCTAATTATTCCATTGCTTAAATTGCCCCAGAACCAGCCAGTGAAAGAAATTCCTGTGTCCTTGTGATATGCCCCTGTCATTTTTTTTTTTTAATGCTTAATTTCTGATATAATAAGAGGTTCCAGGTTCATCTTGCACCTACCCTTCCACAGCTCTGGAATCAGCCATTTCTCCACAGATTCGTGGTCCCATTTAATGGAGAATGGATTAGAGAAGAGGTGCTAGGTGTGCTCACTGCTACCGAATAATCTTGCTTCTTGGCTCTTCCAGTGGACAGAGTTACAAATGTATATATATGTATCTCCACACATAGGCATATATACATATATAAATGTACATCAAGATTACCCTTTAAAAAAAGGCTTCCAGGGCGCCTGGGTGGCTCAGTTGTTAAGCATCTGCCTTCGGCTCAGGTCACGATCCCAAGGTCCTGGGATCGAGCCCCACATTGGGCTCCCTGCTCGGCAAGAAGCCTGCTTCTCCTTCTCCCACTCCCCCTGCTTGTGTTCCCTCTCTCGCTATGTCTCTGTCAAATAAATAAATAAAATCTTTAAAAAATAAAAATAAAAAAAGGCTTCCTTTCAGGATTAATAGGAGAGCCTTGAGACCCAAGTGCAAAAAGAAGGGGGTGAAAGAATTGTTCCTGTCTATTCTGGTCAGAACTGTTTTGTCCTTTCTTCCAGTATAAATAGGAAAGTCCCATCTGTATACTCCAGAAGCCTTACAGATCAGCAGCAAAGAGAAATAACATTACATGATCCTTTGGATTAGGAGATGTTGAGTGTCAAGCACTCAGTGAAATAGCTTAAAAAGTACCTAAAGTCTGGAACTAAAGAAGGGGATAATGGTTATAATATAATATGGGTTTCTTCCTTCAAAGCTCTGATTGGATTAAAGGAAGAAAATTATGATCTCTTCACTAAGCCAGTTGAAGATAAGGACAGAGTTGAACTTTTCCAAACTAATGTTCAATAAAATGTTAACAGAGAACATGTAATAAATACAACTAGAAAATGCTGGGTTAAAATTAGCCTTTCCTGGGGCGCCTGGGTGGCTCAGTCGTTAAGCGTCTGCCTTCGGCTCAGGTCATGATCCCAGGGTCCTGGGATCGAGCCCCGCATCGGGCTCCCTGCTCAGCGGGAATCCTGCTTCTCTCTCTCCCACTCCCCCTGCTTGTGTTCCCTCTCTCGCTGTGTCTCTGTCAAATAAATAAATAAAAATCTTAAAAAAAAAAAAATTAGCCTTTCTTTTTTTTCCCTAGCCACAAGACTCCTAGAGCCTATAAATATGATAATATGCATTATGACTCTGGGGGCAGGTAGGGGAATATAATATGTAATCATTCTCAAACATGTTTGACCACTGCTTTTTTAAGAGAATACTAGTTAACACCTTTAAAAAACTCCCAAGAAGAGTTTGTGTAACATTAGCTTAAGAGATTTACACAATAGAAATTAGGGGAACTAAAATGAACCAGTCCATATATATAATTCAAGGTAACATATCTTTCATAAGTAATTTACTTGACCACCATCAGACAAAATTTTAACTTTATAGAAATTTATACTCTTTATTTTTCTTATTTAGTGTAGTGTGTTAAAAGACAATACCAAGTTTTAAAGAATTAACATAAATCTTACATTATTTCTTCCAGGAAACAGAGTAAGAGAACTTTCCAACCTGTTTTATGAAGCCACTATCACTCTGATACCAAAACCAAGAAAGACAGAGCACGTACACGTGCACATACACATAGTCAAACAATCTCTCATGAACCTAGGTGCAAAAGTCCCCAATAAAATCCTCCCCAACAAGGTATGAAAAAAAATACACTACAGTCAAGTGAGATTTATTACAGGTATGTGAGGTTGGTTCAATATTTGAAAATCAACCAGTGTAACTTATCATATCAAGAGGCTAAAGAAGAAAAATCACATGATGCTATCCATTGATGTAGAAAAAGTATTTGACAACACTGAACACTGATTCACGATAAAAACTCTCAGTACATTAAGAATAAAAATCACGATCTATAAGAGGAAAACTGATAAACTGGATCTCAGCAAAAAAACCTTTTGCTCTGTGAAAGACTCCGTTAAGAGGATGAAAAGACACATTATACACTGGGAGAAAAGATTTCCAAATCATATATATGACAATCTCATAAAAAGCAAATACAAAAAAACCTACAGGTAATATAATACATAATGACGAAAGACTTAATTATTTCCTTCTAAGACCAGGAACTAGGCAAGGATGTCTGCTCTCACCACTTAATATTTTAACACAGTACTAAAGTTTTAGCCACTATAATAATGGAAGAAAGAGAAATTAAAGACAGAGATTGAAAAGGAAAAATAAAACTGTAACTATTTTTTCAGACTTCAGCATGATTTTCTATGTAGAAAATCTCAGAGAATCTGCAAACATCTCCTAGAACTAAAAAGGAATTTCAGTTAAGGACATAGGGCATAAGATAAACAATTTTACCTGCATTTCTGTATACTGACAATGAACAAGTGGAAAGCAAAATAAAAAATGTAATACCATTTTCAATTGCTCCAAAGAAAATAAAACATGCAGGTATAAATCTAAAGAAACATGGTCAGGATCTGTATGATAAAAATTATAAAGTGTTAATAAAAGAAATCAAAGAAGACCTAAATACTTGCAGAGTCCTACTGTGTTCATGGACTGAAGACTCAACATAGTAAAGATGTCAATTCTCCCTAAAGTGATCTATAGGTTTAATCTAATTCCTATCAAAATCTCAGCAAGTTTCTTTGTAGATACCGACAAGCTTATTGTAATATTTACATGGAAAGGCCCTAGAATACCCAATACAATTTTGAAAAAGAAAAATAAAGGAGGAATGACTCTCTCTGATATTAAGGGTTTTATAAAGTTGCAGTAATCAAAACAGTGCTACTATCTTGGACTAAACAGAAATCAAGGGAATAGAATATAGAACCAGAAAGAGATCCATATCAATATGCCCAGTTAATTTCTGACCAAGAAGCAAAAGCAACTCAATGGAGGAGGGATGGCTGTTTCAATAAATGATGCTGGAGCAACTGCACACCCAGAGGTAAAAACCAAAACCAGAACAAAAACCCCTTGACCTAAACCTCACACACTCAAAACCGATCAGACACTTAAATGTGAAACTGCACACTTCTAGAACAGAACATAGGAGAAACTCTTTCAGACCCAGGAAATGGCAGAGTTCTTAGAGTTGATACCAAAATCATGATTCACAAGAGGAAAACCGATTTAAACTTGATCTCATCAAAATTAAAAGCTTTTGCTCTGTGACAGACTCTGTTAAGAGAGTGAAAAGACAAATTATATACTGGGAGAAAATATTTCTAAATTACATATATGACAAAGACTTTGTGTCTAGAATATACAAATAAAACAGAATCCTAAAACTCAATGTTAAAACAATCTAATTAGAAAATGGGCAAACACATATACAATCATTTCACCAAAGAGGATATATAGATGGCAAATCACATGAAAAGATATTTAATATATTAGCCATTTACAGAAATACAAATTTAAAGTATAATGAGAGATCACTGCATACCTATTAGAATGGCGAACATAGAAAAGTGATAATCCCAAATACCGACAAGAATACAGGACAAACTGGATCACACATATACTGCTGGAGATAATCTAACACAGCACAGATACTCTTGGAAATACTGTGGAAGTTCTTGTCAAACTAAAAACAGACCCAGCAACTGAACTCATAGGTATTTATTCCAGGAGAGATAAAAACATGTTCACACAAAAACCTGCAGATGAATATTCATAGCAGCTTTATTTGTCAAAACCTGGAAACTACTGAAATGTGTTTCACTGGGTCAATGGCTAAACAAACATATGGAATACTACTCACCAATAAGAAGGAATGACCTATATTACATGAAACAAGCTGGATGGACTCCAAGGATATTATGCTAAGTGAAAACAGCCAATCTCAAAAGGACATACACTGCATGATTCCGTTTATATTGTAATCATTAACTAATATAATTATAGAAATGGAGCACATAGTAGTGGTTGCCAGGGGCTCGGTTTGGCTATAAAGGAGTAACAACATGGAATCTTGTGGTGACTGTACAGCTGAGTTATCTCAATTGAGGTGTACAAAGCTGCATATATTATCCTGTGAATTTATAAGTATTTAAAACAAAATGTTAAAAGAAACTCAATGGCAGCTAATACTAATTAGCAGACTATCTTGATTAATATTCCAATGTATGTATCTTTCCAGAGACAAGATACGTCAAATCTGTACTGATTAAAAAATTTTCTCCCCAAGTAGGCTACAATTCTGCTGCCATTTTATTGCTATTATTTGATTACAAAATCAGCAAAGTCAATTCCTTTTAAAATTGTAACTTTGGACTCTTCTGACCATAATTTAATCCACTAGTTACCAGTAAAATGTGTTTTGTGGGTTTTGGTCATCAATGAGCAGTCTATTTGTAAAACAGGCATTCCAAATTTTTTTTCTGTTATGATAATGTAAATTGATTAATATAATTTTATCTTATTTAATCCTGCTTTAACCTAAAAGCATGCACTTGTAAGATAATATAACCTGTGGCTGTGGAAAACAGTTACATATATGGATCTGATGATGATCTGTAACTTTCAAATTGCCATGATTTTTCAGAGAACTAATTTTTATGTTCTAATATTGGTCAAATTTGTTTAAGATGTCTGTGTCTATGTCTTATATGTAATTAAACATGTGAGTGGGCAAGAAAGCACATGCCACTTATTTATTTCACTTCAAAGTAACCTTTAGTAAATTGGAAAAAATTCTTTTTTCTAAAGGAAATCAATAAATTAAGGTGCAAGTTAGAATTAAAGAGAAAAAAACATTAAGTTAAAAATAGCAAATGCCAATACAGGCACTATCTTTAGTTTTGCATTTTCATATTTAACAAACAGTAAAATAAATGTTTAGAATCCATGACAGAAACTAGATCATATGGAGGAAAGGTTAAATGAGAAAAGTAGTTAATTCATTTTAAATAATTTCTAAAAACAACACAGATTTATATGGTCCTGAAAAAAGTTTAGACAGGTCACTGGAAAACCCTCTTTAGAAAGGTCAACACAATAATGAAAGCTGTACCAATTTTACCTTAGTAAACTTTCAACTACGTTTTAAAGTTGTCAACTACTTGCGGATTGAGTGAATGAAATGTATTCTCCTAAGTTTATAAGCTCTCAGCTATTCACCATCAAATGTGATAGCCATCAAAGGATCATTGCTAATGAAGAACTCATCACTACCAAGTGAAACAAGTTACCACCTAGAACACTAAAAGTTAGTAGGATCACAGACCAGAGGTTGGCAAACTATTGGTCCATGGGCCAATACTGGGTTGCCATCTGTTTTGATCAATAAAGTTTTATTGAAACATAGCCATGCCCATTTGTTTACATATTGTCAACTGCTAATTTTGCCTTTCTTTCAACAGTATAGCTGAAGAATTGTGACAGGCTGAATGACCCAAAAAAGCTAAGACACACACTATCTGACCCTTTTTAGAAAAAGTTTGCTGATTCCCGACTTTTACTAAGACGTTCTTTAAGGCTACTCATATCACTATTTCTGAATAGTAAGAAAACCATTTCTACATCTCAGGTATATTCTTTATCCTATTTGTCTAAAGTAGTATAAGATCACATGCTGAGATGAAACTAAAAACTTAGGATGAAAATGCCATCTTTTTTGTCAGGCAGAAATCTCAATTTTAAAAGTTGAAAATGGGCTCTAGGAACTCTCTAGCTGATGCTAGTCAATGAAATGGGTACTGAAAATGGCCTTGAACAGGTAAAACTGTGTCAAGAGTTAAGCAGAAAATAGCTACAGAAAATATAATAATTAAAAGAGTAATTACTTACGCTGTATGTGAATAAGCTGCTTTGGCATCTTAAATTCCCCAGGATATATAGACTCATAGTAAGCGATATTACTTTCTGCTTCTGGGACTGGTATGACCATATTATCCCTCTTCTCGCCATACACCTGCTGTGCTGAAATAGCCCGCTGAAGATGGTGTTCCTAAAAACAGGAAGAAATAGGTAAGTTTATGTATTTAAAAAATAGCAAGCAGAACGTGTAGCCTCATTAAGACTTTTCTGTTCATTTGTTTTAAAACCGGATTTTATTTTATTTTTTTTAAGATTTTATTTATTTATTTGACAGAGAGAGAGTGAGAGAGGGAACACAAGCATGGGAGTGGGAGAGGGAGAAGCACGCCAAGCAGGGAGCCCGATGTGGGGCTCGATCCCAGTACCTGGGCCCATGACCTGAGCCAAAGGCAGATGCTTGACTGAGCCACCCAGGTATCCCAAAACTGGAAGGATTTTAGTAGCCTTGAAAGGATGCTAATAATACAATTACTGGTAAGCACATTTTAAGTAGAAACAAGGTTTTGTTAGATACACTGTATATTTCCTCAATTTAAGAAACGTACTACACCAAAATTGAGTTAAATTATGCAAAAAATTCCAAAAAACTGACTAAACTGTTACTTTAAGTTTGCATTTTACAGATGAGATTCAAAGAAAAAGGGCTAAAACATTTACATTTGTATGAAGAAAGCAGGCTATGGATAAAAAAAAAATATTCTAACCTTTTCATAGAATGCTTCATAAATCTGGAAAGCACTTTCATACAAATCAACTAATATGGTCTTTTCAAAGAAGGGCAGAGTATCCTCTCCATTTTTATTTGATGAAAACTGACACATTCAAATCCAGTCTTTTGCCTCGATAACCCCTTAAGAATTTCCAGAGCCCAGTATAGGGGTTGAAAACCCATACTGGGGCTTCAGAGTCTGTGACTCCTGGAAAGACACTTTAGTCTTCTGTTTCCTAAAGTATGAGAAAAATAATCTACTTTAAGGCTTGGTTGGAGATTTAAGTAAGATAAATGTGCACAAACTGATAATGCCTGGCATAAAACAGGTACTTGAAATAAGCTTTGGTTTAGTCACCACACAGGAAGATTTTACCAGTTTGTGATACCACCAGCTGCCATAAAAATATCTGTTCTCACTCAGCCCTATCATCCCTGAATTTTGGTAAACATTTCATTAAATTTAAACTAGCTTTTAAAAATATATAAAATTCAAGTTCAAGGATGAAAAATATTCCAATGGTATGAAAATAGAAAATTCCAGTCCTCATAAGTACCCTGTTTTAAGTAAAAAAAAAAAAAAAAAAATATATATATATATATATATATATATATATTCATATAGGATTTAAAAGTCAGAATTCTACTGTGCAACACCTAGAGCTTTATTCCTAGGGCTTTGGTTCATTAGGTATATCCTGGAGATCTTTCTATACTGACCCTTCTACTACAATTTTTGCAGCAGCTGCATTGTATGGATGTACCATAATTTATTTAACCAGACACTAATTTATAGGAAAAAATCCCCTGGAGACAACCTAAATGCCTATTCTTCTCCCTGAATGCTACAAAAATCACACCTGTACTATTATATACAAAACATCTTTGTGGATTTGTGAAAGCATCTGTAGGACAACTACAAAAAAGTCCTCAAAGGGCATATGAGGTTCCAACAACATACACCATCATTCCTTGTAGTATCTTTTTTTTTTAAAGATTTATTTGAGAGAGAGAAAGCATGACCACACGAGTGGGAGGGAGAGGGAGAGAGAATCTCAAGCAGACTCTGCGCTGAGCGCGGACCCCACATTGGGCTCTATCTCATGACTCTGAGATCAAACCTGAGCCAAAACTAAGAGTTGGACGCTTAACCGACCGCACCACCCAGGTGCCCCTCCTTGTAATATCTTCTTAATGACTCTTTTTAAAATTTTAAAATCATCCCTCTTGTCATTTTAGGTTAATTCTATTATAATGACGATTTTTTTCCTTAAATGTTGCTGCTGTTTGCTCATTTTCAAAAGAGCTACTTTTCTTTTTTGACATTTAAATAGATTATTTCCTTTTTAAGGAAATTGGCCCCATGTAATAAATTTTCCTAATATTTTCCTGAAGTATGACTTCTCATTTTGTTTAGAGTCTTTTTTCCATGCAAGAAAGTTCTATTAGTCACATTTATTAATCTTTTCCTTTATGATTTTGTCATGCTTAATAACAGGTATAAACTGTATACTCACAAACTAGGGTGTAAACAAATACTTTTTTTATAACTCAATTTTAGCTTTGATTCGGGCTCCCTAATGGCCAAATGTACCCTCTTATACTTTGATATAGTTTGTTGTTCTATCTACTGGCCCTTATCTATTGACACAGGGTGCCTCCGTAAGCTCCGGCTGGGAAGTCAGTCACACCTTTTCTATTCTCAGATTCCTTCAAATGTCAAGAAAAATTTTCTTTGACCTATGCCCCACATACATATCAAACTCAAGGAGGAAGTGGGGAAGCAAGGCATATTATTCTTAATTTGCATTCTGTTCCTACTTTAGAACAATTAATCTATCATAATTTCTCGTGTAGGTGAACATGTGAGAAATATGGTTTATCTTTTTATTTTTTGTGTAAGGAGAGATAATTTAATGATTAAAAATGTACCTGTATCATAGAATAAATTTCCCTTGCACTTGGGAGTATTCCTAAGCTTTTTCCTACTCTATCCAAACTGTCTCTTATGCCAGTATTTAACTTATTTTAAAGTGTAGCCTCATACTACATTTTATTATCTAGTAAGGCAATTCCTCCTTCATAATTCTTTTTCAGAATATTCCTGGCTATCTCAATTGTTTTTCTAGATGAAGCATAAAGAAAATTACTTTCTATGTGTGAAGCGGGACCTCTAAAGCATTTTGATTTTTACAGGCAATATAGAATGCTGGTTAAGAACATGGACTTTGGTAATCAAGAGGGCTCTGGATTTGAATGTTGGCACGATGTTTTAGTAGCTCTAGGACTTTAGGACTTGAGATATTTATCCCAATATGTTTTATTATCTGTAAATGTACACTGTTACCTACCATATGGAATTGTGGTTAAGATAAAATACCTGAGACCTACTAACTATCCAATATATGGTAGCAAATATATATCTTTCATTATTATAAAAGCTAAAGAGTCTTCCATATGCTTAATAGTTACCATTTATATTCTCTCTAGTATGAACAGTGTTCTATAGAAAGATTTTTCCTTATGGTTTTATCCATTTTCCATAACTGTGAATTCAAATTTTTGTTTATCAATATCAGAGTGACTACTTACTGCTTTTAAAAAAATCTTATTTGTAGTTTTTTGTTTTATAAAATATTTCACACAATTTTCTCCTATCTTTAACAGTCAAGAAAATGATTTCCCCTTAATACATGGCTTATAGGGATGGTGTCTTGATGTGTACAACATACTTTCAAATGGTTCAACTATAAAAATATTTTATTATAGAATAAGAAAAAATACAGCAAAGCATTAACAATTTTGGAGTCTAGTTTGAGTATATAGTTGTTCAGCTTTTCTCTAAGTTTGAAAATTCTTATAATAAAAAGTTAAAGAAGAATAGAGTACTAAGGATCCTAAATGTGTATAATATGCAGCATTTATGGTTAAGTTCTTCTAAGTCTTACAAAAGGATTCTTCAACAACTGGGGTATAACTTTATATATTCCTATTTACGCTCTCCCCATGTATGTCTGAGGACTCTAAGACAGGAAGGGGACCAAACATGGGCCAATATGGCTAGAGCACGGTGGTGAGAGGGGAGAGTAACAGATGCTATCTGCTCAGGGGATTAGCACCAAATCATGCAGAGTCATTGGTCATGTTAAAGATCTGTCCTTTTACTAAGAGCAAGAGTTAACTGAGAGGTTTTAAAAGATCACCCTAGTTGCTATATAGACAATAGACCATATTCTATAAAATGAAATATGTGTAGCTTTTAAATGGTTCAGAATAATATTTAATGATATGGAAAAAAACCCCATCAATTTATGAAGCAAAAAAAGCTCTGAAAACTGGATGTTCAGAATATTTGTATTAATTACTCTTTTTTAAAAGAAAAAGACATGATTGAACATAAGCACATTCAGAAAAAAGAGTTAAAGTAGATGAGCATATATACAAAACAATCCTTCTCTTTATACTCCTTTATTCCTTGTCTTATTTCTTCATAGCTCTTATCATCCTCTGACATGTCATATGTTTGTTCACGGCTGTCACCCTTTCCTCCCCGCCCCTCACCTCAATCTAAGCATCATGAAGGCAGGGATTTTTGCCTGTTTCGTTCATTGCTAAATAGCCACCCTATAACAGTGCTGGGCACAGAGCACAGTGCTTAAATATTTGCTGAATAAATGATATATGTATGTATCTATGCATTCATGCACAGACATATACATAAAGTATCAAAGTATATACACCAAAAAGTTAACAGATTATCTCCAGGTGGTACAATTTTGAAATGTTCTTTTGTAATTTTATTTCCCGTATTTCTTAAAATGTACTTGTGATACCTTTTGACAAAAAAAAAAAAAAAAGGGAGTACATTTCACGAAATGATTTTCTAAAACATCAATAATTTCTAAAAGACATAATTTATTTGGTTCAGCAAAACTTTCCCATTTAAGTTAGTTCAAGAGTAAAATACACTTGCAGCTTTCCAGGTAAAGAAAGTATTTTTAAAACCCAAAACTATATACATCTATTTCTAGGAAATAAATTACATAATAAATTACATAATAGTAACATTAAATTATAAGTGAAAATGAGATTCTTGCTTTGAGTAGAAAGGTGTAGAATGGTGAAGCCAAGTAAAAAATGAAATAAACTAGAATGAGTTCTGAATTCAATTCAGTAATTATTGAATGCCTTGACTAAATACCTAAGATAATCCAATTTTAAATTACAATTATATAAAAAGTTAGAAGTTCCTTGAAGATAGTATCTGTCATTGAAATTTTTGAATAAGTCTACATGCAACATTGAATAGGCCAGCTGTGTTCAAATAACTTCAAATAGTCCAATAAAGAGTTTGACAGTTAAAAAAAGATAGAATGCTGGATTCTAAACTTAGATTTTTTTTTTTAACTTTAGGACTTCTAAGCGCTTTTAACATGCTAATGTAAGTTGTGGTTGTTCCACAGCAGGGATGCAGTCATTCAAGCCTATGACCACAGAATCATTTTTTCAGAAAGTATCTATTAATAGCTCACAGAGAACTTTTGTAATACAGTCTGGGAAATGTTGGTATAGAACAAAAACTAGAGATACGGAGCAGAATATCTAGGATTAAGTTTATTCATTCATTAATTTAGTCCTTATTTATTGAGTGCCAATCATGTACCTGGCACTGGGAACACAATGTTGTAAATAAAATACACATAGTTCCTAACGCTGTAGAGCTTACACTCTAGTAGGGAGAACAGATACTAACAAAACAGCCCTAAAAATAAACTGTACATTGTGATAAGTGCTCTGAAGAAAAAGATACAGTGTGTTATGGTAAAAGAAAAGGACATCAAGGACAGTATCATTTTCAGTGCAAAGGGACATTTAAGCTAACATTGGCAGCAATGGGAGTTAAAAGATTGTTTTAAGAAAAGGGGATAACTATGTTTTTGGTTTTTTTTAAAGATTTTATTTATTTATTTGACAGAGACACAGCGAGAGAGGGAACACAAGCAGGGGGAGAGGGAGAGGGAGAAGCAGGCTTCCCGATGAGCAGGGAGCCCGATGCGGGGCTCGATCCCAGGACCCTGGGATTATGACTGGAGCCGAAGGCAGATGCTTAACTACTGAGCCACCCAGGCGCCCCAGGGGATAACTATGTTTGAAGACCACTTACGTATTTGACACAGTGGGTAGGTAAAATATCTTTATATTATAGAATATTTATATTAAGCACAGTTGCAAGAATTAATCACCAAAACACCAAGAAAAATTCCAATTTTTCATAGAATAACAGAGGCATAAATTCTCGTTTGGTTTTACAGGTGAACAAAGTAAATAAAATTAAATAATCTAAAGAATTCTTTAATATTTGATCTTACATAACTGGAATTAGATGAACTACAACTTATGATTAAGCAAGTAACTTAAAAAAGGTTCTTGCACTGTAATTATGTTTTCTATACGCAGCAATATGGACAATAAAAAAGAGGATCAGAAAAGACTGAACGATGATCTTTAAGGTTCAGAGGCACCCTGTCAAGTCTCTGTGAACCTTGCTATCATGGCACTGGGCTCCAAAAGTATTCACTCTTGTTACTTCAGCCTGCCTAGTACACTGAAAGGGCATGGGTCTTACAGACAGAGACCTACTCAAGAATCCTAGCTTCCTCATCAGACAACAGCAAATCACTCTGCTAGCTATTTGTATTATTTTTTGTTTTTTTCCCCTTACCCATCTTTTCCTCTCTTCTCTCCATCAGTAAATGTTTTTTCTTTTACTCTCCTCTTCGTTATTTTTGTTTACCTCTAGAAAAATAATTGCCCTTCCAGGTGGCTTTTTATGGTTTTTGTTAAATGCATTGGTAGTTAATGTGAAAGGATTAACTGGCTCTGAACAGGGCATGTCACTTGCATTTGAGAAATCAGAAAACACCATTTTTAATCATTAAGTGAGAATGACATTAGCTATGTGTAGATAAAACCTATCTGAAGAGACATTACTGCAAATGTGTCTTAAACATCTGCTCTGTGCCTCTGCTCACATGGATGGATACATCTGCTGACATTACCATTCACCATACCCCCACTCCACCATGGAAAATTCCCACTTGTTCTTCAAAGTCTGGTTTAAAATTACCTTTCCTCTCTCTCCCCTTAGCAGAAATGCTCCCCAATTTGTGCTTCTACAGTACTACAGTCTGTACTTAGAAATTGTAATTATTTGTTTATATACTGATCTCCAAAATGTAGACACTATGTTTAATTAACCTTTGTATTTTTTCCTTTTAAAGATGTATTCTCTTGTATTATTTGGGGACTCTGATTTTTTTAAGGATGAGGACTAAATACAATTATCCTGATAACCTGCTCAGCATCTAGTACAATATTTTCCAGTACTTTATAAAATATCATTAAAGAAAAATGGTATCAGTCTAAATAAAGTGCATAAAAAATAAAAATAATATTTCTATTTACTTTATAATATCTAATACATATTAGCAAACCAAAAAGAGCTATTCAAAGTTATATTGTACAAATTCCTAAACAAAGATTAAATTATATTCACTTATTCATTAAGGTTTTATTTAAGCAAATAATGACCTTAACACTTAAACATAATAATTAAGACCACATTTAGACCTTTTGGGTTATGGAATTAAAAACAGGTTATTATACGCAACAATGTATAAAATTCCTTGGGGGAAATAAGTGATTACTAATTTGTAAAAGGCCACTTAAGAAATTTAACCCCCTGATTATTTATGCATGTAGAGCTAGACTCCATTGCTACCTGAAAAGCACTGAGCTGAATTACTTTCTCTCCTATTTTCTAATGACATTTCTAAGAACTAAAACATCAATGCCTATTCAGGAACATGGCTCCAGCAAGGACTCCGTAGTTTTTCTACATCCAAACAGCCGAATTCTTGATTGGCTCATTATTATAACTTTGACTGGTTTCCCTACATCCATTTTTTGGCCATTCTTCTACAGAATAGCCAATCTGTTAATATTCAAGTCAAATCATGCTATTATTCCATTTAAAATATTCCAATTATTTCTTACCTCATTCAGAATAAAAGCCAAAGTTCTTAAAACTGCTTACGAGGTCCAGCATGATTTGCATTCCCCTCTCCTTGTTACCTTTCTGGCATCATGTACGATTCTCTTCACTCACTCTGCTCTTGCGTACTAGATTCCTTGCTTTGTTTTCAAACTTAAATAGCTTGCTCCCTCACCTTCTTCAAGTATTTGTTCAAAAGTCACCTTTGCTAACAGATCATTCCTTGCCAGCTCTCCTACTGTACACCCCCCAGAATGGCTAAACTCAAGGCTCACAACATCAAATGGTGGTGAGGATGTGGAATAACCAGAACTCTTATACACTGTTAATGATAAAAAGGTACGCAGATCTCATAAAACCAAACATACACAGTCCATAGGGCCCAGCAATCCCACTCACAGGTATTTACCCAAGCCCCAACAAGACGTGAATAAGACCATTCATATGATTTTATTCCTAACAGTCCCAAAGTGGAAACAACCCAGATGTCCATCAACAGGACAGATGAACAAACTAGGGCAGAGTTAATACAATGGAATATTATTCTACAACAAAAAGGAACTGCTAATACATGCAACAATATGAGTAAGTCCCAAAAACATTGAGGTGAGTAAAAACAGATTTACACAAGAGAGTCCACATTCTTTGCGTCCATTTATGTGAAGTTTTAAAACAGGCAAAAATAATCTATGGTGAAAAAAATCAAAACAGTACTTGTTTCTGGGGAGTGGTGGCAAGGATTGATTGGAAAGGGGAACGAAGAGATTTTCAGTGATGACGGTAATAATGCTCCATATCTAGATGAGGGTTGGGTTATGAAAGTATATGAACTGTCAAAATTCAGATAATATAAACTAATTATTTGTGAATTTCTGTGCATGTAAATTTTACCTCAAAAGGAAAAAAAAGGTAAATACTGAACCAAAATTAATGACATCTATGCTGAAATATTTAGGAAAACATGTACTATCTGCAGTTTCCTTTGATATGCACCAAAAAAAAAAAAATTGGAGAGATGATGGATGTGTGATAAAGCAAGTACAGTAAAATGTTAGTAGGAGAATCTAGCTAGTGGGTATATAGATGGTCACTGCAAATTCTTGAAACTTCACTGTATGTTTGAAAATTTTCACAACAAAATGTTGCAAAAAATATGGAATCACTCCCCTCTCTTAACCCCAGAACACTTTATCCGCCCCCCTGCTTTGTTTTCCTCTATAGCACTTACCTCCTTATAGACTACTGAATTTACTTACTGTTTTATTTATTGTCGTCTCCTCTACTTAAAAGATAAGATCCATGAAGGTAGGAATTTGTTTTTTGCTTAGCTTTACCTCAGGTCTAGAACTGTGCCTAACACACACAAATATCCAATAAGTATTTACTGAATAAACGAGCCAGTGAATTGGGCCAGTTATTTAAGGTCCACAAATACTGGCCTGGAACAGAATTCATAAAAAACTAAGATTAAATTTCATAAAAGCAAAGAAAAAATTAAGACTTGAACACATTTTGCTTTTGTATTTAAAATACTCAAGGTGAATAGTTAAAATAGTCGAAGATATGGACTATTTGGGAAGGAAAAGAACGATTCAATACTTATTATTTTCTACAAGGAATAAATGGTAAAAGATCCTAGGACTATTACCCTCTACCCCTCCTCCCACTTAAAGCTCAGTATCTTGAAATTACTTTTATTTCTAGAGTATAAAACAGTAAAAGATTGCTAAGGTTCAGGTAAAAAAGTCCAGTCTTGTTACTTCTCTGTAGTGTGAAATATTTGTCAATTTACTACTTTTCTTACAAAATATTCAGGACATAAAGTTACTAAGTAGCATGGTGGTCAAAGGCAGCCCTAGGCAAAATTAAGTTCAATTTTGATGCTTGTCTTCTCATGTCCTTTATTTGTAGCCCTTACATCCCTTTAGACTTGGGTTGTCCTGCATTTACCAAGAGCCTACATGCCCAGTGTTATAACTGGCATGTGAAGGGGAAGGGACTAAAATTAGTTTCTTTCTATTCTTACAGGTGACAATCTAAGTGGAATGTTTCCCTAAAAATTAAATTTAAAAAGGCCCGAGAAGCTCTTTTTTTTTGGTTATAATCTTTCTGCTGATGATTTCTAAACCTCCAACATATCCTGGAGAGCTAGTCATCTGCCATTATTTAATGCCTTTTAACTTATGCAGTCAAATAAAATACAAACGGTGTTTCTCATTTTGGGGGGTTAATACCCTAAATCAACAGCTTGAATAATCTAATTTAAGCGTGTCTAAAACTAAACATGTTTATATAATCTAATACAAACAAAAGCTATGCCAAGACTTAGTCCTTAGCCCTTGCACATACTCACTCTTGCAATTTCATCCACTTTCATAGCTTTAACTGCCATTTGTATGCTGATGACATGATTCAAAATCCTAATTTCTAGCCCAGAATTCTGCTAAACTCCAGGCTTATGTATAAAGACCTCTTACTACATGTTCTACAGATAGACTTCACATAACATGAACATCCCCATGTGCTGACTCTCCAAATCTATTCTTCCTCCAGTATTACCTATTGCAGTGAATTAACAGCACCATCATATATCCAGTCACCCAAGCCAGAAGCCTTGACTTTTCCATCTCTCTCTTGCTTCCGACTTCCCCATTTCCAAACAAGGCCATCAAATCCTACAGATTTTTCATTCATTTTAGGTCTAGAAATCATTCAGTGCCTTTTTTTTTTTTTTTAATCCCACTGTCTTCAGTTCAGGCAGCAACTAGCCTCCTTACTTCTGGTATCACACTATTCTCCAATTACCTTCTATAGCTGTAGCTGCCAGGGTCTCTCTGAAAGTTGGATCCCATCACTCTCACATTTAATCCTTGGCTCTCTACTGCCTTCAGGATGAAATTCAAACTTCTTGGCATGGCAAACAAGGTCCTTCGTGATCTAGCTCTAGCTAATTCTTTTGGTCCAACACCTTACCACTTTCTACTCTGAATTTCACACTCTAGCCATAGGGAACATCTAATAGACCTTTCTAGTAATACCTACATGTGATGTTCCCTTTCTTTAAGTCCATCTAAATCTCTCTCTATTGTTTATAATTCTACTAGGATATCTACCCCTTTCAAAAACTCTCTTACAACTATTACATAACACTATCACAGTGGTAGAATAGAATACAGGTACAGGTGATTTTTTAAATGTCTATAAAAGTTCATATAATTAGCTGGATTCAAACCCAGCTGTGACTCTAGAATGAACTCTTTTTTAAGATTTTATTTGAGAGAGAGAGAGAGAGAAAGAGAGAGGGCATGAGTGGGGGGAGGGGCAGAGGGAGAGGGACAAACAGAAACAAATATATCCCCATATATTGCTTATTAGTTACAAGGGAAAACTAGTAACTATACAGTGGCGAAATCGGCCCACACCTTGAACTGGGTTATCAAAACTAACATTACCAATCAGGGGCAGAAAAATTATGTGCCTCAGGATGTGATACTATGAGACTACAACATCCTTTATATAAAATTCTACCTGGGAGTGCAAAACCTGAATCTAATTGAGAAAACATCAAACTCAAAATGGGGTCCTCTATTAAAAAAAAATATCAAAGGGACCGTAATCTTCAAAAACTGTCTGCGTCATAAAACATTAAACATCCACTGAAATATTTAGGAATAAAGGGCCATGATGTAGGCAACTTACTCGTAAATGGTTTGGAAAAATATGTGTGTGTGTGTGTGTACATGTGTTTGTGTATAATAAGAGTGTGTGAAGAAAACAATAAAGCAAATTGGGCAAAATGTTAACAACAGATATGTGTGGGTGTACTATTCTTTTTCTTGCAAACTTTTTGTAAGCCTGAAATTATTTCCAAGTAGTTTCTTTTTTTGTTAAAGAGTAAAAAGAAAAAAAAAAAAAAGACTCCCTGAAAGCAAGAGGGAGAGATGGAAGTATTTCTTCCAGAAGTACTGCCAAGTAACTGCACCATCTCTGATCTCTGTAAGTCAGTGAAAGTTTTCTGGCTCTTAATTTCCTTACCTGAACTAGATATTATCACAATACTGTCTTCTGAATAGTTGTAGAGATATCAAGTGTTATGTGAAGATTTCTGTGATTTTGGGAAATGCACAGACAGGGATAAGCAATGTCTAACAGTTTCTTTACAGAATAATCCTCACAGATTTTACACATACTAAAATACACCAGATTTTCCAAATCAGTAATACAGAAGTCAACATGCCCTAATTATTGACCACTGTTAGTGTGATTCATCTCAATATTTGGTGGGACCCAGCCTTTAATTTTCAGGACTAAAAACTACGATAAGCATTAAAGTTATAATGTAAAACCATGGCATATAAAAACCATTCTCTTCTACAATAATAGAGTCTATCAATTTTGGGAAACATAACCTTATGACTCCACTGTTCAACTCATACTAAGGTGTTTTTCAGTAAGTTTATTTTTAAAATGGGGGGCTGTTTTTAGACTACAAAATCTGACAACAGAACTCCCTTTTATGGACAGTAATGCAGATTAGTGGTTGGCAAACTATAGCCTGGCGGGGGGCAAATCCAGCTCCCCATCTGCTTTTGTAAACAGTTTTCGTAGAACATAGCCACACTCATTCATTTACATATTGTCCATGCTGCTTATGCCCTACAATAGCAGAGCTGAGTAGTTGTGACAGACTGTAAGGGCTGCAAAGCCTAAAATATTTACTATCTGACTCTTATGCAAAGTTTGGAGAATCCTGATACTGATATAGTTATTTACGCTGCTTATTTCTGAAGATTCAGCAGTTAGGTTGTGGTAAGGTGGGTCACTGACAGACATGAAAGCATGCTCTACTATTTACATGGTGAAAATGACAGAGAGAAGAGGGAAGTAAGTTTATTATGTAAAATTGTATTATGTTCAGACCCTATATTAGATACGTCATCTCCACTCATAAGATGTATTATCATACCTATTTTACAGGGAAAGTGAAGCTCAGTAAGATTAAGTCACTTGCCCGAAGTGGTAGAAGTAGGATTTGGATTGAGGTCTGACTCCAGAACCCTATGGTCTTTCTACTGTGGCTTAATTCCTCCTTCTTGTCTTCTTTTGCCTTCCCCATGTATGGCTGAGCTCTGGTTGGTACTCAGGGGAGGACTCAATACTAAGAGAGAAGCAGAAAGGACTTTAAACAGCTGAAGAGATGAACAACAGCATCATGGCTACAAGGATCAGTGGAAAGTTACAACCAGGTAAGTTGAGGAAGTAACAGCGATTTCCTAACTTCTCTTACAGGATTCTCTTTGGAGTGCTTTACTAAGTCATTGCTCAAAAACTTAACTCTGGTAATACCCAGGCACTGTGTATATGAAGATTGGACTGCGGAAGATTAACTCCTAGGAGAACCAAGACCATGTACCTATGTTTCCTGTGTAACTAACTACTTTTAATCGTCTATCATCCCTACATATATAGAGGTCTACAGTAAAGAGTAAAGTATGTTTCACTTTATTAAGTATTGTTTTATCTTGCTGAATTAGACAGTAGAAATACATTAAAATTTGTACTTCTTCCTCTGGACTTCCAAGACTTCGCTTACACCTTTGGCACCACATTTACCAAATGTAGAAACAAAATAATCTTCTTTTTACAGAAATAAATAGGAATAGGAGTTTCCCTCTAAGAAGAGAATCAGCTTTGAATTAAAAGCAAATTAAGAAGGAATTCATTTTGGCTTTAAAGTACTTTATTTAGGTACAATTATATAATCTACCATAAAATAAGTCAAGAGGATACTAAATGATTTACCACCCTAGAGAGAGAAGGATCTACATAAGAACAGATTGAAACAGTCTCAAGTTAGACTAAATGTGATCATTCCCTGTTCTTTCATAAAAAATAAGAGATTTATCTACTGTATTTTCCTGCCAGTCAATGTAGCAATTGAGACTTAGCTGTTACACTCGTCTTACTAATATTTTGTTTTACCCATCAAAAATATAAACTTTCAGGGTTTGTACGAATGCTAAGATTTGTGCATGTTTAAGGTAACTGTGGAAAACATTAGAACGTGGCTAATATAGGAAGAAATCATAGTTCATAATACACTAAAACTAATCACACAAAATTTTCTTCCTTAACTAACACCAAGTCCCATGGTTTCACCAAAACCACAAAACTCCCAGTGTAATTTCTGAAGGTGTGGTCTTCTGCAGTGGCTAAAAAATAAAAGGAGCTCTGACGGTCTCAAAACTTTCTTGTTTAATTATATGTCTGTATCCTTCACTTACTCAAACTCACTCCCCCTTTATTTAAACTAACACATTGTTAGATGAAAATAATTATTTTATAATCTCAAATTATTCTAATTAATTTAATGCTATTTTGTGCCACAAATTATCTCCTTGTAAGTTATAAAACATATTGTATGGGAATAAAATTTCTGATTTTTATTTTTATTAGAATACTCTTTATTAAATAGGAAGAGATATACAAGGTATACTACCTAAAAGCACACACTTTGATGTCAAAAACCTGGACTGGAATCCCAATTCTGCCACTTATTGTGACTTAACTTCTCTAAACCTAAATTTTCTTATTAGTAAAATGAGGTAACTGCTATTATAAAGGTAAATGAGATAAGAAATGCAGGTAACCTCTTAGCATACACCTAGCACACTTTTATTAGTTTTTCATAATATAAATAATGATACCAACTTAACGTTTTTTCCTTATTAGTAAAGGGCAGAAAATGCTACCTAATTTATAAAGGTTGCATTGAGGAGTGAGATTATGTCTATAAAGTGGTGGTGTATTATTATTGTAACAGCAATTTAAATTTTGGTCTATATTACTAATAGAAATTGCTTTACTGTAGCTATATTTGGATCAGTAAGTTATTAAGTCCAAATTTACCTTGTTTTCTTAAATGATATACTTTCTCCTACTAATCCTATAAATGCAGATACTTTATTTTATTTTAGTAGGCTCCAAGCCCAGCATGGAGCCCAATGCCAGGCTTTGAACTCACAACCCTGAGATTGAGACCTGAGCTGAGATCAAGAGTCTGATCCTTAACCAACTGAGCCACCTCCGTGCCCCAAATGGGGACATTTTAAATCTCCAATTAATTTTTATTGGCAGACTGTCACTGTTAAAACAATCTTAACCTCTGAAGACAGTAAAATCTCACTCACTGTAGAACTTTAAATGACAAATTCAGGCACCATATTAGTGACCACACTCACTTTTTCAGCTTTTGCAGAAGAATGAGGTCCTCTATACACTTTAAAGTACAAAAGGAAAAAAGAAACATGCACTGCAGTCATAAGGAAGCCCTGTCCTCCCAGCTTTCCTGATCAAGTTAAATTAATGGCAGTAATTCATTTCAAAGATTATTTTTACCATACACTTTACCCCACAATGGATATGAGATAACTCACTGGAACATTTTTAAACTAATTTAATGCTACCTCAAATAAATCTGGTTTCCCCTTTCCTATCGAAATGAGAGAAAAATGCAGAACTTTTATCTGGGGAGGAAGAGCAAAAGGTTGCAAAACTCGAATAACATACCTATAGCAATTTTAGATTTAATCCTAACACATTTAAATTATTATCTCTATTTAGTTGGTATTTATAGCCATAAGAGAAGGAAAATTCTATTCTTTCTTGCAAAGGTCTTTAGGTTCATAGAAACATTACACAAATTCTCTTATTTCATAGCAGAAAGAGATGAAATTACTAAATAAAGCTTCCAGATAATATTTAAGACAAGTTTCCTACAAAAGTATTAAGTAAATCATGCTAAAAAGTTTGTATCGTCTTAGGAGCTGCATTAAATTTGGTCAGAATGAAAGGCTGATTCCACTACACCTAAACAAGAGTAAGCAATACACTTCCATGATCTCATTTTAAAGAAGTAAACTGTGGCAGACACTGTCATCTTTTTTTAACCCCATAAAGGCAAATCAATTTTCCAGTAATAAATGGTAGCAGAGGGCTTGTATTAGACCTTAGTTAGGAATTATGTTTTTTTCAATCTGATGATGATGACCAAAATAAACATCTTAGTTAAGTGAGATATTTGTATTATAATCTGACCAAACCATGGTCAGAATGCAAGTTACTATTTAAATGGAGTGAAGAAGGATAGGTTAAAAATCTTAAGTTCAGAAGAGACAAAACATAGCTTACTGAAGGTATACTTTACAGAAAGAAAAAAAAAAAGAGATTTATTTATTTTACAGAGAGCGAGCAAGCAGGGGAAGGGGCAAAGGGAGAGAGAGAGAATCTCTAAACAGACTCCCTGCTGAGCCTGGAGCCTGACCTGGGGCTTGACCCCAGAACCCTGGGATCATGACCTGAGCTGAAACCGAGTCAGCAGCTTAACCGCTTTAACCGACTGAGCCACCCAGGCGCCCCTGAAGGTGTACTTTTTATCTGTCTTCACAAATGTCCTCAAATATCCCCCTTTCTTCATCTTCTTCCCCCAATACACAAAGATAAATACTGAAAGTGTGATAGATAGCCTTTAGTTCTGTTCATCAAATTATTCCTGGCTGCCTTCCAGACACACAATAATATTGCGTTTTCTGGCTCTCCTGTGGCTGGTGGGGCTAGGTGACTAATCCTGGTCAATGAGTTGTGAATCAAAGCAACTTATTATTTCTAGGCCAGAGTATTTAATTGCTGGTGAAAATCTGAAATCTCCTTCCACCTGCGACCATTCTTGAGTTGTTGACTGCTACATCTGCCTGGTTCCCCAGCTGATCCATGAAAAAATGTTACATAAAACAAGAAATAAACTTTTAAACTTGTTTGTTATCACATCATAACCTAGTTGATCCTGAATGACATAAACTGGTTCCAGAAGTGGGATACTGTTATAACACAAAGGCTAAAATATATGCCAGTAGTTTGGGGGCCAAGTAGCAAGGAAACTTCTCAGAGTATGGAAGGCCGGTAATCCATATTAGGCAGTACAAAATACTTGGTAAAAGTCAGTTATGATAGCTTGAAAAGCAAATAATGTACTTAATAAACCTGTAGCTCTAGAAGAGGTTAAAAAAAACTGAACATTAAAATGGTGTGTTGGTTGCTCTGTGTTTGGTATTATAAGAAACACATTTTTAAAACTGTTTAGTTGGTAAGCAGGAATGAAAAGGAAGAGTCCAAAAATTTAGGGACTTGTTGCCTTTGAAGAATTCTTCTCAACCCCAGCCGTAAGTGTAAAAATCAAGGCCTTTGGCTAACAAAGGAAGAGTAATCAACCTTGAGGGTAAGGTTGAAATCAGAGTAGGGCCATGATACTTACAATAAAACATTTGAATGGATTAGAGTCTCAAAAGCAGAGACACAATTAAAACTGCGTTAGTGCTTTCAGTTGAACAAAATGCTCACAGGAGAAGGAGAGAAGACACTAAGAGTGTAGCTTTCCAGCAAAAGTTAATAGGTTTATGCTACTAGCAATTAGGAGACTGACATCTGATAAAGAACTATGAATATAGGCTACCGGCATACGGAGCTAAATGGAAACACATTAGAAGCCTACAAAGTTGTGCTGCTGACAATCAGAAATCAAAAGCCCAGATTAAAATCTGATTTAAAAATACACTTGCATTAGCTCCCCAAAAGGCATATTTTCCAATACCTACTTCAGATGAGGCTAAGGAAAATGATGGAGAATGAAAGAATGTCAAGAACCACAAAACAATGGACTGGGGAGACCCTCCGGGAGAGAAAATTTAGTACCTAAACAAAAATATTCCCCATATCCAGGGGAAGGGGACCCTTATAAAGTCAGCCTGGTGGGATTTTTGGTTACTACGGATTAGGGAGTGCTGTATTTCCCTCAACCTTCCAATATCCAAATGGGAGTGTTTATTGTGGTTATCATGGCCCTGTTATTCCGACGTATACAGGGGTAGAGGGGTAGCAGGTGGTGGTACAGATAGTATTTTCATTTACAGATCTCCAGATCAAGAGAAACACATCCAAACCAATGAGAATTATGTGTAGAGAGAATTATGTGTATCACCTGGAAATCCTAATACTTCAAGCTTGATGCTGTTTACCTGGGACTTTGGGGATGGGTTCACTGGGGAGGAGATGAGTGTATTTTGCAGTAAAGACAGTGATTCCAATCTTTGGTTGACCAGAAGGGCAGATCTGTCATTAGTGTTGTTTGCCAAATATTTTTTTTTCTTTGCCTTCTGGTCATATGGTAGGATTGTACCTCCTAGTCCCTTCATAGTTAGTTAGGTGCAACCATGTGGCTCATTCTGGCCAATGAGCTGTAAACCTAGGTCACATGTAATTACTGGCCAGAGTATTTGAATCACTGATACAAGGTAAGAGATCTTTCAGAGTTCTTTCCTCTATTACAGTGTCCAGCAAAGTTCAGGATAGAGGCTGCTCTGTCAGCTTAATCCTGGAGTGGGGTCATGTAGAACAGAACCTCCAAATCAACCCAATGGACAATGAAGTCAGAAATCAATCTTTGGGGGCACCCGGGTGGCTCAGTTGGTTAAGCGTCTGACCTGGGCTCAGGTCATGATCTCAGGGTCCTGGGATTAAGCCCCATTATGGGTTCTGCACTCAGTGGGGAGTCTGCTTGTCCCTCTCCCTCTGCCCCTCCCCCCACTTGTGCACTCGTGCTCTCTCTCAAATAAATCAGTAAAACCTTTGTTCTGATGATGAAGGGGAAACCATTAACATCACTGAATATCTGAGTCAGAGCAAGCTTATAGATCAACTAGTTCCAGTTCCTTCTACAAATGATAAAAGTGAGGTCTATGTAGTTACATGACTTGTCTAATCACATAGTAACCATATGGTAGAAAAATTTGATGGAAACATCATTACCCTCATGTAATTCTAAATTACAATGGGATTTATGCTGTTAATCTCTAAACACCAACTCTGGGATAGATTGAATTAGAAACACATAAATAAATTAACAATAGGCCACTCCAGCCTTTCATTCAACAAATATTGAAGGCATTAAGCTCCAATGCTAAAAATACTTGGAGCTAAGAGTCATATGGTAAAGATTAATCAAATAATCACATAAATGAAATGGAAGTTTATAACAGTAATTGCTAAAAAAGATATGTTATGGGAGCATGTAACAGACCTATATCTTAATGGGTAGATAACTAAAGAAGTGACCTGGAGCTGTGATCTGAGGGATCTGTGGGAGATTACTAAACCAACCCGTAGAGAAATAATTCATCAGTACATGGCAAAAAATGAGAAATTATCCTGTGGATGGTGGGACCTGGAAGGCTTTGGAGGAACTAAAAGGAGGTAGGGGCCAGATTACATAAGGCCTAATATATAAGCCACTCTAAGAGCAATGGGAGCTCTTTATAGGTTTTCAGCAGGAAGTGACACAACGAGATTTCAGTTTGCAAAGGACCATTGGTTTTGTTAATACTGGGGAAGGCAGTAATTGCAGTCTTGGGAAGACTTGTTAGGAAGGTACTCAAATCTAGCAAGAGATGACAGTACTTTGAATTAGGAAAGTAGCAATGGAGACGGTAACATACGAACAACTTAAGAATTTTATTCAGGGTATTTTATGCTCTTGCTAGCCTATCTGAACTTTCATCCCGATTCTCTAACTTCTCCACTGTAATTCATAGTGAACCTGAATGCATTAAACTGAGTGAAAAGACAGCATAACACCAAGATGTTATGGGTAGCATAACATATTTATATCATAAGGATGCCTCTCTAACAGGCCCCAGCAGTATGTTTAGAAGATGCACATATACTAGGAATGAGTGGTCATCTTGTTTCATGCCACTTCATATAGTAAACATTAGATTATATTCCATTATTTCCCAAATGATAAGGCAGGCTATTTAGTGAAAATTTTCTAGATCTAAATCTTAGAAATTACAGATGCTTTATATTCAAACTTAAGATTTATTCCAGGAAGGACTTAAGGTAGCTGGGCAGAAATAAAGGGACATTATAGTTATTTAATTGGTTTCTTCCTAGTGATACAAAGCATTAGGAATCCTTCCTAATACTTCTAGATATGAACAAGAACCGAGGTTCAACTGAGAAATTTTATATGAAAAAACCCAATCCTAAAAATATAAAGACCAGGGTAGAATGTTAATCCTACCAAACATTTCTTTACTCTGTCCCATCTTCAAAAAAAACCAAGAAAATGTTTCATCACTGCAGAAGTTAGGAAATTGTGCAGTTTCTAAACTGTATTCTATAAAATCACAACACAAAAGTTGTAACAACAACAACAAAATACAATTCAATAGATGTTTTTAGATAGTGCACAGAAAAACTCAAGACAAAAGAACATATTTTTGTGGAGTTGATTCTATGATATTTACCAATATACCAAAAAAAAAAAAAAAAAAGACTGCTCTTATTTTATTGGAATTGCATTGCAAAGGAAAAATTCACCAAGGGCAAAAATTCATACAGAATTCTCATATATAGTTCAAGATGTCACTACAGTAGAGAAAAAGGAAACTTTAAAGAAGGTAATAAAGTGGTATTTGCAACCAAAACCTTGGTTTACAAAACACTTTCAGATCAGAGAAAAGGCATTTCAATGTAAACACTAAATTAGAGTAAAATGACTGATTTTGATCTTACATGATTTTACTTATATTTACTTCAAATGGGGGGAAAATAACTTTTCAGGAACTTAATGTTAGAAGTTGGTTTCCACAGTTTTATTAGATTCTGAGTGATAAACTACCCAAAGTAAAAATAGATATTTCTGATCTTTACAACAAGGAATTAAAAAGACTGCCTCATAGTTTATTTACCATATGAATTATAAGCCCCTTCAAGGAAAAGACATGACTATAGAGCCCATGATATTTATCATTATACTTTGTAAGTTTACAAATAGTTGATAAATGAACACAATATAAAGTAAATACTTTTAGCACAGTGTTTCACAAAATATATTTTTGGAAAGGTCATGACATTTGCTCTGGCTTAAACTTTTGGTATAATTATTAGAATGTCTCATGTCCTTCCTAATCTTACAAAAATACACAAAAATTATAGCTTAAACCCTACTTCATTAGCCTCACTCCAAAAGCTCAAAGACAGTTAAAATAGGTATCTGATTACCATTTTAGAACACAAAAAAATTGTGAAATACCTAGATTTTCTCAGAACACTTAAACATTAAGAAACATTTGTGCCAGAACAATATTAAGTGTTTAAGATACAACTATGTTTCTGCTTTCAAAGGGCTTTCAGCGTAAGAAATAATCAAAGAAGTGAATTTATTTTCTACAAGTTCAGGTTTTATATGACAGGGCTTGGGAAGGTATGTCAAGAAAGGCTTCATCAAAGTTGATAGCAAATAAGAGTTTGTTGAGTGAACCCATGGAAAGAAAAGAGGGACAGCGTAAGCAAAGGTAGAACTGAGCAACTAAGAGAATATTAAGTACAATAAGTAGTTCAGTTTGTTGAGCACAGTGTGTCTGGTAGCCTACAGCAGAGATGATGGTGGATCATTTCCAAGATTAGGTTATACAAGACTGCAGCTTGTTTTAGGCACTCTCCTGACATGAGGACACTCATAGAAATATTGCATCATTTGCTCTGGGGAAGCCCCATGTCAAGACTGAGGACAAACAGGTAGTAAATGGAGAGGCCCATGTGATGAGGAACAGAAGACTCAAGCCAACATAAGTGAGCCTGGAAGCAGACCTTCCAGTTGAGATGACTGCAACCCTGAACAGCTTTCTACAGATACCAAGCCACAATCACCTAAAAAAGCTACTCCTAGATTCCTGATCCTGAGAAAAGATAGGTCAGATTATTTGTTTTAAGCTGCTAGGGTTTGGATAAGTAGTTATGCAATCATAGATACACCTATGTTGGTACTGAGTCCTCACTGTATAACAAAAACCTAAAATATTGGAATGGCTTTGGAACTAGACCATGGCCTCTGAAGACAGTATTAGTGAAGAAACTATTAATAAAAGCTTCATGGTGTTTCTTAAGGCTGCAGATGAGGGCAGAATAGTGAGGCAGATGTTAGAGGAAGGGGCAGAAAATTTATTAACACTATTATCTTTAGTTATGTAAAAAGCAGAAAATTTACCTAATAAACTGGGTGATTTAGCTAAGGAGATTTTAAACTGAGAGCTGAAAGTGCTAACTTGTTTTTCTGCTTTATACAGGAAAAAAATGACAAAAAATAAACTAAATGAAGAACTGTTAAAGAAGAGCCAGGACTTGATGGTTTTGAAATTGTGCAGTTTCTCCAGGATGCAAACACTGAAATTTAGAAATGTACTCTGAGCCAAGATCAAATCCAGGGCACTAACAGGAAAACATGGTCTAAAACTAAATGGAGGGAGTGACTATAAAATCTTTTGTTAAAACCTCAGACAGATCAAAGACTGTTCCAGATAAAAGGCCTGGTAAAGAGAACTCAGATTCTCTCAAACAATAACGCCTTTTTAGGCGGCTTAAGGGTGTGGTCTCTCAGCAGCAGCTCAGGGTAGTAAAAGGCTTCTCTTAGACATGTATGGCTGTGGTGTTCAACTAATGAAATAGACCTCAATAAAATACATAGAAGACCCACAACATTTTTAAAAGAATTACATATTCTGAAACACAGGCAGCTTGAACAAGCGACGAGAGACAATACAAAATGAAACAAGGTCTTCAGAGTCCCAAACTGTTGGCAGGAAGCCAGCTAAGAAAACTCAGTAACAAACACATTCTACCTTTCATGAAAAACAAAGGATGAGAAGAGGGCAGAGCCAAATGCCCAAAGGGCAAAGCTGAGAGTCTTACGTGAATTATCCTCAGGAACTGACATCCAACCGAGAAACTACCATAATTTGTGTGACTGGATTTCAAAAATGCTTTGGACTGGGAACCCTCTTGTGTCTACCATCCCCTACCTTCTGCCTCCTGCTTTGAATGGGGACTGCTTTATAGGATTATCCTAAGGCTTACCCAGTATAGTATATTGGGTATGTGAGGGAGGGGGCAGATATTTCTCTTTAGCTTAACAAGTTGAGAGAAATTTGAGAAGCTGTACCTAAGGAACTACATCTGAGCAGCATCAATATATCTGAAACCAATTTGTATGAGATTCTGGGATATGAGCTGGATACTAAAATGGGATGAGACTTGTGGGGGCTTTGAAAGAGAGAGTATTCTGCATGTGGCTACTGTGGTAGCCAGCCTCCAATGATCCCCATCTTCCAGCATTCACAGCCTCGTGTGGTCGCTCCTACATTTACCAGACTTGGTTTGTATGACCAATAAATAGCGTATGACAGAGGTGACCATACATAACTTCCAAATTTAAATCATAAAAGACCACTGTTTCTGTCTCTCATTTGTGCTCTTTTCTTGGGTCCTGCCTTTGGGGTAAGCCTGCTGCTATACTGTGATGACAATGAGACAGTAACGGAGAAGTTCATGAACAGAGGCCTCCAGTCAGTGATGAACTGAGGCTCGCTAACAACTATGTGACGGAGCTTGGAAGTGAAATTCTCTAGACTCAGTCAAGCCTTTAGAAGACTGCAGTCCTACCCAAGAGCTTTACTGGGACCTTATGACTCTAGGCCAGGATGGTTCAGAGAAGCTGCTCCCAGATGCCTAGCCCTCAGAAACTGTGTGAGATAATAAGTGTTTGTTGTTGTTGTTTAAAGATTTTATTTATTTATTTGACAGAGAGAAGAGAGAGAGAGAGAGACAGCGAGAGAGGAAACACGAGCAGGGGGAGTGGGAGAGGGAGAAGCAGGCTTCCCGCTGAGCAGGGAGCCCGATGCGGGGCTCGATCCCAGGTCCCTGGGATCATGACCAGAGCCGAAGGCAGACGCTTAATGACTGAACCACCCAGGTGCCCCAAGTGTTTGTTGTTTTAAGCTGCTAAGTTTAGGGGTGATTTATTATGCAGCAATAATTAATACAGAATTTAAGCAGGGGAAAAGGAAAAGACTGGAAGTAGAGGTCAAGATCATCAGGGCCCAGGAAACCCCATTAAGGAGTTTTTGCATTTTATTCTATCAGAAAAAGGAAGAATTTATGGATTTTAGATATCAAAGCAACAACCAAATTCAAATTTTAAAAAGATCACCCTGACAACTTTGAAAGGGGGTTATAAATTTGAAAACCAGAGCAGGGAGACTAATTAAGAAGCAATTATAGGGGTGCCCGGGTGGCTCAGTCGTTAAACGTCTGCCTTCAGTTCAGGTCATGATCCCAGGGTCCTGGGATCGAGCCCCGCATCGGGCTCCCTGCTCAGCGGGAAGCCTGCTTCTCCCTCTCCCACTCCCCCTGCTTGTGTTCCCTCTCTCACTGTGTCCCTCTCTGTCAAATAAATAAAATCTTAAAAAAAAAAAAAAAAAAGAAGCAATTATAAATCTTTCAGAATAAGAGAGCATCCTAACCTTTTAACAGGAATTCTAAGATTCAAATGTGTAGATTTGTGTGAAGGACAGCCTTAAAAACTAAAAATCACTGAAGCGTACAGAACCTGTTAAAAAGTGCAGAAAACTTTTTTTTTCACCTGATGAATTCTTCAAAACACATTTTATACATTTTAGCATCCACCAGGAAACCAATCATGTGTTTAAGTTGAGAAGACAATCCATTTAGTTGACATACTTGTCTGCTAAAGGCCATGTTCTTTGATACCTTGCTTAGTATTTCACATTCTATCATAAACACAACTATAGGTGTATCAAAATCGGTACTCACTCACTATTAAAACACTCCATAACAAAAATCATTTGTTATAATGGAAATTTCTTGAAATTTTAAAAAACAACCTAAAAAACACATTTCTATCCTTCAAGGACTAAAAGTGAAACTAAAATAGTAAGTTAAAAAGACCTGAGCACTTATTATATGTAAGCCACCATGCTATACTTTACATAGGATCTCAATTAGACCACACTTGGGGTTAATTGCACAACCAGAACTTTAACTAAAACCTAATTCCATAGCTCATGTTTTGAGCCCAGTTGAGTAGATATTTTCAACCCTATCAGACCCAATGCTCCTTCTTTTCAAATTCTTTCACTATTCTACTTTACGCATTTTTAAAATATTCAATCCAAGAAGGTAACTGCAAAACAAAGGAGAAATAAAAGGAAAGTAATTTATAATAAAATATGTACTGCAACATGTAAATGCTTGGGTTATGTACCTAGGAAGACAAAACGAAGCCATCACAGATGCTACATGTCTACAAAGAATCACTGTGAATGTAACACTTAAAAAAGAATAGACTTTATGCTTTAGGTCTGTTGACTCAAATCCCACAAATGATGTTGATGAAGTTATTTCCAAAATGGTAACAACCCCTACAAAGTTCTAAATGAAATACAGTATAACATTTCCCTACTTTATATATATTACTTTATATACTAATAGCAACTAGAAATGTTAGTATATGTAAAAACTGTACAAAAAAACACTTTACATGTAAAATGGAATTAGGTCTTAGGCTCAGATAATTTACAAATGGAAATTTAACCTGTTAGGATGTTCTGGGGATAGTGAAAGTTATAAGGGCAATTCTTTGTGTTGCAGGACTACCCTTTGCAAAGTGAACTCACACTGTTCTTGACCCCAAAAGCATCTCTCCAAAATTGTGATAATCAAAAGCAGCCCCACAATTTTCCAGAATGTCCTGGGGATGAGAGAATACTACAGTCCCTGTGGAGAACCACTGTAGAGAAAGGAAAGTTCTCAGATGCTCAATAACAACCCCAAGGTCCACCTACTAGATCCTAAAATAAGCATACTGTACCAAAAGGCTTCATTGTAAAGATATTTACAGGCATACCTCCTTTCATTGAGCTTCACAGTTTTTACAAATTGAAGGTTCGTGGCAACCCTGAATAGATCAAGTGTATAGGCCTCATTTTTCCAACTGCATTTGCCTATTTCGTGTCTTTGTGTCACATTTTGGTAAATCTCACAATATTTCAAATTTTTCATTGTTATATTTGTTATGGTGATCTGTGATCAGTGATTACGACTCATTGAAAGCTCGAATGATGGTTAACATTTTTCAGCAATAAAGTATTTTGGGGGGGCTTAAACTCATGGCCCTGAGATCAAGACCTGAGGCTGAGATTAAGAGTTGGATGTGTAACCAAGTGAGCCACACAAGTGCCCCAGCAATAAAGTATTTTTAATTAAGGTATGTACTTTCTTTTGGACATAATGTTATTGCACACTTAATAGACTCCATTATAGTGCAAACGTAACTTTTAAACGCACTGGGAAACCAAAAAATTCATTGGACTCACCTTATTGCCATATTTATGCAATGGTCTGGAACTGAACCTACAATATCTCTGAAGTATGCCTGTATGTAACTCCAGAAGGAGTGATAGATGGACTCCTTGGAGTTCATCAAGCAGCCAGTTTCTACCTAGTGGGGATGCCCTTCCTCCAGGCTATCACACCATATCTAGCTGCAGGAATGGCTCCATAGGAGTTCAGATTCAGATTATTAACTAGGAAAGTATCTTGAACTGTTTGTGCATCTGAGGTTAGCTGGATAAACCTCTCTTTACCAACAGAATCCAACTCCCTGGCTCTGACTTCAGTATCACCTAATGTGACCCAATCTTCTGCCCTTCTCTGCCTTCCCAAATTCTTCTGCTCTGTTCTCTAGAGATTTATCAGTAAACTCTTCATACAAGTCTCAACTTCTTTCACTGTTCCCTCAACTTCCTTCCCTAACTGAAGCCTGGCAGTGTCTTCCAGAAATCGTACTCCCTGTAGCCCTCAAAAGCAGAAGCCGTTTATTTTCCCATGTCTCACATCCTTATAGGTGGGTTAACTATTCATCTTCCTTGCTTCACACTGCCAATCCCATACCATTTCTTCTTTGCTGTCCTTTCAAAAATCATAACCCCTCAGAAATTCATACCATCACTCTTCCCAAAGCTGACATACACACTCTCTTGGTCAAGTCCCAGAGCTCCCAGTCTTCTTGACTAATACACTTCTGCCATCATGACCTCACCCACATTGATCTTTTCCTCTATTCCACCTTGGCCACCACTCTTGTGATTATACTCTAGCTCTTGCCTTCACTGGTAATTGTGCCACCCCTGACATCTAAATATCAAGCATCTCACTTTTTAACCACCACCCTCTCCTGACTTAGTTTCACCTATTCTAGCACTTCCCTCCCACAGAGCCTTTTATTTCAATGACTCCTACCACTCTCCCACTATTTATCAGCTCCCTGATGTCTTCTTTCCCTGCCCACCCAGTTTAGATTCCATGGTCTATCATGATAATCTACCTCTCATCCCTCTCTTCTTACTTTGTACATGCTGGGCAAATCTTCACCCTAAAAAAACCCCTATTGTATACCTACTTGGTGCCTGAACTCAAGTTTAAGGCTTGCATTCAACTGCTCAAGTGAGCTGACTGGTCTCACTTTAAATGATCACAAATATTGAGCCCTCAGCTAGTCCTTCAATCATACCACATTTCTCTAATAAGTTAGCTTTCCCACACATACCTTCATCTCTCTTAAGGTACCCCCCTCACTGTGAGGTGATGATCTCACCTCATACTTCACAGAGAAAATAGAATCATAGGATGAATTACCTCATTCTCCCACTGCCAATTCTAACAACATAACTGCATTTTCCCCTCACATACCTGCCTTCTTCTTACTTTTAAAGAGGAAGAAGTATTTCTGCTCTAATTAATGACCAATCCCCACTGTGAAATTAATCCAGGACAGACAGTTTGAAGGAAATAGTTTTAAAAAACAAAGTGCCAAGGAGAGGAGGGGATAGGATTATTTTATCTTTTTTGACAACATCATTCCAACTATTACACTAAGTCTAAACTATTTTAACATTTTTGTCTACTAATTCTATTACCTGGGTTATTTCTTTTTCTGTTGATTACTTTTTTTCCTTAGTTGTTGGTTGTATTTTCCAGCTTCTTTGCATGCCTGGTAACTTTTTTTTTTTTTTTTTTGGTAAAGATTTTATTTATTTATTTGACACAGAGAGAGAGATAGTGAGAGCAGGAACACAAGCAGGGGGAGTGGGAGAGGGAGTAGCAGGCTTCCCGCTGAGCAAGGAGCCTGATGTGGGACTCGATCCCAGGACCCCGGGATCAGGACCTGAGCCGAGGGCAGACGCTTAATGACTGAGCCACCCAGGCGCCCTGCCTGGTAACTTTTTATTGGATGCCAAAAACTAAGTTCTATGTTGTAGGACCTTTTAGTATTCCTTTGAACATTTTTGGGCTTTTTCTGGTACACAGTGAAGTTGCTTGAAATTAGTTTGATCCTTTTGAGAACAGTGTTTAATCTTTGTTAGGCTGTATCCAGAACAGTCTTTAAAGCTAATTGGGGCCCAGGGCACCTGGGTGGCTCAGTTGGTTAAGCTGCTGCCTTCGGCTCAGGTCATGATCCCAGGGTCCTGGAATCGAGCCCCGCATCGGGCTCCCTGCTCAGCGGGGAGTCTGCTTCTCCCGTTCCCTCTGCCTGCCTCTCTGCCTACTTGTTCTCTCTCTGTCAAATAAATAAATAAAATCTTAAAAAAAAAAAAAAAAGCTAATTGGGGCCTACTACTAAGGAAGTAACTCTTTTGAGAACTTTTATCTGACATCCTGTGTATTAGGATATCTTTCTGCTCTGGCTAGTGAAGACATAACATTTTCCTAGCCCTATGGGAGCTCCCAGAACTGTCCCTCCTAGTTCTTTCCAACTGCTTTTCCTTCAGCCTCTTTAGTTTCCTCACAGATAGGCTATGATCAGTTTTTAGCTACACTCAAGGAGACATGCTCTGTGCATGTCTGATAGCCTGTCCTGAAGTCACTTCAGCTTCTCCAAACTCTGAATTTTCTCTCTTTCAACTCAAGGAGGCTGTCAGGTTCTATTTGGGATCTCCCCTACCTATGCTTTCAGCCTGGAAACTCTCTAGGTAGAGACGGGGAAACCGAAGGCTAGCTCTGCTTCCCTTGTTTCTGTCCTATCCTCCCTTTGTGTCTGCTGGAAATTTGTGACTCATTTTTTAAAAATTAATTTATCTCAGAGAGAAAGAGAGGGAGAATGCATGAGCACACACAGGGAGGGGCTGAGGGAGGAGAGAGAGAATCTCAAGTAGACTCTGGAGCCTGGAGCGCGACATGGGGTTCGATTTCACAATCCCAAGATCACGACCTGAGCAAAAATCATGAGTTGAACACTAAACAGACTGAGCCACCCAGGCACCCTATTGTGACTCATTTTTAAAAGAAATCATTTGTTGATCCCCTAGCCCACTCCAGCCACTGTCTTATTTTTTCTGCTTCTTTTCATAGCAGAACTATTGCAAAGAGTCGTCTATACTTGCTATGATTCCTTTATTTATCTTTCATTATTTCTTCTATTCTCACTGGGCTTTCCTTCCCATTACTCCACCAAAATAGGCCAATGGCACACATCTAATCAAACAATCACCCTCCCCTTACTCATCTTCTCAGTGGACATAGTTAACCAATGTCCTTCTTTTTTGAGACGCTTTGATCCTCGTTTTCTTCCTACTTCTCTATTAGCTACTCCTCTAGCTGGGCCCCAAGGCACAGCTTTAAAAACCATCTATCTCCCGAAGACTTCCAAGTTTACAGTACCAACCCATGACTTCTAAACTTTACAATTGTAGTGCAGACTGTTCTACTGCACTATGTTCTTACATATCCAGTTAAATACGGACAAGAGGCACCTCAAACCAAACACGTCCATTCTTTCAATATCCTCCCTCCTCCAATTTTCCCTATCTCAGTAAGTGGCCCAATCATCTATCTATCCAGGTGCACCAGGTAAAAATCAGGAGTTAATCCTTCATTCTTTTTCTCCATCCCTAGTACATTCAGATTCACCAGCAAGTTCTGCTGGTTCTACCTTCAAAATATACCTCAAATCCATCCATTTCTCTTCATCTCCACTACCACCACCTTAGTCAAAGTTACCATCAACCCTCATTCTTGCCAATATGGCTCATTCTCCCACATGGTGGCAAGAATAATCTTGAAAAGACACAATTCATATCATGTCAGTCCTTTGCCTGAAATTCTCTAATGGCTTACTTCATTTCAAAACAATACAAACTTCTTGTAGTAGCCTACAATACCTAACCAGATTTGGACTCCTGATTATCCCTGGTCCTCAGTCTCAAACTACCCTACCCTTTTTTCACTTTGCCCTTGTCATATTGGCCTTCTAATTCCTACCTCAGGCTCTCTGCATCTATGGGTCTCTCTGCCTGGAATGTTCTTCATCCAGATCTTCTTCACAGGGTTGGCTCATTCCCACCATTCAAGTTTCAGATCCAATGTTCCTTGACCATCTATGCAAAGAAAACTCAATCTTCCTCCTTCCACCTGAAATTATCTTGTTCCACTGCCACGTAAGAGTTATATTTTACGTTCATTTGCCTTCTTTTTTTTGTGTTTTCCCATTAGAATTCATTCAATTAAACAAATCAAACACTTACTACATGCCAGGCACTATTTTGGGTGCTGAAAACATCAGTTAAATGAAGTTAGACAAAAATTCCTGCCCCAATAGAGCCTACCATATTCCAGAACATAAGATCCATGAAAAAAGGAACCTGTTTGTTCAGTGTTGTATCCACAGGGCCTCTAAATAGTCCTTGCCTCAAAGCAAATGCACAACAAATATTTGCTACAAAAGTGAATGAAAATGGATTTATCTCCATTTTCTGTCTTTGTACAACAGACATACCTTACTTCAAATATCTCCACTTATTAGAATAATGATCAAATTCTTGCTTTAGACTTCCAAACAGCCATATTTATACTTTGTTTCCCTTCACCCTCCATTACATTACAGGTAAAACACATAATTGCAACCATCACTACAAGATTCTAGCTCCAATTTCAAATTCTCATAACAATAAAAGCATTGTGACTACAGCACCCACTTATATTCTTTAAATCCTTTAGAACTTGTGAGCCTTCCTAGACTAAAATGAAACCAATTATCCATGCACCCAGACTACCTTTATTTCTGTGTAAATTATGCTTATATAATATGCAAATGAAATCATTAACTAAATCAAGATTGAATGACTATTCTATAACCACATAAAGCTCATCTGGAAACAGACTTAAATTTATTGGTAACATACTCATTACAATAGGAAATTTTCATAGCCTTGCTTCATTTTGCAGTTAAGAAAACCTGGGTGAGTGTGTCCATGTATGCACACACTCAACTGTTGGAACCTGGATGAAGCCTTGAGTCTAAGGTTGATTTTCCCAATTATTACCTAAACTTAAAGACACCCTTTTTGCAACTATATACAACTCTAAAAGAAAAAGAACACATCTAACACGTTCATATCAGATAATCCCCAAATACAAGGGATTGTGTAAATGTAGTAATTTTTCAGGATCAAGAAAAAGGCCATTCTAAACATTCAATTAGTATTTGGTTATAACAAAAGTCATCTATACAGCATTTTTACCTACCCTACTTTATTCATTCCTTGGAGCTACCTCGTAAGAGTAAGTCAGAAGACCGCAGACACAGAAGAGACTGAAGTTCACTCAGTAAGGTTAAGTGATTTGTCAAAGGCCATAAAAGCCAAACTACATTTTCTCAGAGAATATACAACTGCTACTTGTGATTCCACAATTATGAAAATAATTCATCCCAATATATAAAAAGATTTGAAACTGTATTAAATCATCCACGGGACGCTTTACTTATTTTCAAAGGAGCTAGAAGTTTACTGAATACACTGCAAGGAAGCAGCAGGCAGGACAGCAGAGAGGCCGTCTGCCCATCCATGGGATGCTTTAAACCTCACGTTATCTTTGCCCCTGGATTCACTTTAAGGCCATTGTCCTATTTCTTCAGCCAGAACTTGCTATACTGAAATAAATTCAAACAAAATGATGTGCTTTAATAATATGTTGCAAAATTCAGCCAACTATGCCACCGTGCATAACTGAAGCAGAACCAAACTTTTCAAAGATAACTTCCGTAACAACAAATAATTGAGGAAGAGTTTTATCTTTTGAAGAACTGATTATACCCCCATTCATCACAGCTACAACTCAAATAATGGGTCATAGTAGATTTAATTACAACATGCTTTTGTTTTTATCCACCTACTACTGAGAGGCTGGTGGATGAAATTCACTTCATATATATTTAAAGGAACAAAGTTGGGTCTCCATTATGTTCAAAATACTGTAATAGAGGGGTGCCTGGGTGGCTCACTCGTTAAGCGTCTGCCTTCGGCTGAGGTCGTGATCCCGGGGTCCCCACATCGGGCTCCCTGCCCAGCGGGATTGAGCCCCCACATCGGGCTCCCTGCCCAGCGGGAAGCCTGCTTCTCCCTCTCCCACTCCCCCTGCTTGTGTTCCCTCTCTCGCTGTGTCTCTGTCAAATAAATAAATAAAATCTTTAAAAAAAAAAACTAACTTAAAAAAATACTATAATAGCTCAAAATCACCACCTATAATCACAGGCTTTAAGTTACATAAACTTGATCAAGAAAGACTTGCCACAATTTATAAATGGGCTAAAGACAACACAGTTACCTTCAAGTAACTGACTGAAAGTAGTTTTAGCAATTTATTGAAAACATCTGAACCATTTTTTATTGATTTCCCAATAAATTGACATAATCTTACAGAAAAGGTATTATAAAATACTAACGTAAACCACACCTTAAGGATTCAAAAGTTTACTTTAAAAAGTAAAAGACATACTCTAGTCCCTGTCTTTAGAAGTTATTTCATATTTTCATACCACTTTTGCACTTAAAAACTCACAACTCATTTTATTCCCAAATTACAATATAAAATTCTCATTTCCTTGTTGGTTATCTTAAGAAGCAGAATTACAAACTATACCATCATTCCATGGTATTATTGCTCCTTTTAAAAAGCTATCTTCTGTTTTAAACTTACTGTTTTAACGAACTGATGGTTAACAAATACCCCTAACTTTTCAGGAAAACTGAATCATATAGTCAGACTCTACATTTTTATATATACAAACAGAATTCTTGTCATTAGCTATGTATGTACATACACACATATATCTTTCATCTGTTTAACTTTACTACCACCACATACCATGATGTAGAATGCAAAATATAAAACTAAAACCTAGTTTTTAGGGGTGTTGGTTTAATATTCAATCTAACCACAAATTCATGAATGTGTAAACGCAGGTTATTATTCCTTGTTTACAAAATTTAAGCTATCCTACATTTAGATGATATTTTTAATTAAGTACTGTTAATTAATAAAAAGAAATGGTAGTTCAGCACAAACTCCATTACAGATCACAAAGCATTCACAAAACATGATTAGATATGTAAGCCTGTCAGCTGTCATTACTATTGTTTTATAAGAAAATGAAGTCTAAGTACAAATGGTACCAATCCAAAATTTTAAATATCAAATAGTACACTGAAAGAAGAGCTCTTTAGGCACCTAGGAATTATAGTTTTCAAGAGGTTCCTTTTGCAGTTAAGAATGCTCAGTCTCTTCCTGAGTTGCCTATTAGCTTTTTTCAATTATCCTTCTCCTATTAATAAGTCTATATGTCATCCTGATAAAACCAAAATAACTTCATTTGAAATTTCTAGAAGTAACACTTAACCTTGAGCTTTCTGCTCCACCTCACTACCAATACTTTGAGAAACTGTTGACAAATATGAACTTTTCTCCTAGAAAAATATACCATCACAAAATTTTATATGTGTACTGTGGGAATTCATTACTTTCAGGATCATTTCCACATAATCCTTAGAACCGCAGCTTAGAAACTTCTACTTAAAAGTATCTTGGTAGGGAGTGGCACCTGGCTGGCTCAGTCGGTAGAGTATATGACTCTTGATCTTGGGGTCATAATTTCAAGCCCCATGTTGGGTGTTCAGCTCACTTAAAAAAAAAAAAAGTAAAAATTAAAAAATCTTGGGAAGGTGGAAATTAAATTTTACTACTGCTTTTCAATTATCTTTGATTTTAAATAGACTATTTGCTACTTAATGCAAAAAAATTGTTTCTAATTCAAACTATTTGAAAAAATTAAACTTTGCTCCTAGAGTAATTGAGATTTCACATATTTTTCTTTGCTTCCAAGACAGAAGGGAGAACTCTAGATTAATTTTACAGCTCCCAAGGACTAAAAAAGCTTAGTTTATAAAATTTTAGAGAAAAAAAGATTCTTGTCTCTTTCAAAAAAATGAGAAATCAAACTTTTAAGTTGATCATTTAAAGTGATTTAACTTTTTATAAAATAGGAAAACTAGACTTTAAGTTTTGAAAATGTAGCGCTTATTTTTCCTCATATCAGAGATATGTACGTATTTCCAATTTCCCTTTAACTAAAAACAAAAAAACCTGCCCACTTTATAAACAGTCCTTAACTTGGGTTTAATAACATTGTATACAGCACCAAAATGAAAGGTGGTAGTTTTAAGAGGAGAGAAAGGCAGGTGTAAGAGACCATTTTGTCTGGTTAGAACCCTACTAAAACAAGGTGTTGGACGGTAATGGCTAGACCCTACTTCTAACAGTCTCAAAGGTGGCTGTATAAGGTAATATCAGTGTGGTATCATTAATATGTCAATTACATCACATATCTTACCCAAACGAGACTAGGTAATAGGAGTAGAAAGGTTAACTCTCCACTCCTAATGGAGCCACAACACCCTAGACATCCCAATGAAAATGTTATACTATTGGAAACAGGCAGCTCCAATTTGTTGGAGCTTTAATATCACTTTAAAACCAACGTTTTCAGAATGTCTTTCCTAAAAGGTAAGTATCCATAAGGGACAATTATAATTTAAAGCTCCAATTTTGACCAAAATAACTCAATTTTAATAAAAACATATCAATAGTACTGACATCTTGTAAAAGCTACATTTTCAATTAAAGGTGAAGCTGTGGCACTGAACTTAGTATTTGAACATTCCTAACTTCAAAGTTAAGATCTCAAATTTACAATTATAATCTTAATAAAAATGTTCAAGTATTATAGTGGTGCAACATCTGCCCTTTCAACTTGCTTAAACTTTTGTCTTTTTTAACCCCCAAAGGGACTCATTTATCTCATTTTAGAGCTGACAGTCTATTGATTTCCTATGTGAAAATTACTTCTGGGGGTGCCTGGGTGACTCTTGACATCAGCTCAGGTCTTGATCTCAGGGTCGGGAGTTTAAGCCCCACGTCAGGCTCCACCCTGGGCATGAAACCTACTTAAAAAGTTATTTTTGATTAACAAGTTATAATGTGTTACAGTGTATCAATTCAAACATTTAATCTCTAAATGTCTAAAACTCAGTCTTACAATCTGGAGTTATTTTTCAATCCAACAGTAATAAAAAAAAATTTTTTAAACTGAGTTAAGTCATTTTTGGGCAGGCAACTGAGGATTTCTGTTTAAAGTTGTTTCTTAAAAATTAAGAGGCATGCCTAATTAAGTCAATGTGTTCAGCTTACATTATTAAAATTGGTTAAATGGGAGTACATTAGTGAGTTTTATTTTCTCAGTTTTAAGACCTAGAATTTGTTATTCACCATAGAAACAAAATATGGTAACAATTACCAGATACAGTTTACATGACAACTTTGCAGATACATTTTGATCATGAAATGCTTTCTTAATCAGGTGGTGTATACAAAACAGTCCTCATTTAAGTCTGCCCCATTTTTCATGATCAACATACCATTATACTTTTCCTAAACTAGACCCTCAGTTCAGGTTCTAGGGCACTCTGACCTAAGAGACACCATAAATAATGTGTCAGTCAAAGGCAAAAGTTTGTTTTAACCATTTATCTTTTTAAGAAGTGTATCATGCTTCAGCAAATTATCAAAAAGTTTTGTTTTTCTAAGGTTAGCTCAGAATTCAACTACCTTTATGCTTAGTCTACATTTTCAGTATCGTGTAACATGCTACTTTCAACACTGTGATTTATATGGCCAACTACTACTGACAGCAGGAACCACAGGACTGTACAGCAGCAATTTACCTGGTACTGTTTACATTCTTCTATTAAATTCAGTATCTGTTCCTTAGGTCTATGCTTCACTGATCATAGTTTCAGTTGTATGTAAAGTGAAATAAATTCTAAATAGATGATGGAAAAGGAAGTCTGAAGGAAAAACATCCCTCATGTCCCTCAGAAATAGAGATTCCACGTTACTAACGATATCCACTGCACTATAAAATGTCAAAATTATTTCTGTGAACAAAAACTATCTGTAAAATTTAACAAGTATTGATACTTCAGTTGAGCTCAGCTCTGATTTCAGGTTGTAGCTCTTGGACTGTCCAAAGTATTCACAGAAGCAAGACTCAACTAAATGTCTAATGTGTACTGTAGTGCCACCTTGCTTTTATCAAAGTTCTCCCCGCCTTCCTTGGCTGCAAAACAAGAACTATAAATTAAATTCCAAGGCAGTGTAACACCAGCACCCCAACTTTAAATATTATCTGTAAAACTTATAAACAGAAACAAAAATAAAACCAAAAGACAAGATTCTGCAGTCACAAGTACTTTAATTTTTAAAAACAAATCACTTATTAAAAAATAAACAAATGGCACCAGTCTACTCTAAAGTTGATACATGTAAAATAAATTAAGAGGTTCTGTCTCATAGATAAGTGCTGAAAAGTCAGTTACTACACTAGACAATCTCAACTACTACATACACTTATCACTTCGCTTATCTGTAAAGTTAGATTTAAAACACTACTCTCAAAAGTAACATTCAACTGTCACAACTATTTTACTTGAAAAGGTTAAATAACCCAAACAGTTTAAACAGCTTTATTTTCAAAATCAACATTACAAAACATAATTTCTACATTTAAAATTCTTACAGTACCAAATAGAAGTATTACAGTACAATTTTCCACAACAAAATTGTAGCACACAAATCCAGCGACTCCTTGATTTCCTTGACTGTCAATACACTGCACCCTGTTTAAATGGCTGTACCTGAAAACCAAGGTATGCAATTCCTTAGGATTAGAAGTCATCAAGTTATACTGTCAAGGATCTGGGGGAAATGAGAGGAAGATTCTATTATCCTTGTGTCTGAACCCAATTTCTACAACAAGGTAAAGCCATAGCTATGATAAAATGTCTACTAAGTGTGAACAGTTAAATACTGAAACCCACCCGATTTAGACACCTCAATGTTAAGACTTCTGTAAATGAACTCACTTAACTTTAGTTCGGTTATCGATAAGGAAGGACCCTCTTTCGAAATCTAGATCTATAACATCTTCTTAAATTGGGTCTTTTCTTCCCCTATGTTGAGAAACCAGAAAGAAGGCGAACTTACACTTTATTTAAAAAAAAAAAAAGGCAATACTAGAGTTACAGGCTTTAGAAGAGCTATATACTCCAAAATAAGTCTGCAACATAGTCTCAAAGATCAAAGAAAAAGTCTGGGATAGTTGATTATCCTCCGATTAATCAGAATTGGGGAGGAATGAATGCAGAAGTCCCAGAAAGAGGATACAGAAATTAAGTCTTATCTTCTATGAAAGTCAGTCATCCGGGCAAACACGCCGTACCCTCGACATTCTACTGCAGGGGGTGAAGGGAATATAAACCTCACAGACGTGCTGTCAACATTACAGGCCCCACTGAGCCCAGCCACCTTTCCAGGCCACCGGGAAGTGAAATTCCCCCACAGTGCACGGAACCTGCGCTCCCCGGCGCCGGCAGCGCGCGAAGACCGAGGTGGCCCTAGAACGCCACCCAGCGGCCTGCGGAGAGGGCTGCAGGCGGGTCCTCCGCGGCTCCCGGCTCGCCGCACCCCCACCGCCACCCAGCCCGTTCCCCTCTCCGGATGCACAAGGCCCAACCCAAGAACTAAGACCACAAAATGGCTGCCGGCAGCTTCGTCACGTGACCCCTTTGTGCCTTTCGGGCTCCCGAACTCCGCGGGACCCGGGTACAAGTGGCCGGGGTCGGCGGGTGGCCTTAGAGGAGGCCCCGCCGGGCCGCGGCGGCCGGGGGTCGAGGCCGGGGGAGGCGGGGTAAAGGCCCGGCCGGCGACTGAGAGTCGGCGGCGAAGAGAAGATGGCGGCCATTTTGTGTGGGTATGCTGCTCCGCCGCCGCCGCAGGCAGCAGAGGGAGCGGGGCCTGGCGCTGGGTCGGACAGGGGAGTTAACACGTACCGACTCCTCTTCCTTCTCCATTCCGGTGGGCATCTGCGGCACGGCCCGGTTTATCGAGGCGTATTCGTGCAGGTCGGGCAGATCCTCACAGCGGAAAACCGGCAGCGGCTTCGAGGCGTCTAGCGCCCGCGCCCGAAACGACAGTTTACTCATCTCAGGCGCAGCAGATACCTCTCCGCTCTGGGGAAACGGCCCCGGCCAGCGGGATCATGGAGAACCGGGGGTTCGGTCCCCACTAGCCTACCGCTGCCGGGGACTTGAGGGGCGGAGCGCAGAGCCCGCCGTCCGGGCACTAACACCAGCCGGGAGGGTGGGAGGCTGTGCCGCTCCGCTCCTCTCTCGCTCGCTCTCTTCAATACGCCATGGCCAACATGGCGGACATTAAAACTCCACTGTGCGCTCTTCAGCCAACCCCAGCCATTCCCCACACTGCATCGCGCAGCGGCGCGGGCACGCGGCGGGGGGGGGAGCGCGGGCTCGAGGCCGGGCGCCGGCACGGAGCGCGCGTCCCGCCAACCCCCGGCGCCCGCCGGCCTCGCTGCTCGCGGCCCCCACCCTCTGCGGGCCCGGAGGCGGACGGGCGGGACGGGGCAGACTGGGCGCTCGGACGCCGGGAGCTGGCTCCTCGATCCTCCTCTCCCTCTCGGGCACGCGCTCACTTTCTCACGCTCGCTCCCCCCCAGCGCCGTTTTCTGACAGGCGAAGGTGCAGGCAAACTATCTCCACCCGCACGCCGGCTTTGCGAAAGGCAACGGCGGGAGAATTGCGGGGTGGTGCTATTGCCCGGGGTAGGCGGGCTCGGCACCTGTCACCCCAGCCAGCTGCCGGCGCGAGGGGGGGGAGACGCCGGGGGGCCAAAGCCGCCCTGGGTGGGGGTTAGGAGGGGCGCTCCAGAGGCGCAGCGCACTGATGGCAAATTCAGTGGCTGAACGTATGTCTTAGTTATCGCGGCTTTTTAGGTCTTTAAAACAAAAATACAAACGAAATTAGGTGCGAAATGCTACTTTGGGTGAACTTTTACCAGCGATTATTTTTACGTCTAATGAAACTCTGAATTATAATATTTGACAGGCTCGGCCGCAAATCATTGGTCCGTTCCATCCATTGGGTTTAATATAAACGGTAAACATCCTACTCTGTCCCAAAGTAGGTGTGTGTGTGTGTGTGTGTGTGTGTGTGTTCTTGCATTTTACCTACCCATATTCACTCTTTTATTGTAATTGAAGCAAAAGGAGTTATTATCGGACACTGTAACCTTAAGGGAAAAAATTTAAAGCAAGACCTACTTCAAAATTTTAGAGCCAATTCGTTATAGTGTAGCTCATGATTTTGTTTTTACTGAAAGAAAATGCTGCTTCAACATAGCCATGGGTTCACACTTACCATTTGTTTTCTGAAAAACTTTCTAAAATTGAAAAATATAAAGACCCGTAGTGCTCCTGCCAAATCAAAAAAGAAAAAAAGGGGGAAAACTGTATTATTATAGAGATTTAGACGGATGTGATCGATTATTTGGTTTATACATGAAAATTGGTATCTAGAAAGCTCTTTCCAGTGGGATATTTTAAAAATCCAGAAAGGCTGTTGGGGTGGGTTTAGTAGGTTTGCCAGCAAAATTTCAAACATAAACATTCACTGAGATATGAAAATGTTTTATAAGTCTGCTTTTCTCCCTGGGGGCTACATAGTAAAAATAGTCACTATTCTTAAATACCGGGTTGGATAGGAACTGTTACTTGCTTAAGGCACATAGGCAAACTGCTATCTTCCAGGTTGGTTTAGCTACACTGCCAGGTTGGGAGAAGACAAGGAGTGCATAGATTGCAGTTCTCAAAAATTACCCTCAAACTCTAATACTGGCAACTTCCCTCTGTGAGGCAGAGGGACTTGCATCTACATTTCCTATACTAAAACTGCATTTATTCAATGAGCAAACATTTACTGAGTCCTCATGACCTTCTAAGTATGCTGCTGATTGTCACCCACAGCTCGTGGAGAAGGACCTGTAGATGACAACTGCCACACCTGGAGTAAGTGTTATGATGAAAGCGCATGCTATTGTGGGAACAGGCAGCAGCTCTAATGAGAGCATTCAGGGAAGGTTTTTTGGAGGAGATGATATCTGAGTCAAAATTGTGTAGGATAAGTATGAGTTAACCTTGCCAAAAAATGAAGAGAAGAAAAGTAGATTAGGCAAGGGAAGCAGCATGTGCAAAGGCAGCCACAAGAGCCCCTGTCATATTCTGGGAGCCTCAAGAATTACCAACCATACTGTGGAATAGATACCTATTTAGGCAGGTTTAAGAGTTCTGGCTCAATATTAGTATAGTAGTCCTCTCCAGCCTGCAGTATTAGATTTCTGAAAATCCTACAAGTAGAATCCTGCTGGTTTTACAAAAGACTTCATAGAGCAAAGTCTTTACAGATTCTGTGGACTAATAAGACTTTCTAGAACAAAATAGGGTCTTCAATTATGAGTGAACCACCAAGGAAACAAATAATATATATTTTTAAACTGCATTAAAATAACAGCTTATGGATAACATTTTCTATATCCCTAATGGGCACTGTACAAATCAGTTCCTTGTTGTCTAGAAATTCTAGAATCATCCTCCATGGCAGGTTCGGAGATATGCTTACAAATTAAGCTTGCCTTTTTTGCAGATAATATGCCTGCTGAAAGACATTTTCTTTTTGCATCAATTCTCCATCCAGCTCAATGCCCTGGATTTCTGACTCCCAGTCCTACTGGTTTCCCAAGGACCCGAGGCTGGAGTCCCAAGTCTCATAACTCAATTCACTTCCCTCCCTCCTAAGGGGCAGGAGTGCAGCAATAAAGGTTCAGGTTTCAATGTAGGGAATACAAGTAAGATTCTGATCAAGGGATACCCAGTTAACCAAATGACCAGTACAAGGCAGTATGGTGAAGTACAGTGCTATGGGAGTTCAGAAGGAAAAGTCAGTTCCAGCTGGGCTGATCAGACAGCATGGAGAAGCTAGCGTGTGATTTGGTTGTGAAGGATGACTAATATTCCAGTTGGCAATGGCAATGAACTGGTAGAAGAAAGGGTATTCATGGGAGAAAGCAACTGTTTGAACAAAACAGTGAGAGGAGGCAACTGGCTGGTGTGTGAAGATGAGAAGGTTTATTTGGCCAGAGTTCAGTAGGAGACTGACAACAAACCAGGTATATGGTAAAACGGGTAAGAACGTGGGTTGAGGGAGTAGGGGTAGAAAGTAAAGAGATAAAATTTTAATGGTGATAATAATTATTTACAATATCATGCTGAAATGTGCTTCATTTCAATTTATACCAAATACAGAACTTCTGCTGAAAACACCAAAAATGTGTGAAATGCAACTGCTCTGGCACTGCTGTTTGCTATACATAATAAACCTGAAATATGGTTCTGAATTTTAGTTCATGTCCAATATGTGCCCAAGTCTTATTATTTATTCTTGGAAATTGTACCCAAGATTCGTTTCCTTATTTCCATTCCCACTGTCTCAACCATAGTCCCAGCTCTCATCACTTCCCGCCTAGAAACGACCTCCAATCCAATTCATCCTTTATTCATGCATTTCTTCGATAAACTGTTATTAACCACCTACTTTACAGGAAACTGCAGTACTCTCACAGTGGTTAGTGGTAACCAACAGTGGCTGGAAGAAGCTTTGGTTCCTGGGAATATGAAGAACACAGTACAAACTGCCCTTTAGAGCTTCATAGTGCATGCCACCAAATCAGTGTGCCTAAATCCCCATTCCATGTGTATCCTCCCCTCTCCAAGTCACTTATTTATATCTGCTCTTTATTTTGCCCATTAGATAAAGCCTTTTTCTTTTTTCTTTTTGGTATCGTTGTTAGGGTGCCTTGATGACTCTGACTAACTCTGTTCAACATAATTTCCCATTATTGCCTAAGACAAGCTCTTCACTCTGGCTGCTAAGTCTCATCACCATCTTCAGAAATCATCATGTCTTTCCTGCCTCCAGATTTTCATTCATTCCTTTCTCTCTATTCTCCCTGTCCAGCTTCAGACTGACTACATATTTCTAGACTGACCAAAATGTTACCTCACAGGAATGTTTTGAAGATTCAATAAAATGATCCATGTAAATATTTAGAATGGTCTCTGACCCACAGTAAACCTTCAGTAGTTGTAAACTATTGTTATTACCCTTCAAAATCCAATTCAAATATGTCCTCCATGAAATTTTGACTACTTAATTTCTCTGGGTTCTAATTTCCTAGTCTGAAGAGTGAGAGGTTAGGTGAATTCAAAATAATTCTTAAGCCTACACCATTCTTTCTCCTCTCTGAACTCCTATTACACTTTCAATCAGTAAGAATAATAACCACCATTTACTATGTGCCAGGCAATGCAGAAGTACATTTTAAATGCATTATCTCATTTAATTTTCATGAGAGTCCTATGAGATCTGTCCTGTTAGAGAGGTTGCAAGACCTGCCTGTGGTCACAAAGTTGGTGAGAGGCAATGCTGAGATTGAAATCCCTAGTATCGGATTCCAGAGTCAAGCACCCATAACCAGATTATAAAGTGAAATGAGGAGTGAACTAGAAGGAGGAAAGAGGGATGTTGAATATGGGCTAACCTTTCAAGAGGCTTGGCAATGAAGGGAGGAGAGGTAGAGACAAAGGGATCACAGATTTTGTTGTTTTTGAAGGTGGGAGAGATGTGGGCATGTTTGTACACTGAAAGCAAAGAATCATATAAATGGATTAACTTTAGAACTAACTGTCTTCCTCTGAGGCAAGAAGGAAGGAGGGCAAGAATGGATAGTGATCCAAAGAAGATAAACTCTCTTCGATACAACAATAAGATTTAAAAAATCATGATGCCAGTTTTGTTAGCAGGAGTCTAGATTCGTCATTCCTTCAAACATTCAACAAATACTGACTGGGTGTTTACTAAGAACTAGGTAAAGCAGTTTGTGCTGGGGAACAATGACAAATAAGACATGATCCCTATAGCCTCACAGAGCTAATAATAAAGTGATATATTGCCTTTACATTTAATTGGGAAAATATGAAGTTAATTTCTTTAAAATGTGTGAATGGATAATGATCTCAACATGAGACAGTGATACAGTGCTATCATTGAAAGCATTGTGCAAAAGCACTAAATACTGACAATACATTTTCACTTCAAGTTATTTTTCTTAACCTTCTGGTTTTTATTTTCATGATAAGCTATATAAATAAATGACATCAAAGAATTCTTCCAACATAACATTTAGGAAAATAAAAACTGGAAATACTTTCATGATGTGCCCCCTCACCCCCGGCCAGGAAATATTGGAAATTAAATATTGCAATTATATTGCAATATATTTAATAGGGTATCAAAGAAACAATATCTGAACTAATTTTCTTTACAGAGTTGATTTATACATGGAATTCTGTATGTAATATTTAAGGTCTAGGTTTGATATAAAATATTCAGAATATATCCAGAAAAAATCTATCTCTACCTTAAAAGAATAAAGGGCAAATTATTATTCTTAGCAAACTGTAGCAGGATGGACTCAAAGTTATTTCAGTTTACCTTCGTCTCCAATTCAAAATTTAACTGAAAAGAAAAGAAAGAAAAAGAAAAAAAATACACAAATTGGGCCTGTTTGAGAATGAATTAGAATATTTTTAAAAATTCACAAAATGGTGCCAGCAGTATTGAGATTTAAAAATTAAAAAGATAAGGAAATATAATACATCTTATTGTGTAATATAAAATCCTAAATTTATAGAAAATCTACTTTGAACACAGCAAGGATTTTGCCAAAATTTATTTTTATTTTTTTATTTTTATTTTTTTTAAAGATTTTATTTATTTATTTGAGAGAGAGAGAATGAGAGAGAGCACGAGAGGGAAGAGGGTCAGAGGGAGAAGCAGACCCCCCGCTGAGCAGGGAGCCCGATGTGGGACTCGATCCCGGGACTCCAGGATCACGACCTGAGCCGAAGGCAAGTCGCTTAACCAACTGAGCCACCCAGGCGCCCAGGATTTTGCCAAAATTTAGACCATACCCCCTGGAAACAAAAAAAAAGGTGATTAGGTAAGTTTATCCATTTTTAGGACTTGGATTCCTTAATTCCCAAGTCCCATACATCATCTGATCTCTCCCTCCTCCCAATCCTGGTAGGCAGTTGATGAGACCTGTATGGCATTATTTTAATGAGGATCCTACTAGACTACCTGATGCAGTTGGATGCCTACGTGGGAGTCATAAGCAGGAAATCACTTGAAACTTGAAGAGTAACAATTTAGTACTTTAGAGGAATGTCATACATTCCAACAATTAATTTGCCAGAAGAATAAAAGTCCATCTTAGAAAACAAGGAAAATTGAAGAACTAAACCAGAAATACTAAAAAATATTTGGTAGTATTTATCTAAACTGAATTTTGTTAAATTACTATTAACCCATTTAATCCAATGACTGGCACTTACTGACAGACTACTGTGTATAGCCCAGGTGTTAGTCCAAGGTTGTAAGGGGCAAAGGCATAAGAATGAGAGAGTTGGGAGACACCAGAGGAGAGGGCCAAAGGGAGGAGGAAGAAAAGGGAGAGAGAGGGAGGGAACGGGCAGGTAGTAACCTTTAGGTGTCTTACCGTCTCAGCACATAAAATGTACTATACTTTGAGCACTAGTTTTAGTAAGCAACACATACAAATCGGTATGGTATAAATGGTACATGGGGTGAAGAAATGAAACTTGGAGAAATAAGAGAAAAACTGTTAACAAAGTAGAAATTTACGTTGGAAGGTTTAAATCAAACTTATTAGTGTGTGGTAGACAAAAAAAGCCTGACAGGGAAGAGGGCTTTCAAGACAGACTTTTGTGAGTTACTATTGTTTCTATGACCCACGGAAGTCAAATAAATTGACTTTTGAAACTTGAAGCACAGAACTATCTTCTCTATTACCTAATAAGTTAGTATTGTTGAAATTTAAAGTTTTACTTTCACTCTATTCTTCACGGTACTGTGAGTAACCGTTGTGCCAATTACTTAGATAAGCACTCTAAATCCAGTTTCTCCTCTCTTCCTGAATAGGGAAGGAAAAGTGAATAATTTCAACCCCAAGGAGTGAGATTATAGGTGTGAAGAATGACTCATGGAGTGAGAAGAGGAGGGCACAGAGAACATCTAGGAGTCAGCAGAGGGTCAAGAGGTGGGGAAAGAACAGAGAAGGAGGGACTAGGGGCTGGGGGAGGCATGAAGAGAAGGTGAGGTCAGTATTTCAAGGAGGACCAAAAAGGTCAATGAGGAGGACCAGAAAGACTGAGGTTGTCACTGGAGATCATAGCAAGCACGACTTCTAGAGGACGCTGTGGGCGGAAAATATACTCTGGTGAGTTGGGATGAATTGGAGGAGGCACCGGCTGAGTGGTGCCTGAAGCATGTTCATTAATCATTTACCAGGCAAGCCAAAGCCAAGTAAAATTTTGAAGTGACTTCCCAGTACTTCTCTGTGATACTTTTATTGTTACTTGCCCACCCAAGTGAGAGCACCTTGAGGCCAAAAATCAGCTTAGCTTCAGGACATAGCCGGGGACAGAGTAGCTAACATCATCAGCGTCTCCCACATTAGACATAGTAAAAGAAAATGCATTCCATTATTTCACAACAAAATCCTGGTTACAGGAGGAAGTAAAACATATCTACCATCTTTAAAGTTGCAGGAACTAGTAAACAAAAAACCAACCCAATTTATTTAAATGAGTTAGTGATTAGGATATACATCATATCCCAGATCTTCAGATTTCTTCTGAATTAAGTTTCCCAAACACTAGACTTATCAGCCAAAAAACAACACAGGTACACTGTGGTAGAACATGTACTTGGATATTATATTTTGGGTTTAACTGATTTCTTTATAATCAGGTTAACCTTTTGATGTTTTTGTTTCTTCCAGTCTTTCCTGGGTTTTCTTTTATTTTTCATTTGCTTGTTTTGTAATATTGGAAAAATACTGAATATTGTTTTGTGGTCCTCACTTCTAAATATAATCTGAGAATATTCTCACCTCATTAAATATTTTTATAAGATTATTTTTTGACAGATACTTACCCTATATATATTTTTATACCATAATTCACTTAAGCACACCCTCTTCAGGGAGGTTTATAGAGTGTACTGACTTTTCTTTGTTATAAAGAACACATATTGCCTTAATAGAACACTTAAAATAAACAACAGGTTTGAATTTTCATGGCTTGAGGTGCAGAACAAATATCTGCTGTTCTTTGTTTATTTTTTGTTTTTACTATTTTTGTTTATTTACTTATTTTTTTTGGTGGGCAGCAAAGAAAGGTTTATTGAGAGATAGCAAAGAGTACAAAGCTCCCGAGGAGGGAGGGGACTCAAGAGGGTTGCCCTATTTTTTATTTTTTAAATATTTTTATTTTTTAAATATTTATTTTTAAATATTTATTTATTTATTAGGCACATGCACGCAAGCAGGTGGCAGGGGCAGAAGGCGAGGGAGAGAAAGAGAACCCTGAAGCAGACGCCCTGCTGAGCACGGAGCCCCACTCAGGGCTGGATCCCAGGACCCTGAGATCATGACCTGAGCTGAAACCATGAGCAGGATGCTCAACAGACTGAGGCACCCAGGCACCTCTACCTTTCTTTGAATAACAATAGTGCCAAGTCTGCGCAAATGAAGGTTGACAATTTTACTGTCATTCTGAGTTGATGGCAAAATATAGGTCTTCATTATCTTAAATATCAACATTTAAGGTCTAAAATGTAAGTGTTTCTTACCAGATATTAGTTTAGCATTTTTTTTTTTTTTTTTTTTTATGATTTTATTTATTTATTTGACACAGAGACAACGGGAGAGGGAACACAAGCACGGGGAGTGGGAGAGGGAGAAGCAGACTCCCTGCTGAGCAGGGAGCCCTATGTGGGGCTCAATCCCAGCACCCTGGGATCACGACCCGAGCCAAAGGCAGACAGGTAACGACTGAACCACGCAGGTGCCCCTAGCATTTTTCAAAAGTATGATCCATAAAACATTAATCCCAGAGGTTACATTCTCAGATGAGGTACATAAAAAGTTACATATAAAACCAGTAAGTTAGAAAAATACTGTCTATTGTATCTTTCTTTTAAAAATACGTATGGGCTCACAAGGCATAGGATCAGGACAAGTCCTGCAGAAAAGAAATCTATTTACTAATGCTTATCACAGTATTTTTCAAATTTATCTAACCATGCAACCCCTTACTATGTACTATTAATTATTACCTTTAATTCTATAAAAGCACACTTCGGGAAATTCTAATCTAGGCAATACAAGGAAATGAAAGTTTTTCTAATCAAGTTTTTCATTTAATTGCTTAAGCAGTCTGACGTGAACTTTGAAAGAAGCATAAAGATCTTATAAATGCAAAGTACTATCCTTATTACCAGTTAAGATTTTTATCCTGCTGAACAGTGCAAAATAAGACATTTAAGTGTAAAACTGAACAGAATTCTAACCAACACAGAATTAAGCAGATTGCTACTCTTTAGCCATATATTTGGTATTTAATACCAAATTAACCAAATTTTTTAGCTACGTTTCTTTCCCAAAGTTTCTCTATTAAAAAAAGAACATGGTGGGGGCGCCTGGGTGGCTCAGTCGTTAAGCCTCTGCCTTCGGCTCAGGTCACGATCCCAGGGTCCTGGGATGGAAGCCCCGCATCCGGCTCCCTCCTCAGCGGGGAGCCTGCTTCTCCCTCTCCCACTCCCCCTGCTTGTGTTCCCTCTCTTGCTGTGTCTCTCTCTGTCAAATAAATAAATAAAATCTTAAAAAAAAAAAAAAAAAAGAAAAAGAACATGGTGAACCACTTTCAGATTTTTATTCTAACCTAAGCTCTTGGAGCTGCAGTTTCTCCATCCATAAAATAGAAATCAACAGAATCTACCATGTAGGTTGATACATTGATTCAATAAAATCATTAACACAAAGAGTTTATCATGGACCTGACACAAAAATAATGCTCAATAAACACGAGCTATTTTAAAGGACATTTTAATCCTATTTTATCTCATAGATCATTTTATTTTTCTGAGCTTTTTCTCCCCCCTAGATATACAGTATAAAACAATATTAATTGCAAAGGCTTTCAAAACTCTTAGCTAAGACAACAAAACAAAACCAAGCTAAAAATGTCCTCAAATGATATATATATATATATATAGATGTTCAAATCTACAAGGAGCTTTGTACACCCCCCTAACCCCCCCCCCCCCCCCCCCCCCATTGCCAATGATTCATCAGGTGGCTGCCCAGTGACTGCTTAATCTCCAAATCTGGTCAAGCAAGCTCCCTAGTGGGTCAGGGCCTCTCTGTACAGGCTGCTACTGTTTCCCTTAGGGTGAGTGCTTTGTGTAAAAACAGTCAAATGGTAAGTAACATTTTACATTCAAAGTAGCAACATGGTGCAGTGAGACACAGCATTATGTCTTGAAAGGAACACTGGCTTCCAAGTTTGAAGAGCTGGATGCTAATCTAATATCTACCATTTTTTGACCCTATAGAAATGATTTAATTTCTGAGCCTTAAGTATCTCATATACTTAGTATAAAGAATACTTGTTTTCCTCTCTTTTAGGACACTCTGATGAACAATGAGATAATATAGTGAAAAATCTTTGACCGCTGCAAATACAAATATAAATATTAAGGAAGAATATATTATTTCAATTTCACCATAGTGGTTAGGAAGAGCATATGTATACATGCCCCAAAATAACACACTGGAACAGAAAATCTATGACCTATCTAAATCATGCAGTTGATCACAGAAGATTTGATTGCAGGACTAGTGTGCTTTGGACATTGCCGTAAATGGGAAATCTCTAACATAACACTGAGATTCACCCATTTTATTTATTTTTCAATAATCTTTTTTTCACCCCTTTTAATTTATCTGGTCATATTTTTTTCAATTATTCTAAAGAGTGTCTAGCACAAAATAAAAGTTTAAAAATTTATCATAAATTTGAATTATTCTAAGATAAGAAATGTACCTGTATTATAATTTTTATAATTATAAATTTTTATAATTTTAATGTATTTTTCTCAAAATTTTCTCTTCCTCAGTATCACCTTATTAAGAACCGAAAATCAATAAAAATGTTTTTTTCCTGAATCTTCTCTGCTTACTAATTTCCCCCATTTTAAAAGCAGCATTCCAGGTTTTTAGCAGATGACATGCTAAGAAAACAAATGGCTAAAATGCATTTGGTTAAAAACACTAGCTCCAGAGTCAGACATGATTTGGGTTTTGTAGCTGTAAATATAAATAAAATTATTAATTTCTATGAATTGCAGTTTTCTCCTCTGTAGCATGGAGATAGTTCATACTTCCAAGTATTGGTTGGAATAGATAAAGAAGCCACGTAGCCAAATTTACTGAGTTCTTAGTTTTGCTGGGCACTTTACATATGCTATCTAGTTTAATCCCTATAAAATGTTATAAAACAGCTTCAGTGCCTGTCATCATAGTAAGATTTCAGTAAGTATTCTTAGATGATACTGTTTCACAAAAAAGCTGAGCATTTTTCTCAAAGAAAGATTAAGGAATAGTTGTCAGTATAAGGTGGGAAGTTGGTTGCCCCTGAGTAGGCTGAACCAGGTCATAATTACCTTCGTTTTAACATAAATGCTAAACTGGGTTTACACTAACTGTTCAGTCCTTCTTTTCTTTGAACAGAAATACTCAAAACCCAAACCTTCAAAAGAAGGAAATGCTATGGGAATGAAAAAGTATTCCTTCTTCAATAATTTTTCAAACCCTATCTTTCATCCTTCCATTCACAAAAATGCTAGCATGTACACATTTAGACACACACACACTTCTTTATATCAGGCTTGTAGGGGACACTATTGTGTGTCTCTTTAGTATCTAATTCCATTCTTCCATCTTAATAGAACTCCCTGCCTTTATTTTCTTGGGTTGTTCCAGAACCTGTGCTTCTTTGAATAAACTTTCATGGTCTACTTGAAAAATAATGGTTCTTTGGGAGTAATTTTGAACTATATTCTGTCTAATGGTCTTTCTTAAAATTCTATCTTATTAATCTCAGTGGGAATAAAAAAACAATTTTAAGTGTAGAGAAAAGAATAACTTTATAATAGTATTGCCTCCATCATGTGGGTTTTTAAGACTATTTTTAGAAAGAAAAGGTTTTTAAAATTTTTTTAACTTTTTTTTTTTTAAGATTTTATTTATTTGACAGAGAGAGAGAGAGAGAGCACAAGGAGGGGGAGCGGCCGGCAGAGGGAGAAGCAGGCTCCCCACTGAGCAAGGAGCCCGAGGGTCGATCCCAGGACCCTGAGATCCTGGGACCATGACCTGAGCCGAAGGCAGATGCTTAACCAACTGAGCCACCCAGGCACCCCTCAACTAATTTTTTTAAAAGATTTTATTTATTTTGAGAGAGAGCGAGCGAGCGAGAGAGCGTGCATGAGCAGGGGGGAGGGGCGGAGGGAGAGGGAGAAGCAGACTCCCTGCTGAGCAGGGAGCCTGACTGGGTGGGCCTGGATCCCAGGACCCAGAATCGTGACCTGAACCGAAGGCAGACGCTCAACCGACTGAGCCACCCAGACACCCCAGGAAGGAAAACATTTTTAAGCCATGTTACATTTTTATAATTGAGTCATCAATGAATTAAAAAATAATGCATGCGTGGTTATCTCATCTGTATTAAGTGGTTATTTATGAACATTTTCTGTTAAAAAATGTAGGTTCCAATTCTGCTTCTACCACCAGCTAGCTGTATGATTTGATCTTAATGTCCCTTGGCCTCAGTCTCCTCAACTTTGAAAAAAGGACTTTGAAAAAAAGGACTTGATGATCTCTCCCAACTTTTCCAACTGTCAAATTTTTCTAATAGTTGGTAGAAAAAAAATGAGGGTATATGAAATATTTTTTAAGTAAAAAGCTAAAAAAGGATAACTCAATTTGAGATGTACGATTTCTATAGTAATTATGCCTTTAGTGTTTCCTGGCTATATGTTTACATAGTATAGAAAGCCCCTATGAAGAGTGTAAGAGCAAATAGAGTCCTGGAAGCTATGCTGGAGGGAGAGTAATTTCACTGAGTGAGTCAAAGATATGATGCTCTGTTAGTTGGTAATTAGTAACACTTGATGCTTAAACAAAAGGTTCTTAGAGGATGCTTAGTAAAAGTAGCTTTGCCATAAATATGGTCAAATGTGATATGAGAAATCCATGTACCTTATATCATTAAAACTGGAATATAAAGATTCAGAATATCAAAAGAAAGAGACAAACTTCAAAATAAAAGCTGAAGCAGAAAAGTTCGAAGTAATTAAGTCTAGTAATAAAAGATCTGCAATTAGCTTGAAATTCTCACTGGAAAAGCACAAGGAATTTCTATGTAATAAATTAAGAAAATTACACAATACTATTATCCAGGCACTGAGAAAAATACCAAATAGCAACAACCAGAACAGTAAGAGTAACAATTTAACCAGTTTAACAATTTGAAAAGTATGATGAAAGTATGAAGAGTACATTTAAATCTTACATCAAAAAACTAGATTGTGTTACATATACTTTAATAAAGTTTTCCTAATGTTGTTTCATTTATTGGGCCCTGCCTCTTTGCAAGCATTGTTATTATGAACCATGGGAGATACAAAAGAAAAAGATGTTATTTTGCTTACTGGACTTAGTTCCTGTAAAAACAAACAGGGCACGTCCTGTGTGTATATCCTGGTAATCCTGGTTTGATAAGTAACATGTAAAATTTTTTTTAATTTTTCTGTTTTCAGACTTACAAATGATGGAAATAAAATATACAGGAAATGCTTCATAAATTTAGAAAATCATTTGTTTTCATTTCCTTTCATGATATTTAAGAACTAATTAAAGACAGGTAAACTGTCTTTTTTTTTTAAGATTTAATTAATTAATTAATTAATTAATTAATTTTTTTAAAGATTTTATTTATTTATTTGAAAGAGAGAGCACGAGCAGGGGGCAGAGACAGAGGGAGAGGGAGAAGCAGACGCCCTGGTGAGCAGGGAGCCCGATGCGGGACTCGATCCCAGAACCCTGGGATCATGACCTGAGCCGAAGGCAGATGCTTAACCGACTGAGCCACCCAGGCGCCCCTAGATTTATTTATTTATTTTAGAGAGAGAGAGAGCACAAGCAGGAGGGGCAGAGGGAGAAGGAGAGAGAATCTTAAGCAGACTCTGTGCTGAGCATGGAGCCCGACAGGGGGCTCGATCCCATGACCCTTTGATCACGACCTGAGCCGAAACCACGAGTCACATACTTAACTGACTGCACCACTCGGGAGCCCCTCAGGTAAACTACCTTAAACCAAAAGTTTGTTCGTCATTTTACATTTTCCTTAATGGTGGTGGAAATCAATATTCAACAATCATGGAATAGTCAGCCATCAATTTATGTGGCCATTTAAGGTGACAAGTATAACATATGTCAATACATGGAAAGAAGCATATACAGAAAGGTAAAATGAGGGAACAAAAAGCAGCACATGAAGGACGACCCATGCAGGATCACAACCTCCTAAAAATGTGTGATGGGCATTGAGAGAAGCATAAAGGAACAAAGAGAAAGTTTCTCTGTGTGTAGTATATGAGCAGTATTACACCATCTTCCTCATACAAGGAGAGAAAGACAGCTATTTTCTGGTGGGTGTATGGTAAATTCCAGAGCTAAAAAAAATCTACATGGAAATTTCTAATTTTCTACTCTTACTATCATGAACCATCCAAACTTTTTTTTTTTTTTAAAGATTTTATTTATTTATTTGAGAGAGAGAATGAGATAGAGAGAGAGTATGAGATGGGGGAGGGTCAGAGGGAGAAGCAGACTTCCTGCTGAGCAGGGAGCCCGATACGGGACTCGATCCTGGGACTCCAGGATCATGACCTGAGCCGAAGGCAGTCGCTTAACCAACTGAGCCAGCCAGGCGCCCCCATCCAAACTTTTTTTAAAAAATATTTTATTTATTTATTTGAGAGAGAGAGAGCAAGAGCACAAGCAGGGGGGAGGGGCAGAGGGAAAGGGAGGACCCTGGGATCATGACCCGAGCCAAAGGCACACGCTTAACTGACTGAGCCACTCAGGCATCCCACTGAATTTTAGATATAAAGAAAAAAAATTTCATTTGAAAGTCCAAAAATGTCATAAGCATAAAAGCCAAAATTTAAAATTCCATATATTTGGTATGTAAAATAGGATGTGTATTAAAATTTCTATTCATTATTTAACTAAAATTTTATTTTCAAGTGTTTTCTCATTTTTTTTACTGGTTTCTTTAAGGAATGCAGTGTAGCAGTACAGCTGAACAAGGGTACTTCAAAAATGTAAAATCTTTAAGAGTCATAAAGGTTTTCCAAATGAAAACCAATTGCTTTCCAATTTAAATTTAGACATTTTCAAATTTGTATCAACTCTGAAAGGAAACAACACATAGACAACTGTTAATTTCTATGCTCTCAAATAAACAGCAATGTCATTCTGCCCCATCAACCAGCCTGTTACTTTTCTTCTTTTCTCTTTTAATTTCTGTTCATTTTGGGAAAAAGAATACTAAGTTATTATTAATATAAGTAGCCTATATTATGTAAATTTTTAATTCTCAAGAAATACTACAGAATCAAATGCCCTATGCATTCTTTCGACTTTTAGGTGCCCTCATGCTGCCCCCTGCTGCCCAGTGTCCACAGTTACTGAAAATTCTCTCAAACTTTTCAACCTTTGCTACTTCTCTTTATTCTCCCCATCAAAACTTACCTTGCCAGAGATCCAGACCACCTAAGTTTTCCTCTACTCAGGCTAATGGGTAAATGGTAATATAAGAAATAACTAGTTTCCTCCTATTTATCCGATCACCATTTTTTGGCTAATTACAAGCACTTGAATTGGTGTTCTATTGGAAATGACTGACATCCAGATTCCCTAGCTTGGGATTCCAAATCCTCCTTGTGTTGGTTCCAAGCTACCATCACAGGTCCATCTCTCCCAGTCTCTAACCCCCACACATTATAGCTAACTAACACTGGACTTCGAGCTGGTCTTTCCAAATGCCATGTGTTTCCTTTCCTCCTTGCCTGTGCCCACACTGCTTTCTTTACCTGGAATTTCTTCTCTCAGTTTCTACATATTTGTAAGGCTATGTGTCTTTCAAGGCTCTGGACAAAAGTATCTTCTCCATGAAGTTTGTCCCAATTCCCAACTGCTTCTCTTCTCTCTAATCTGCTAAGGCTCAAGATAGTGTTGTTGCTGTTGTTTTTAATACAGTAGAAGCTCGATAAAGATTTATTTAGTGAGTGAAGAGCAGGTAACAAAGAAACCTTAATTGTTGGAAAGGCTATCGGACTTACTGAGAGTAGCTGCAAAGGATAATGACAGCCTCTCTAATAATACTACGATATCCATATGCCTAAATGGACTGATCTTTTTAATTCCTATCACACTGTGTAAAGCCTACTTTGATCCCTGAAATCAGGGGTGTCTATGAAAAAATGAACTTATGGCATATACTGAATGCTTATGACATATTAGGCACTATTCTTGGTGCTTTAAGTGATTTAACTCATTGCAGTCTCACAACAGCCAGGTGAGGAGGGAATATTACCTCGTTTCATAGAAGAGGAAATGGAGGATCTGCACAGTTAAGTAACTGGCCCAAGGTTATACATGTAGTAAAGGGCAGAGCTAGGAACTCAAACAGATCAGGCAAAGCTGTATTCTCATAATGTCTTCAATAGAAATGTGTATGGAGAGGCTTCTAGTCAGCTATTCTAGGGGTTAAAAAAAAACAAAAAACTTTGTCAATAGAATATGCTTGGAAATTGTGACCACATAGTCAAACAAAGCCATGAAGAGATTCAGTGTCAATTAAGTATCTGTTAGTATGTCCAAGAGTTGATTGTCCTACAAGACAGAATGTGAAGGATTCTGCCAAGTTCAAAGGTGTCCAGATTTAGATATAAAGGACAGTTATATATTTTAAATGATTAAGAAATGCACAACCTAAATATTTGTTCATTGTTGTAGCCATTTGTGCGTGTGAGGACCGAAGATTCTAACCTGACTTGGAAAAAGGTAAAGATATGACTCACTATCTTGAGCAAATGAACTTCCTTTTTTGGGGGGTGGGGTGGGGATACAATGAATATAAGTAAGGCTCAGAATGTTACATCAGTGTCTCAGACAAGGATCTAGTGTGTTTCAACCAAAACCTCTGCTCATCAAGAAAACCACAGTACACTGAAAAGGCAGATCAAAAAATTTACTTGGGAAGGCATCACCCAAATTGTTTGGTAGGACATAACTGTCTTCTTAGTAGGTAAGAAGCTTTTAACTCCAGAAAGATTTAGAGTAAGTACAGAAGTGTTTTTTAATGTAGGTAATTGTTCTGTTTAAGAACACTTGACCTATTGGAATAAGAGGTCAGCCCATTAGACTTTTAAGTACAATTCCTACAAAGTTATATATAGTGTTGAAACATTAAAGAGAACTTAACAATCACCATACTTAGAAGTTAAATTTATTAGATATGTAAGACTTTCTTGACTTCTTGAAAGTGCTTACTAGATATCAAAGGAGGTAGCTGTAAGCAGTAAATTTATAAATGCGGTATATAAAGGGAAATAAAAAGTTGGAAGGTATTTAATCAAGTAATAGTATAAATAAGACCAAATTTTAAAGGACCATGATTTCTAAAATTTGCAAGATTTATAAATATGATTAAGATTTGTAAACTAAATTTAAAAACATAAGGAAGCGCTTCCTTGGATATTAACATTAATAAATTTCATATTACCTTTTAAAAACTCAAATTAACTTCAGAATAGTCTTTCAGTATGCAAGACTAACAGTGGCAATTGGGCTGTTTCTCTCCCAGCTAAAGCTGGTGTTCATTAGGCGGTCAACTTAATGTTTCATCCCACAGAATTGGCTGGACTGTCCAGTTATTCTTTATTTTGGTTTGAACCTTCCTCACTTTGTAGGAGATGAGATTGTAGCTTTTGAAATATTGAGATGAGAAGTAGCAGCACTAATCTACTGACCTCTTCAATTTTTGGTTTATTGCCTTACTTCAATAGAGGAACTTGGCATTTCTCAACTCCAGCTGTATACTGGAATCCTGTGAATACTTTTGGAAAATGCTTATGCCAAGATCTGATCCCAGACCAACGAGAATCTCTGGGGATGTGGTGCAGGCATTTTGTTTTTAAGTTTCTGGATGATGGTAACGACAGGAAGAGTTGAGAAGCACTTGTGCAACAGTGTGAGCCTACCATGGTCTGGAGCGCCGGTGCTGTCCAACAGAACTTTCTGCAATCATGGAAATTGCTATAGACTGAATGCTTATGTCCCCCCAAAATTCATATATTGAAATCCTAACCCCCAGTGTGATGGTATTTGGAGGCAGGGCCTTTGGGAGGTGATTAGGTCATGACGGTAGAAACCTCACCCATGGGATTAGTGCCTCTGTCAAACAGACCCCAGAGAGCTCCCTCACCCCTTCTGCTATGTGAGGACACAGCAAGATGATGGCCATCTATGAACCAGGACACTATGACCCTCACCAGACACTGAGTCTGCCGGCACCTGGATCTTGGACTTCCAGCCTCTGTAACCATGAGAAACGTTTGTTGTTTATATCCCACCCACACCATGGTATAGGTACCTGAACAGACTAAGACAGAAATGTTCCATAAATCTATTGTCCAATATGGTAGCCACTAGCTAGGTGGAGCTCCTAAATTGTTAATTTTAATTCAAACATAAATTTACATAGCTATAGGAGGTTGGTGATTACTGTGTTGGGCAGCACAGTTTGGCAGGCTTAGGCCATTTAAAATGATCTGAGTTTATGATTATATAGATGCTGAATGTTTTTTTCTGATACTGGACCACACCAGTCCAAACTTACTACTTTTGTCTCTTGGGGTACTTCATGCTAGCTTCTTGATGAAGCCTCTAGTGGTATGAAAGGATAGCTCAAAGTTTATATAGGCTCTGGGAATATTAGGACTTTGGATTTACTGATGATCTTTTACTCATTTATGCTGGCAGTTTGTTTCTTGGACTTTAAACTTTACTGAATAATGAGCAAAGGCCTTCAGAATTAAAAATTTCTTAAGTGTCAAAGCAGTGGAGCAATCAAACTCTTGGAAAAGGTCATCTTCACTCCTTGGCATCTGATAGTGTTTTTCAACTGGAGGTTGTGACCTTTGTCTTGGATGATGGAGAGTTTCCAGTGGATTGGGGCAGTGGCCTGAGTTTCAAAGCTAAATATAGGTCATTGGCAATGGCAGCTTCATTCTGAGTCTCATCGAAACCATGTCCTATTAATGAATGTGGGGCATTAGTGGCTGGGGGGTAACGTCTTGAGAAAAACCAGAAAAACGCCACAGATACAGAAGTCTTTCTCAGATGTAACTTGCTATTGAGCACAACTAAGTTCTATTTTAACCCACTTTTAAAAATAATTTGTAAATTGTGGGTTGCTATTTAAAAAAAAAAAGGGTTAAAAATACACACATATATGATTCATTGGCAAATGTGAAATGTGATATTCATGCTGAGGCATAAGAAGAATCCTCCTTCAGGTCATTGCTCAACTCTTCCCTTTTCAGTGAGGCTATCCTGACAACCCTATTCAATATTTCAATATATGTGTATTCATATATTTGCCAAATATTAAATGACATCCTTTTAAGTTCGGCATATTTCAAAGTCAAAATATTTATCATGGCAGGTGCCATCTGCTTCTCTAGAGCAGGGTCTCAAAGGGGATCAGGAACATCAGCAGCAACTGGGAGCTTGCCAGAAATGCAGCTTCTCAGGCCCCACCCCAGACCAACTGAGCCAGGAACCCTAGCTGTGGGGCCCAGCAATCTGTGTTTTAGGTTATTCTGGGGCACACTGGCGTTTGAGATCCACTGATCTAGAGTACACTGAATCCCCCAAAAATGTCCCAGAGGGGTAGACTTCCATACATCCCAAACCTGGTTAAGATCAAAACATTTTGTACATAAAACTGAACTTGTATGTTGTGAAATAGACACCAACATTCTATTTGGACCTAGTGTTATGAATCATGAATTTACCCAGTTCAACTAAGACTCACTGAATCTCTAGTCTTTGATCTTTTTTTTCCCTATAAAAATCAAACTCCTGAAAGAATTTCATGAGATGTTCCTGAAGAGATAAAATGCAATACAAGTGTGCCTTCAGCAAATGCAACACACAAAAATTCAGAAGTATACAACTGATAAGTTTGGTAGTCAATTACTGTTTTTATGAAAATATTAGGTTTATAAGATGATTCACTGGAGGATTCATTTAAACAGTGACGTCATATAGTGCATTTAAAATATGTCCATTTACAGAACATAAATTTTACAAATGTCTAATGTGATAGTATAGAAGTGTAGGTAAGTATAAAGTCTCTGATTTCAAACGTCCCAGGTTCAGACTCCATCTTTTTCATTTACTGGGTAACCTGGGTCAAACCTTTCTAAGCCTCAGTTTCCTCGTCCGTAAGATGGGTATAATAATTGTCCTATCTCCAAAGTTTGTGTGAGAATTTAAGGATATCATAAAGGTAGCATTTAGCTAGAAGCTGGAACATAGTAAGGTCTGATTAAATGTTTGTTTTTAGTTTTGTTTTGTTTTTAGTTAGCTGCCTTTGTGTCCAGTCTGGTCTCTATGAAAACAGATATTTATGCTTTATCACTCAAGAATGTTCATACAAAGCAGTTAAAGTTCATACAAAGCAAATAGAAGCTAACCATACTGAACACTGGATGCTGAGCAGGTATTCAGTATTCACCCTTCCAAGGGCTCTTCTCTAGCCAAACTAATGATGAGAATTTTAATCTCCTTGTCCATGACTGGGAAAGGTATGAGCATGTCCTATAAACCTAGTCAATGAGCTGTTAAGAAGCAGTGTGCTGTGGGCCACTGGGAAAGAATTTCTTCCCTTATAAAAGGATGCATTAAGAGAAACTCTCTTCCCTTTGGAAATTGTAATATCAAGCTATGATGCTTGGAGCTGCAGCAGCCACACTGTGACTATGAGGAAAGACATTGCTGACATTGTGGCAATGTAAAAGAAAGGAACCTGCTAAGGAACTTGGTAACGCTGTTGAGCTACTGAACCAAACCTAGAACTGGCTTCCTTCCTGTTACTGATTTAGTTGAAATAATACATGTCAATATTTTCTATGCCACTACCAGTAAAGTTCTATGTTAGTACAAAAGCAAACTAAATGACATAATACATCTATAGCTAGTATGGATTAATTGGCTTTATGACAAAATAATTTGATGACTTTATTCTTGAGGTCATCTTAAACCACATATAGAGAATCCTTAATGAAGAGATCCTTCTCCAAATCAACTGCATGTAACAGCAGTCTTACTTTCCTGCTCCATATCTGATGTGCTTAACTAATTAACTATTAGTTAAGTGTGTAATTATGTTATCTTTGTAAATGAAAATGTTTGTTTTTATTTTAAAAATTTGTTATATCTATTGTTAAAAATATTACAGATTTTTAAATAAAAATAAATATTTTAATTTTGACATAATCCTTTAACACTGCAATCATATTTCCCTGCTTCATTTCACAATTTATATTTACATTGACAGTTTTTTCATGACAAAGTGAACAAAATGTACAAAATGAGGCTCTACCACATTCAAACGTTTTCATTAAATGGACCTTACAATGACACACCCCAAATTCCTACTACCAGAGTGATCTCCATTTCTCTTCACAAGCAAATAAGTTTATGTTTTATTTCTCACTTTGCAATAGAAATTTGTATTAGTTAATTGTCTATTTATACAGCATCTATTTGGGTTGTATCTAAAATCTGAGGCTATTTTCCCCTCAATGTGTGAATATTTGGTGCCCAAATAATGGTTCTTCAATAGAAGGGCACTTGTTAAGTTATGTGATTGTATTTAAATTTAAAAAAAATTTCTTTTACTCCAGAAATCTCATTTGGTCTTTATTTCCAAACGGGAGCCCCCCACATCTAACACCTTAGATTAGAACTTTGAACCTCCTTGGACAATAAACTGCATGAAAGCAGGGATGCTTGGCTCACCTTAATATTATACCCCAGCCTCTTAGCATAGTAGCAAATAATAGGTAGGAGAAATCTAAAATAAATAAATCTCCAAATAAAAATAAATGTTGAACAAATCAAATAGAAAGTAAAACCCTTTCATCTTTTTCATAAAGCAACAATTTCTTTGCTTTACTTTCTCTTTAGACTCTCCATTTAAGAATCTTTTTGGAAATATAAAAAAAAAAGTTATACTGCAAATACCCATTTTGTCTATTACTTTCCCCTTCTCTTTCCTCGCACAACCACGCTGAGGACAGTAGTGAATCTGTATGGTCTTGTGGAAAGTAATGATATGTCCAAGAAACAGCAGAGGTAAATATGCACAAGAAGTGGGTGGAATTGGAAACATACAATTTCAGGTCTGTATTGAACTTGGTTTTCTGAGGACAAAATTTTTAGCTATTTTTCCTTCTTCTAAAGAAGTTCATTCCAAGGTATATTAGATTGGTCCTGGCTAATATTTTTAGCATTTATGTTAGGTCATCTTAATATCTCTTCCCTTCGTTATCTCATCTTTCCTAATAGGTTTGGCTAACCTGAAAATTTCCTCAATTTTTAGCAATGCTAATGAGTACAAATTAATAAATTAGGAAATTGTATTGGTTCATTACATTAAGTCTTAATAAAATTTTCAGCTTATTTCTGTTATTGATCAAACTCCATAATTTCAAGTTTATTTCTCTGAGGTTTATTGTTTAGAATTTGATTTACAGATTCTCCATGTCTTTGGCATCATTTATTTATTTTTTCTGCAACCTGTTTTTGGCTATTTCACTACTCATTGACCCCTCCCTTCCACCAGAGGGATGGGCAGGATAAAAAAAATATGATATGACATTTTAATGTAGTCAATTTTGCTACTTGCTACTATCTCTGATAAAATGGTGTACAAGAAAGAAATAAATGTGTAATTATTAACTAAAATGACATTTCAGGATTTTTTTAAAAATAATTTTTTTTTATTGTTCATGATCTAGCAACTGTTACTATGGAAAACTGAGTTCTCTCTAGACTACATCTAATAAATAAAGATTTTTTTCATGATAAAAACATAGTTTATAATAATTCTAATCTAAATCACACCAAACTCATGAACTAATGCCCACAAAAATATTGCCAGTTAAAAAAAGAATTAATGTCCAAAGAATCCAGAGCTAAAATGAAGCACAAGGTGGATTTAAAAATGGAGAATAATATAAAATAATAAATTGTTTTTGCCTTATAGATTTAAACCTCCTTACCTACCTAGTGATGTAAGAGGCACATATGAAAGAATATCTTGAATATAAATATATATGGATGATTTTAAAAAGTGAAGATTTAACTATAATGGTTACTTCATAATCAATGATGTAATAGTCAATGATGTAGGAGAACAAAGAGCATTGCATAGCTACATATGGACTTCATAGCATCAGTTTGTTTTTAAAAGGGGGGCTACAATATATAAACATTTTTAGTTTTTGCAAATTAAAATAAAATATCTCACCAGCTGAATAACAGAATATTTTAGCAACAAACATATTGGGAAGTATATTTTATTCAGTAGATCAACTTTAGAGAACTAAACTCTCCAGAATAACCAGAGGGTTAGATAGTATATTTACACCTGCTGTATTTCATTCTATAAATAATCTATAATGTCAAAACTAGTCTTGATGGGGGCATTTAAGTTTTATAAAGAGATAAAATGTTACAGTGGACATTTTCAAATTTTTATAGCATAGTATAAACAAAGTATGGACATGATACATAATTATTTTTGAAGTTCAAGGAAAGAGTCCTATAGAAATAAATTATATGGACACAAAAATGAGAAATACTATTTTTAGCCATTTTCACACATTCTTTTACTTCAGAATTTTAAATCATTAGTGAAATAAGCATTTATCTATTTCAAAGTGAATAAAAACAATAACTCCAGAAATTTTCACTCTCTCAAGAAATTATTCAATCATACGGTAAGGTGGTCTAGGATAGTATTTCAGTTGTTTTTATTTTATTTGGCAAAATAATCTGTTTTTAGATACAATTATTGATTCCTCCCACTTTCTTTTTGAATGAAGGATATACTTACTATCTTCATAAACAACTAAAATGTCCACAGAGACGGGTATAACCTATGTCATATCATAATATACATTTTGTTCTTAGGAGGCTTTGGGCCTAAACCCCATATTCTCTAATCAGATAACTCTCAATAAGGACAAAGATGAAAAACATTTACTTGCATTTAGATACATGAATACCAGCATTTTTAAAGTTAGAAGCAGTTGTGTACATATTCTCAAAAAATTACCTTATTCCAAAATATTTGCTCTTTTCAAAACATAGTTCAAAACATACATAAATTCAACTGAAGTATCATTTCAAAATAAATAATAGTGTAGGCATTATTACATGTCAAACTACTAGAAAATTCCCTGGAGAAACTTAGAATAGTTATTTAAGAAATCCCTAGGTTCAAAACGAAATTCAACTTTTACAATGTTGAGTGAACTAAAACTCAAACGTTTTGTTATATTGGAAAAACATTAGCATGTGTGGTATTGTGATATATACAAAATGCAAAATGTTACCGAGGCAAGAGAAAGTAAACCAACAGCTTATTATTGAAAAATTCTGATCTAGAGATCATCAGATCAGATAAAACACAACTGCAAACTGCACGCTTGTCCCTGATGCTCCCTGGACGGGTTGTGACGACATGTCTGCTCTCACCCACGGTTCACAGTTCACAACAAACATTTAAATAATACAACTGAATAATTCCTCTGACCAAATTGAACTTTCTTTAAGGAAATAAAGGGATAAGATAATAGACCAAATCTTGCCCCACCTCTTTTTTTTTCCTCCTTTTTTCTTTTAGTGAAACTGACATAAATTGTTAAGGAGCACTACAGCGCCACCAACACAGATCAATGCAAAACAAAAAAGATCTCCCACCGTGTGCAAAAAGAAAAAAAAAAATTAGAAAAATGCCAAAAATTACAAAATGTCTCCCAAATGTACCTTTTTGGAGAAAAACAAGCTAGATCTGCAAAGATTATCTAATGAAGAGCTTCAAAGAATTAATATCATGGAATACAAGTTTAGATCTGATCAGCAAATAAAAGATCCACTATTTAGTAACAGCCATAACTTAATATAAACCCGGTTATGTCAATCTCCACCTTCATTATACCAAGGGCAGCTTTTCTGTAGTTTGTATCCAAGTAATCCATCAAGAAAACCACAATAGGCCTATTAAAAAAAAAAAAAAAGAAAAGAAAAAAGAAACAAAACTACGTCCATAGTTTGCCTGCTGATCATTTAGTCCTGGACAAATTAGGTAATAGATAATTTTTATAAAGAGGATATGCACATATTTGCCATTACCAACATTGCTGGCACAAAACAAGTCCATCTTGAAATAGCTGAGTTCCCCTGTAGTTCACAATAATTAAAGTGTAATTTATATTACAAATATTTAGCTTTAATAATGAAAAAAAAAAAAACTATGTGTGTGTGTGTGTGTGTGTTTTTTCTTTTAGTAAAAATTTACCAGACAAGATTAGGTGGAATATGCAGAGACCAAAGCTAAAGAAAAAATACAAAGATTGGTTTTGTTAGAAGAAACACAATGAAAATCCTCTTTATCTGGTAGCTCATCCAAAGATCTAATGACATATATGTTTAAAATTACAAACTTACCGTTAGTGTAGGCAAAGAAGAAGCCAGTTCTTGAAAAATAATTGTAACAATATAGGCTGGATACTTGTGTCCCTAGAAACAACAGCCTCCAGGCAGCATATGGATCTTCAAACATCTTTAAAATATTTGGTAAATAAAAAGTAATACTTTCTTCCATGATCAGTGGCTGAATGGGTTGGCTTCCCCCAGGATCTGTGGGCGTTTGGGAAAAATCGGAGAAATATCCACGAAGATTAAAAGCAGAGGAGGCCGCGGCAGCCAGAAGACTCTGGGGTTAACAACTTTGCGATGGCAAGCAGGCGCGCTCTGATTGGCTGGGGGGGCAGGGTCCCTCCAGTCTGCACTATCCCCCGCTGCCCCCGCCTCCTGCAGCTCGGAAAAAAATGCAGCGTGTGTGCCATTTTACACTGGGCTTTTAAAAGCACAGCCACCCAAATGACAAAAGTCTAAGCTCGCTCTTAAGTGACACTGCAAAACAATAGCGCCCACGAGTGCCTGCGAGCTCGGGAAAATGCCCTTTTCAACGTCTCAAGGAACGCTCCTATCTCCTGTGTGTGGGTTTTTACGGAATACAACGCCTTTCTTGAGCAAACTGTTTATCGCTTCGCGAACGTCCATATGTAATTAGGATACAAACATGGCCATTTGAAAACTCTTGCCATCAAAACGATTTTGATTTGACATCATTAGGTCCCTGAAGAAGGCGGGCATCCAGGAACAAAATTCACGACTCCTGTAGCTCAGGGAGCGTCAATTCCTTGTAAAAACAGAATTCGTTAGCCGCAATAACTACCATTTGTGCAAAGAATGAAAATAAAAGGGTTTGAGTGGTTAAATTTAAAACAATAGGCATACTTTTTTTTTTCTTCCTCCTTAAAAATTCGGTTTCAAAAACCTTTCCTGGCTGACAGAATCCTACACTCTGCCTCAGAAACAAAATGGCTGTGGTACTGAGTTTTTTTGGATCCTCCCACTGTGCCTCCTCCTGGCCTCCAGGAAGCGGTAAAAATCCAAAATAAATACGGTACTAAAAGTACATTGTCCAGTCTGAACTCGGGTGAAACCTTTGGTAAGGGGGCGGGGGAGGGGGTGTCTTAGAAATGTGCAGCTTTTGTGAGTTTTTTTTTTTTTTTTAATTGTTTTGAAAAAGAACATCAATCACTAGAGATTTACTTGACTGTAATTTGAACTTCCTGCTTTACATATTTATAAGATCTTTCACCTATCTTGGCAGGCTTTCAAATTAAGTGGGCTGGGAAATTTGAGGCTCTGTCTCTAGTTGTGAGCCGAGTCTGGTATTTGGTGGTTGCAACTGGGCTTTTAAATAAAAACAAAGTCTGAGACTTAAAAAAATGTAATACTAAATGAATGCCACACGACGGTTGCAAATGTAAAGTCAAAAAGTCAGCAAATATTGAAATGTGTCACATACTGCACATATGTGTTAATTGAAAACGTTCAGGATAAAATTCTTTGCCAGCTAAATTTCTAATGAGCCAAGGATAGAACAAGGTTTAAAGGAATTGGATGAAGACAGAGGTGGGGAATTGCCTACGTTGTTCAGGATCCCTTTCCCCATACACACACACTTGTTGGTTGGGCATCCCTTTCCCTGCCTGGCATTTAATAGATAACATCCTTAAGGAGCTATAGCTAGGGTGACTATATAATGTGTCATCTTAACCAGGACACTTGAGAATGAAAGGGGGCATATTATTAATTATATGACGACTGGAATGAATGAACAGGGACTGTCCATGGTAAACCAGGAGGTAGAGCTCGCCATATCTTCAAAGAGACCTTTAACTTTTGCCAGACAGGGCACGTACAGGCATGGGTCCTAGGCCAATTTAGATAGAACCTGAGCTAGACCCCTTCTCTGTCCCTCCTCTAATGTCAACTGAAGGAGATGACAAAAGACTTGGATTCAGATATATTTAATGAACAACCATGGTAAAGAGAATATCTAAATACCCATTTTATTTTGTAATCTCATCAATAGTGACCCGATGAGAGTAAAATTCAGTGATATTTGATTATAATCAGGAAAACATCCTTATGAAGTCATCTAATGAGGAGAGTAGAGTAAAATTCTTGAGTAATTTTTAAGCAGTTTTCCTTCCAATAGAAAAAATTTGTTAGAGGCCAGTATCACTATGTCCTTTTGTCTTTTCACCTCCCTAGCTCTGTTCTTTTATCTCCCATCCCTTCCACCATCCCTATATATGCATGCACATCCATATATGTATACATACAATTATACATATATAGTTATATATGTATACCCACATATACATATATAGATGTTCATGCAAATGTATACTTTATTATCTATAGATTAGAATCTTCTGTGCATATTCCACACTGTGCATATTTCTAATTATATGCTTTCTTTATTTTTTTTTTAAAGATTTTATTTATTTGACAGAGAGAGAGATAGTGAGAGCAGGAACACAAGCAGTGGGAGTGGGAGAGGGAGAAGCAAGCTTCCTGCCAAGCAGGGAGCCCGATGCGGGGCTCGATCCCAGGACCCTGGGATCACGACCTGAGCCGAAGGCAGACGCTTAACGACTGAGCCACCCAGGCGCCCCTAATTATATGCTTTCTTATGGGAGAATTTTCTTCAGAGTTTTGAGCCAATATTCATGATATACAAGATTTGAACATCTTTTGTTTTGGTTAAAGTAAAATGTAGAGTGAGATGTTTTGGAAAAATTATTACTGAAAAACATAGGATAAATTATTCTCATGTTGTTTACTGAAATAGTTATTAAGAGTTTAGAATGTGCCAGTTCATATTAATGAACAAGAGACAGTTTATCATCTCCTTCATGGAATTCACTGTCTAGGAGGAGACACTAAGTACTATTAAAGAAATAAATGGAGTGAAGTCTTAGTCAAAAATAGGGCGGGAAACACATCGATAAGGTGGTAAGGAAAGTTGCTTCTAAGTAGGTGACATTGAAGCTAGATTTGTTGGATAAGAAGGAGCCAAACTTGAAAAATATGTGAGAAATAGAGAAGGAGGGCATGACATGTGCTAATGTCCTGAGGCAGAAAGGAGCTTGAAGCATTCCAGGAAGTACAATGAGGCCAATGTGGGGGCAGCATACTGAGAGAAAGGGAAATGACATCAGAAATGATATAAAAAAAAAAGTGATATCCCACAGAAGTTTGTAAGCTACGGGAGAAGAGTTCCGTATATAAGCAAGTGAATTATATTCAGAGAGTAGAATGTTGGAATTTGAGATTTTGGAGGTTTTAGTGATGATAAGATCCAGAGAAACTTTGGTGAAGTGGAGTAAAAAACCAAAACTAAATTCCATGCAAATTGTGAACTTACATAGCTGGATCACAGTGTTTTGGTATTATAATTTTAAAAACTACATTTCAGGGACTCCTAGGTGGCTCAGTCAGTTAAGTGCCTGCTTTTGGCTCAGGTCATGATCCCAGGGTCCTGGGATCAAGCCCCACATCGGGCTCCTTGCTCAGCGGGGAGCCTGCTTCTTCCTCTGCCTGCCGCTCCCCCTGTTTCTGCTCTCTCTTTCTTTGACAAATAGATAAATAAAATCTTAAAAAAATAAAATAAAAATCTACATTTTATCTGTATCATTATAGCCATTGATTATGACTCAGTTCATAAATGACTATGAACAAGAAACAAATATCTAAGATCATACATATTACTAGTAAAATGAAAAGAAAGAATTCAGGCAACCATTTGCCTCATTTTCTGCTTCTTTTGAAGTGTTGACTTTGTTATTTATTATTCAAAACCTTGTATTTCCTATCAGTCGAACAGAGCTCAATTAACACATTTTTTTAAACGAATGAGCCAAAGCATTATTTAACTAGAATTTAACTAATACACTTGGAATCAAAACAGTTACCCTTTTTGAATTTACTCTTTGTTAGCAAACCAAAATGCTGTGTATACATGGGCAGAAATAATGTGTTTGATTTCTTAGAATCGAAGAGTTAGAAAAATTTTGGAAGCAATGATGTGTAATTCCTCGAATGAGTTTTGATAGTTATAGGAATCTCTAAACAAATCAAATTGTGAACCAATTTGGTAAGGCAGTTTTTAAGACCTTTGCCTTTCAGAACTGTGAGGTAAAGGAAGCTATGTTTTGGATTTCAGAGTTTTAAAATATAGTAGTCCCCTTTACCTACAGTTTTGTTTTCTGCAGTTTCAGTTACATGGGGCCTACCCTCTGACTGGAACCAGATGATCCTTCTTCTAACATAACATCGGAAGGTCAATAGTTGCCTGATGCTATGGCACAATGCCTCTATCATTCACCTCACTTCATCCATAATGTAGCATTTTATCATTTCACATCATCGCAACAAGAAGCGTGAGTATAGTCCAATAAAATGTTTTGCAAGAGAGACAACATACACATAGCTTTTATTATAGTATATTGTTATAATTGTCCTATTTTATTATTAGTTATTGTTAATCTCTTACTGTGCCTAGTTTACAAATTAAATTTTATCAAAGGTATGTATGTGTAGGAAAATACATGTATATATAGGGTTTGGTACTGTCTGAGGTTTTAAGCATCCATTAGGGGTCTTAGAACATATCCCCATGGATGGGGGGGGACTTCTGTAATTTTAAAGTAGTAATATGACGCAGCACCCCATAACCAAATATAATAACAAAATACATGACCAGTCATACTAAATAGGGTAAATAAAGACTGTAAGTAGCCCCATGTCAATTCAGGGCAGCTTTTCTCACCAAACAGGTAGTACAACTTGCGAAAAAGTTTTAAGTTTTCAAATTTTGGGAATTCATTAAGTGTAGATAAGAGATTGTGCATCTGTAGACTCTAGTCCCACTCAGTTTGCTGGGAAAAAAAAATCATTCTTAGTTTAAATCAAAGCTCATAGTCCTCAGGATTATGAACAGAGTTACAATTTGGAAATGACCAACCTTCCATTTGTGGGCCCTAATGAATTAATGTACACCTGCCATCAAATTTCTTTAGTTATTTGTGTGGTCTTAAACAAATTCTTTTAATTTTACCCTTTAATATTTTCCCTGTATTTTCTTTTTATTTATTTATTTATTTATTTATTTATTTATTTATTTATTTTTTAAAGATTTTATTTATTTATTTGAGAGAGAGAATGAGAGAGAGAGAGAGAGAGAGCACATGAGAGGGGGGAGGGTCAGAGGGAGAAGCAGGCTCCCTGCCGAGCAGGGAGCCCGATGCGGGACTCGATCCAGGGACTCCAGGATCATGACCTGAGCCAAAGGCAGTCGCTTAACCAACTGAGCCACCCAGGCGCCCTGTATTTTCTTTCTTAAGAATAAAGTTATGCTTTCTTGGGAAACATATTTTTGAAGCAGTACCTGACTAAACTTCTTTTCGAAATGGTTTAATATTATCTGCAGCAGAGATCATAGGAATGTTTATTTCGGAACGCATTACCCATTGTGGGATGATTTCAGAGTGCATTTATCCATTACAAGCAAAGTGGCATTTTCAGGAAAGGTCATCTATGGGAGCAATTTGTGACCGTTGGTGTGGCCGGGACGGCTGGCTACCCAATATCCATCCTCCCTTCCTTTCTTACTCATAAAATCCAATTTTATTTTGGGCTTGCCACCCATAACTATTTGCCACACAGTTTTCACCAGTGAGATTTAGGCAGAAGTGATTTGGTGGAGCTTCTGAGGAAGGATTGACAGGGGCCTGACTCAGCAGGCAGGGCCTTTTGCTCCTCACCTTTGCCCTTCTTCCGGCTTGGAGTGTGGTCATCACACCTGGGTGGAGTCAGGAGCTCTGTGACAACCAAGATCACTCATGGCTAAGGGTAGCGGCACAGAAGGAAGAGAACTAGGTCCTTTGGAACCTTCATTCCATCTGGACTTCTTTTCACATAAGGGAAAAAGAAAACCACTAATTTGTCTGAGGCACTGTTTTATGGGGTCTCTTCTTCACAGCTAATGCAATTTCTAGTACAATTAGTGTGAGTAATCTTCAAAGTGTTTTCTCTGTTAAAATCAGCTACTTTTTAATTGTCACGTATGCGAGACTGAGAAGGGGAGCAAGGGGACTTTGGACTGCAAGAAATTTTCGGTCCTAATCTGGGTTGTCGTTACCAATGTATGAGACACGCACATACGTATGTATATATGTGTGTCATGTATGTACACATATGTATGTAAAAATTACTGAGCTAGACATTGATTAGTACATTAAATCTGTTTTACTGTGTGTATGTTATCTCTCTCTCTCTCTCTCTTTTTTTCTAAATAGGTTCCACACCCAGCCTGGAGCCCAAAGCAAGGCCCGAACCCACGACCCTGAGATCAGAGTCGGATGCTTAACCAGCTGTGCCACCTAGGTACCCCGTATGTTATCTCTTAATTAAAGAAGCTATTTTAATTATTACAGAGTGATGGGAACTGATAATTTGCATGTAGACATATATAGTAAAGGAGTTGGACAGATATGTCTTTTAAAAATATTCAATAAGCTCTGTTCTAAGTGCCTAAGACCACTACTCATTTCTCTCATTAAAAAATGGCTCTCCTATATTTATATGTTAGCCATTTTCATTTTACGAACCCTAAATCTCGGGTGATCTCAGCTGGTACTCAAGCTTCTCGTTCCTATGTGGCTTATCGGAATTCTAGACTCTCTGGTGACTGACATATTGTGGACCTGTGGACATGAAATGGTTAAACAGTAAGCCTAAATCCTAGCTTGGAGTTTTCTTGTACTATCATGGTAAAAATACAACAAAGAGGAATTTTTCATCTAGTATTCAATATGAAAGTTATTCTTTTTGTTACTAAAAAAACCCCCAGGACTATAGAGGATATGTGCCCCTCTATGACCCCCGCCACTCCCAACTTCAGATTAGTGATGAAAAAATTCATATACTGACAGAGACTATCATGCTTAAAATTTAAGCCTTGTATAGATTTGAGGTAAAAGAGGGACTGGACTAGGCAGAGCAATAGAAGCACGGTTGGTAAAGATGCTTGCTTAAAGTATGAACTTTGAATAATTATAGAAAGAGAAATGAAAATTTTCTGAAGAAATCATTAAAGCTTCCATACAAGAAAGATCATTTACTGTTATGGAACGTAAATTACTATTGGAAAAAAGTCAGCAAATAATTCAGGCCTGGGATGACAAAGGAAGAACGGTTTAATAGGATCAAATCGTAAATAATTTCCCTAGCTATGTCTAGCTAAGGATTCTTATAACTCCTCAGTGTTGGGGGGAATGGGGGTTGATATTCCTGACAGAATCTATACAGATGATTTATTATATTTTAATGTTTAGGTCAGTTATTCATAATGAATTTTATTGTCTTTATATTATACTGCATGAAAAGCACCCTTTAGGCATTGTTATAAGTTAGATTTGGGGACTGAATAGCCCTCAATCGACAATTGCAATAAAAATTCTGGTGCTCAGAGTACGGGGTGCAGAGAAACAACACCCCTTAAAAAAGGTGCCGTTACAAGGCTTATTCCTGTCTGTCTGGGTTCACACCTTACCATGCCACACAATGGGAAGCGGGGGACCTTTCCCTTGCTAGTAAGGGTAACTAATAAAAGACAGGCAGTTCTTGCAAAGCTGGATTGCTAGTGTGATGATTCACTTTAACTTTTTGACCATTGAAAGAAGCATTATTTGATATATATGTGATGTAAATATATATATTTATAACCAGCAGACTATTATCCCATGTCAAATCTAGCTTTTAGATTTTCTTATTGATAAAAATAAGTAATAGTCAGGGGCGCCTGGGTGGCTCAGTGGTTAAGCGTCTGCCTTCGGCTCAGGTCATGATCCCAGACTCCTGGGATCGAGCCCCGCGTCGGGCTCCCTGCTCCGCAGGAAGCCTGCTTCTTCCTCTCCCACTCTCCCTGCTTGTGTTCCCTCTCTCGCTGTGTCTCTCTCTGTCAAATAAATAAATAAAATCTTAAAAAAAAAAAAGTAATAGTCTAAGTGACATTTACTTTTATCTTATATATCATTCTCTTCTATTGTATTCATTTTTTCCCCCAGATGGTAAAAGTAATATAAACTCAATTCCAGCCATTTGGAAAATATGGAAAAGTGTAATAAAGAATATACTAACCACTTGTATGTAATTCTGCTTCTCTGGATCTCTTTCCAATGTCTTTCCTTATACTTCTTTTTGTGTTGGCAAACTTTTGGAATAAAGGGTGCCAAGTCAGCAATCCCTATTATATAACTGAACAAGTGTATATAAAATAGCAGTCACAAAAATAACTCAGACAGAAGTGATTACATAATTAACACAATTGTACCTTACTTTGACAAATGGCAGAGATTTTGCATGAGGCATTAGAAAACTGTCCCCCCCCACATAGTTCTAAATTATTTGTAAAATCACAGATAGCACAAATAGAAACTACTTCACATGTAATAATCAGATTGCTTGCCTTCTAATCATTTACCAGGATCATTTGAGTTGAATGAATTGGATTACATGGGAGTCAAGAGTGAATACTGAACAGAGTGGTAACTTTGGAGCATGAAACACTTGGAAAACAGGGAAAGACAGCCAATGGGCAAAAAAGAAGATAAGGGATTCCTAGGGGATGAGGGAGAAGAGGATCAGAAGAGGAAGTGGAGCATAAAGTAATGTGAGACGGTGCCGTAGATAAGGTGTCTAGATCATTTATAGTAAAATCCAGAACATTTTCAAGAGTGCAAACAGCACTATTAATAATTGTGGTGGTACAACAGGCTGGATTATACAAGGAAAATCAGGAAATATGGTCATTTTAGATCTTTTTGTAAATTAGCCTACAGCCTTGGTGACAGCCAACTGCTTGCTGCCTTTATTATATATATGATAAGTTCTTGATATTACCTTCCTTAATTTTTGACTCACCATCATTTACCTCTTATCAGTTTTCACCAGCAAAAGAAAATGCCAGGTGGGTGTTATTTATCCTTACTGAGGGTTCTTTAAAGAGATTGCTTATCCAGGAGTTAGTGTAAAATGTTGATGAGGCCAAGATCAGGTTTCTGTCATCATGAGATTGAGTTAGTCATTCTATTTTAGGGCCCAGACTTCATTCTCAGAACTGCTAGTAAAGATCTGTGCTATTGGCTCTTTATTTTATGGTAGTTTTAAGCCAGAAGCTGGCATGCTGGACTCTTGTCTTTGCTTCTCTGTAGAGATTGTTGCAATATATTCACTATCCTCATAGAAGTCTTAATATGTAATTTTCAGTAACAGAGATCTTAACCTGTTTATATCTTCAAATCAGTATGCTGCGTCCATTGTACGTATCTGGAAACCAAAACATCAAACCTGAGTTTGCAAACCATAATTTGAGGAGTACTTACACTAGGCAACAAGGCTCCATTCCTACCTATAAGCGGTGCTTCTGGACCTGCTTTCAACCCAGGGCTGAACTCTTCATTGAGAACCGTAACCCTTTCAGCTCGGAACTCAAGCTGAGCATGATGCTGGGACTTTGCTGTTGCCCAAAGAACCCTAAAAGAGCCCTCTGTCAGTCTGAGGCTCCTTAGGGTCAGCATGGGGCACTTGGTACCATCAGAACAGATTTATTGTAGCCAAATCTCTCCCTAATGTCTCTTTTCCCCTGGCCTACATCAACATAGGACTCAGACTAGATGTACTCCCCACCTGAAGCTGCCCCAAGGAGCCCTGGGTACATGATAGAAAGAGGTGGAAACGTGGAGGAGTATAGGCGTTGCTTAGAGACTTTCTTCTCTTACCGGCAGGAAGCGGTGCTCTGGTGCTGGCTCTCTGGCAATGGGCTGGGGTAGGGTTGCACGTCAGTGTACAAAGAAATCATCTGCTCACCTGGGTTTTAAAGAATACTCTCTGGTGGGGTTTCTCAAATAAGAGACTCTGGTGTCTGTGAGCTCTCTGTGAGAGTTTAAAAATTTTAAATTTTCATTTAAGCAATAATTTAAAAGTAGTAAGCATATTGGGGTTCCTCTGAATGACCTCCCTCCAGCCAAGTGCTACTCTGCAATTTTAGTCTGTTTTTACAGTTGAATTAGCACCGAGCAATTCTAGTTTAATCAGGGAAATAATGAGGAAAGAACCAAAGCAGATCTTCTTTATCCATTTGTCTGTTGAAGGGCATCTTGGCTCACCTTGGTTTTCAATCTAATTTATATTTTCCCTGATGCTGAAATTTTATGTGTACCATTTTATTATTTGGAATTTTTATAATTTGCCTCATACATATTTTGGAATATTTTGAGCCATACATAAATAAACTGACCCATGGTGAGATTCAGATCTTGACCTGAGTTCTTTTGGCTTCATGGGGAAGCCACATTTATTGAGCATTAGTGTGACTTGGTGCTTTATATTCATTATCTTGTGTAATCCACACAATAATTAGCGTGAGATGTGTAAGTTATTGCTGTCTTTATTTTCAGATGAAGACTTTGAAGCTTATACAAGTTTTAAGGCTTTCCTAAGGTTAATAAATATTATTCTAATTTTTGGTATAAATTGTTCTTAAAAGCATGAGCTTCCTCTTCTAAATTCTGCCCCATTGGTAAGGGTTTAGGGTCAGATCTTTGTATCGATCTCTCTACCTACCCCTTCCTCTCCCTGTCCCCCACTTATGGCTTTGCCAAGAACAAAATTACCATTCCTACTACCTGACACTTAAATAAGATATTTATCATTATTTTTAGCTAAAAAGAATACTTGCAATAACAGAAATACCATAAATACCAAGCAAGGATCCCCAACTTACAATGTCCTTAGTAGACTTTGAGGGTTTCCCAGACCGTAGAGCTCTTTCTGTCAGTGTTGTACACTTGCCCAGGAACCACATCTGCTTTCTTAAAAGAGCCAAAAAAAAAAAAAAAAAAAAAAAAATCAGAGACTGGTGCCCCAAGGGTGAGATGGCATGCAAATCTACGCTCCCTGATCGTGGCCAACTTACCTGTTCAATTACGTGGGTTAGTTTTATATTTTTTCAAGGACTTGAAGATTGTCCCTCAGATTGGCTCCTGTCAGCAATATTTTCTGGTTGTTCCAAACCTGTGATAGGATTGCTTCTCTAATTGCCAGCCAGCAAAGAGGGTAATGAAGTCAATTATTGGCTAGATTAAGGCATGGGATTGGCTCGTGCCATCATGACCGAGATCCATGTCATAAGGAGCCACATGAAGTATCATTAAGCACCGTCCTGAGAACAGAGTAAATGACACTTGGCTCTCAATTGCCCTGCCATCGTTATACACCAGTCTTTATAGTGTTTCCCAAACAGTGATGTTTCCCAAACCTCATTTGATTATTACCATTTTGCTATATCCTCATATCACCTTTGCTGTTATTTACTTAAATTTTCTTTAATGTAATGTAATGGCATTTTTACTTAAATATCTTATTTTAAACGGAGAATTTATATTGCCATCATTAATGGGAGAACAGTTTCACTTATTATTAATAGAAGATAATCTTAAAACTAAATAAAATGACAATAAGACAGTAGTATTAAATTCTTTCCAGAAGCGTTTGGGAATTAGGAGGCCTGTCATTTATTTCTAACAATCTCATAAACTGTTACATAAACTATAGCACAGTATGCAATCAATATCACTTTTGGTGCCATCATTTCCCTCATTTGAAAGGTTTCAAAACCACAAGCCATGTTATCTGTGAGGGAAGAAGAGAGATTCCCTGCGCCAGTTGCAGGCAGTAAGCAGAGACTATGGGGTGTTGGGTTACGGAGCCAAGGAGCTAATGGAGGTTTGAAAGTACAGATAAAACACCAGTAGCATGGTACAGGCCTTAAACCAGAAGGTGCCAAATTTGACAAACTGTCCCCTTCTGTGACACCTAGAAAGTTTGCTGAACCCTACTTCCAACTTTTGAGTAGTAAGATGAGTAAAGAAAAGCAAAAACAGGGTAAGATCTTAGAATAAAGAGTTTAGGAGCTGTTCAAATGAAGGGAAGAATCACAGCAGTGGAGAAATTAAAAGGGTAGAAGAAAAAAGGATAACATGTTGTCAGTGTTAAAAATGACAAATCTCAGTTCCTAAGCAAAATTTTGCTTCAGATGATACTTCTAGATTAATCTGTTGACTTTGAAAATACATGCGCATCCTGAAGGGTTCCTTTATTTCTTTGTGAGCTTATAAAATACATGAGTTGCTCAAGCTGTAGCTACATTTGTGGATCTTATTGGTCACTGGATGAACAAAGAAAGGCCTAGAAGGAGTCTCTTAGGAAAAGTACACAGATCACAGAACCATTCTAAATATGATTTGTTATTCAAGAGAAATTAAAATAAATTATTTATTGCCCAAATATAGGGATTATTTTATGAAAGCCCTGATAAAAATGTCATTGGGAAGGATTATCTGACACATTCTTTCAATGATTTAGCTGCCAAGAATGCAAGAATATAACTTGGTTAAGCCTTGGTTAAGCCAAGAATGTAACTTGTGATTTATTTTGGAAAAAAATATATGGAGAAGAAAGTGAAAATTGCTAGTTAGATATTGTGGCAGCTATATGAATTGGGCTGGGAAAAAAGAATGTTTACAAATAACAGAGGAAAAAAGCTGCAAAGATGACATAGTAACAATGAAAAAAAGTTAGAAAATGTCTTTAAATCAGTTGAGCAAGATTTAGGGTGTGAATAGGTGTGATGATAGTAACAGTAAGAATAAGCAGGGCAAGACATCAACCTGAAACTATTATAGGGACATGATGCTGTGAATAGGTTCAGGAAGGGCATATCTTCACTGAGTGTGGATGTGGAACAGTCAATGTATATGTTACCTTCAGGTTAGATTGCTTCCTAGAAAGACAAATGGGGAGTTCAAAAACTTAAGTGATTAACATTTTTTGATTCTGGAAAAGAAACAAATTTTATTAATCTTTTTTTCTCTTCTCTAAAGCAACAAAAATCCAATTTTCCCTACCAATCTAGGCCCCATAGGTATAAATGTGGTTGTAAGCTCACATCATTTTGAAGGGCAAAGAATCTCTTGCGGGTATGGGAAGCTTTCAAAACTTTCTGGTACTTAAAACTAGAAAATGGGATATGAACTCAAGATTTTTGGGTGTTGGAAATCTTAAATTCAACCTTTTAAAGAAGATTGTTGAATTTTCCTGCTTTCTAGAGATGTTTACCTGTCATGATTGGATTTCACCACCTCCTCAGGATGAATAGTATCCAGGCCTTGAATGTGCCTTGGTGTTCAGTAGGCTCTCAATCAAATATTAGCAAATTTGACTTGGAGAGGGTCAGCTTTCTCAAAAATATAGGTGTAAGCACAGAGGTTCCCTCACCTGCAAAAGTCCTCTAGTCACTAATGGTACCCACATGGTCTTAGACCTATCTGATTCAAATATGTAGCGCTAAGGCTAGACAGGGTAAGCTGGTGTTGGGACAGAGGAGAAGACCACTGCCATAGCCAGGGGATTTATATATCATGACCTTTCCTGGATATGTTAGAAAGTGACCTAAGAATGGTCTCTTGTCCTTGAAAACTTCTGTATATTCTTAAGGATCAATGGTGTTTCACTCAAGGAGTCTTTTGAGGTATACTCATTTTATTGAATTTAACATACATACTAAAAATATATAAATTGATGAAATTTTACAAAATGAATAGGAGCCAGATCAAGAAACAGAATAGTATTAGAATTCTGGACCCCCCCCCCCAACCCTTATACCCTCTTCCAGTTATTTCCCCATGAATGACTACGATTCTGACTTGTAGCACCATGCACTGGCTTTGTCTAGGTTTAAAACTTGTACATAAACAGAATCATACAGGATGTATGTTTCATGTTTGGTTATGTTTGTGAGATGCAGTGCTGCTGCATAGTTGTAGTTTACTCATTGCCATATAATATTTCACTTTTGAATATACTGTAATTTATTTCTCATTTCTACAGTTAGTGGACAGTTGGGTACTATTCTGATCCCTTTCCGGACAGATTTGCTCCAGAAATTTGGCTTCTGGACTTTAAAGGAGCGTTTCTAAAGTTGGCTTGAACGTCGAGGAAGGCTTAGTACTACCTGGACTAGAGATTTCTATGAAGGATAAGTTGTTATCTCAGGAGGCATTCAGATTTATCATCAGAGTTTGCCATGAGTTCTCTAAGAGGAAGTGGAGAATATTATTAATATGTTGGAGTTTTGCTCAGGTCTTCTAAGCTTAATCAAATAGTCATGCTCCACACATGTCTGAAAGGTAGTTTCCTACCTTTTCTTAAATGAAGTTCTGTGTGCTCCGGAATTTCGTAAATTGCAGGGCTTGTTATGTGCCATCGCTACCCCGAAACAGTCCGAAATTATCACTATTTTTCTCTAAGAAGAATATCAAGACTTTTTCTAGGGAGGATAAAGGCCTGGTAACTTCTCATAAAAGTATTCATGTCTTTATATTTAGTCCCCAAGAGCTTGCACTGTCAATATAAAAACTTCCATGGGGAAGGGCTGGGTTTCGGCATTGTGCGTAGGCTCCTCTTAACACGGATATTATGACGGAGTGGTTGATCATGAACAGGTGTGTGAGGATTAGTTAAGAGAAATATAATGGGGAGCCCAAATGGGGACATTACTGTGGCAATGGTAGGAATACCCTCAACCATAATCAGAGTGTCTGTAGAAAAGCCTCTGTAGGACTCTTTGAAATTATTATCGACAGAAGTTTTGGGTTTCTGCAAGAAGCACAGACAGTTAAATACTGATCAGACTCTCCATTTCTTTTCCTATTTGGCATTTGGAAACACTATTGAACCCTTCCCTTTGAGTAAGCTCTTGGTTTTTTGAACAATCTGTAGGTGAGAAGCCTTAGGATGGAATTGGTCCCTCCCTCCTTCCCTTCCTTCCTTTTTTCTTTCCCTCTCATTAGGCCACTCTTTCTATCCATTCTCCTCCCCTGAAAGAGGCAGTTGCTGTGGAGATGGCAGTCCCTGGGGTTGAGCAGGCAACCGACATGGTAGGTAGATCAATTACATGCAGGTAGATTGAACAAATAAATAAACACATTGATGATCATGGGAGTTGGGTTTCTCACCGTTGGAGAAAGAATTTACTAATATGGAAAGAGGGAGGCTGGAGAGAACTCTGAGGTGCTGGATTGGAATGCAAGTATAAGTATGTGAACTAATGAGTTAAAAAAAAAATATATATACATGGATAGAAATAGAAATAGATATAGATGTATTTGTATGTATGTTTGTATGTCTATGTGTACACATGCATATATTTCCTACTTCCGTTCTCTGAGAGGGCTTTGAAACAATGACAACTCAGTAGAAATAAGCATACAGAGTGCTTAGATCTTGGTTTCCAAATATTGATATCCACTAAAAGGAACCAGTACTTGTTGGAAATGGTTGGTTCGAGAGCTGAGGCAGAGAAAATGCAAGACAATTTGGATCAAGAAAGTAAGGAAATGCTCAAAGTATTATAAACACTTGTCAAAGGACATAGAAGCTAGTTTGAAGGGGCCCCACTGGCCAAACCAGGATCATTTTGAACATCAAAGTAAGTAAGGATAGTAACAGAGTACAAAACATTAAATAAAATAGGAAAACACATGTCCATACAGAGATAAGTAAACCAACAAATAAGTAGAAGAGAAAGCTTTTCCTTACAGTAGAATGCCGAATTTTCTATAAATTTAAAATTATTTCAAAAAGGTGTTCTGTGCAATACAAGTATGTATGTTTATAACACATAGTTCCAAGGTTATATAGTTTTAAAACAATAACAAACTATCAGCATGATTCAAAGAAAAATGATCACAGAAAAAAAAAAAAAAACAACTCATGGATGAGATAAAACGGCCTGTTTTGCTTTTCAGTAGGAATGCAGGTGTTTCTTCCCTTTGGACTGAGAATTCCCAGCAGAGCTTCCTCCCCTGCTGCAACCTACTGACACTAGGACCCCACGTCAGCAAACCCCATTCCTAGCAAGAAAAATGAAGGGCTGTGTGATCATTTCCTTTGGGCATATGAGGGAGAAGGTAAAATAAACATTGAGGTATTTATTCATTAGAAAAGAAGTTGTTGGACTTTAAAAAAGCAGGAGAGAGAGAGAAAATGAGAGAGACAGAGAGAAAAAGGGAGGGAGGGAGGAAGGGAGATGGAGAGAGAGAGGGAGAGGGAAAGAGAAGAAAGAGAACCTTATTTCTTGTTGGCGCCCCGAGGTGCAACTATATAGGCCACATTAGTTACAAGTCCTTCTGAAAATGTGGGTTTGGACCACTTGGAAGAATGTGGTAGCTAGAAAACTCTCTCTCCACTGGTATGGGCTCAGTTTGGTGCTATTAGTAGGTGTAAAGGGACAAGAGAACTGGGCCGGATAGTACTCCCCAGCCAGTCGGCTGCAGGTCTTTTGTCCACCACGTGGTAGGAATATGCTCTCAAGACTTAGTCCCTGTTTGCTGCTCCAGCCCCATTTCCCAGCACTCTCCCCAGTCTAGGAATTACTTTCAGTTCTAGAATATGGTATATTCTTTTCACATCCCTTCAGGATGTGGCAATCTGTCTTAATCTTCTGAGTATCTGAATTCTCTCCCTGAAACCATCTGGTGGCAGGGACTTCTGGAATAAAGAGTCCTGGCGTGCCTCCTGTGTGTTTGAGTGATACTTGCTCGGTATTCCTTGCCGCCAGGTGCTGCCACTTATCTTGACAGTCCAGTCTGAATAAACCCGTGTTCTCTTGACTGTGACCATGCGGTTGGAATATCTGCTTGCCAGACTATAAGCTGCCATAGAATCCTGACCTCCGAGTAGCGTTTATCATACCTGTGATTATTTAATGTTTGTCTTTGTCCTTGCTCTCTATGAAAGCAATGACTCTGTCTCATTGACTACTCTGATTTTAGACTTCGCACAATACCTGAAAAATGACACATATTTGGTAAATGCTTAGACTTAATTTCCTAGCACCTAGGGAGGGATCTATTCTTCCGCTGTCTGTCCCACATGGTTGGTGGTATGGCTCCAGATCCCAACCCCTTCCGGTCTGTTCTGCCACCGGGAGAAACTGACTTGCCTGGCTGTGTGCTGTGGTTAGATGGTTAGTTACATAGATGGCTTTAGAGATCAAATTTTGATTACCCAAACCATTAATTATAGTTAGAAAACATCAGACTCCTGGCAAACAACCCTATGATTCTCATTAAGGTTGTGAAGGATGTTTGACAAGAGTTTCAATCTGATTAAGAGTATTGAGAAAATGGAAAGACAGAGAGAAAATAATAATTTAAGTAATTAAAATAATTAATAATAGCTACTATTATCCAGTGCTACATACTGTCCTAAGTGCTTTATACATGCACTAACTCATTTAATCCTTGCAATAACCACACAAGTGGGGGATTATTATTATGCCCATTTTAAAGATGAAGAAACTGAGCCATTTGAGCAACTTGTCCGAGGTCAAGTAAAATGCTGGGCTGGGATTCAAACTGGGGCAGTCTAGCTCTAGAGTCTTGCTTGTAACATCTGTACTATTCTGCCTCTCAAAACTGCGAAGCTTAGTGCTCTGAAGAAAATATGGTGTGACAGAGATAGAAAATTAATATTTTTCAGTTTAAAATAGAAAAAACAACAAAACACAAAACTGGCCAGGTGAGGATTGGCCTCAGATGTCAACGTACCAAAACATAGGGTAGGGAAAAAAATAAAGGAGACTTTAAATTTTAGTATGCTCATAAAACCAGCAGACCAAATTACATTCAACTTTTGGGTTCCCTTCCCGTCCATGTCCATATATATAACCATAAACATGACAGACACAATCTGAATTCTGCCTTTTTCATTTAACATTTTCATAACTATTTCACCATAGTGCTTTTTAATTGTCAAGACAATGATACCATATGATAGTTTCCATTTGCATTTTTCATTAACTCATTGAGGATTTTTTCCATGTTTGTTTACAAATTGTGTATTCGCTATGTAAATTACCTATTTACACCTTGCCCATTTATCTCCTAAAATCTTAACTTTTTTCTTCTAAATTTGTTTGGTCCCTTTTTGCAATATAGACATTGTTTATTACCCTTCTAGTGACAAGATAAAATTCTACTTTCTGTAGCTTTGCACCATATAAAAATACGTATATAATCTACCTAGATTCATTTTTTTTTTTTAAAGATTTTATTTATTTATTTGACAGAGAGATGCAGCGAGAGAGGGAACACAAGCAGGGGGAGGGCGAGAGGGAGAAGCAGGCTCCCCGCAGAGCAGGGAGCCCGATGCGGGGCTCGATCCCAGGACCCTGGGATCATGACCTGAGCCGAAGACAAACGCTTAACGACTGAGCCACCCAGGTGTCCCTACCTAGATTCATTTTTGTGTAAAGTATGAGCACAGATAAAACTATATTTTCATATTATACAATTTCTTCAACAATATATATTTTCTAAGATTTTATTTATTTACTTGAGAGAGAGAGAGCACGAGAAGGGGGAGGGTTGGAGGGAGAAGCAGGCTCCCCACTGCGCAAGGAGCCCGATGGGGGGCTCAATCCCAGAACCCCAGGATCATGACCTGAGCCGAAGGCAGACACTTAATGGACTGAGCCACCCAGGTGCCCCTTCTTCAACAATATTATTGACTCATTTTCCTCACCTGTAACCCCTCCCTCCTGTTTTTGTCTCTAGAAATCATAGACATCTAGAAATTGTAGACATTTCTAGGATGAGATGCATTCTGGTAATTGAAAGACATATCTTATAAACACCATACTATCAGATCTGAATACTGGAAAGGAAAATAACAGTGCATTTATTCATTTGTTCCACACATTGAGTACCAACTGTATTCCAGGTGCTATTTTAGATGCCTGGGACATACCAGTAAACAAAAGAGAAAATCACTGCCCTGTGAAGCTTACATTCTTGTAGTAGGAATCAAACAAAGTAAATAAATAAATATAAAGCTTATTAAATGATGATGAGTGTGATAGAAAAAATAAAACAGGAGACAGCATTAGGAAGAGTCAGACTGGCCACAAAGATTCTAATTTTAATTAAGTTGATCTGGAAAAGGTTCACTGTGAAGAGGAGAGCGAATCAAGTAGACATCTGAAGGAAGAATATTCCAAGTTGGCAAGTGCAAAGGCCCTACGGCAGAAGCATGCTTATTGTGTTTGATGAACAACAAGGAGGCCAGAGTGACTGGAGTGGAGTAAGAAAGGAGAGGAAGTCAGAGAGATGGAGGTGTGTGCAGGTTATGTAGGTTTGTAGAACCTAAAAAGAAGATTTAATGAAGGACCTATAAACTGGAGCATGGAAACACAGAGAACATTTGGGCTAATACAAAAGGAGAGAGGAACTAGGTGGCACTACTCTGGACTATCATATAGCCTGCCAGGGCAAATGCTGGATATGTATGTCACATTCCTAAACGGATTCTAAATCTATTATGCTTGTATCATTCTGCACAGAGACAATTATTGTCAGAGTGAGTACATGGGTTTTGGAATTATGTGAATCGGCTCAAATCTTAGGAAAGCTGCCCAAACTTTCCAAGACTCAGTTTCATCATCTGTAAAATGGTCCTATGCAGGAATCTTAAGTCATAACAGAAGAAGCCACTACCTACTTTATTCCATCATCTAGAATCAAATGTGCTTTAGTTGGCATTTCTTTTCTTTGCTCTTAAGGATGACATGCCATTAGCTCTACCCTTTCAAACCGCACATTTAAAATCTATTAACAGAAACACTTGAGATAATTTGCACTTGCTTTTGTCATAGAGGGTTTTATCATCACCTTTCTTCTAATTTACATATAGTTAAAAAATAAAAAAAATACATATAGTTTTTTTTTTTGTATTTTGATGTTCATCTTAAAACACAGGCCTGTTACTACAAAATAAGGTCATTCCTTTCTTATTTGAAAAATGATGACTTTGAGCCCCTATACAACTAGTTTAGCAAAGTCGAATCTTTCACTCATATTACATGGTAATGTTGCTTTTTAGTGTTCTTTATTAAAAATATCTTTTCCTTTTTTTTACCTGCCTTCCCCGTTTTTGCTTTTCTCTTATACCGGTGTATGTATCCTAATGTACTTTTTCTATTTCACATAGCCATTTAAAAACATATTTATATGTTCATATTTTTGTTTCATTTATTTTACATAAATGGAATCACATTATACACACCTCTGTGCATCTTACTTTTCTCTTTCAATAATACCATCTGGAAATCTCTCGAACTAATTTCACCCATTCTGTCCAAATAAGCAAACAAAAACCAAACCAAACCAAACCAAACCCTTGTTCCATGCTACCGCAGAACAATCCACGAACAATTGAGAAATATAATTAAATGGCTCCTTCATATAATTTTTTCAAAACAAAGGAAGTCTGTTCCAAGGAATAATGGACATTGCTACTGGTTGTGGCAGAATACATCTAGCAACTTTTAGAGGAAACTTCATCAACTCAAAACCAAACAAAACAAAAATGCTAAAATAGGCCTTGCTTTCACCAGGCACCTTGTACCTGCCCGATATATCGACTGGTTTCAGGAAAGGACCCAAGTGATCATCGTAATGTAAGATATTGGCAATGTTAGGATCGGCCTGGAAGTTTTTCAGTGCTCATAACTGGGCAATGTCTGCAGTTAGATGCCAAAAATTCACCTGAATAAAAATCATGCTCTGATGGGCGCCTGGGTGGCTCAGTTGGTTAAGCGACTGCTTTCAGCTCAGGTCATGATCCTGGAGTCCCAGGATCGAGTCCCGCATCAGGCTCCCTGCTCAGCAGGGAGTCTGCTTCTCCCTCTGACCCTCCCCCCTCTCATGCTCTCTCTCTATCTCATTCTCTCTCTCAAATAAATAAATAAAATCTTTAAAAAAAAAAAAAATCATGCTCTGTCATCAATAGACCAAGACCAGCAGGATAACAATTACAAGTAATAAATGTTGGGTGGTGCACTTATGTCAGTAGTGAATTTCACAAGTTTTATTAGCATGGAAAGGGGAGAACTGGCGGTAGGAGGGGATGTGAAAGATGGTTAGGCAGTTTTAGTAAATTTCAAGTTTAACATAAGCAAATAGTGTTAAGCAGTTGTTAAGCAAGTAATGCAATCTTAGGCTCTGTTATTAGAACTTTGCTGTTCAGATCCCAGTGAGTAATAGGCTCTGTACTTTCATGATTAGTCCTTATTTGGGTTTCAGCTGTAGGTACCATATTTTGAGAGGAATATTGAAAAACCTCCTCCAAGGAGGATAATTATAGGGGATGGTTATTTTTTATAAGGTACTATTGCTTTAAAAGAATGAAAAATATCTGAAGTAAATTCCCAAAATGCTGACATTTAATTCATTTTGTGGGGGCAGGTGCATGGGAGTTTAATAATATAATTTATATTATTTACACATATATATCATATATATATTTATAATAACCCCAAATACTTTCCAAGATTAGTGATTTCTCACTATTCTTTTCATTTAGCTTCTTATCTGAGGCATATTCATCTCCTCTCTTTGTGAGTAGATTCTTTTAGGCTATGGCACATACATCAGTCTCTGTACTGTGAATTCAAACAATATTGATTGAGCATTTTCTAAATGACAGATGTCTTAGGGCAAAGGGTAAGCTGTTATAAGAAGAGCCCCAATGATAACGTAGCCTAAAGAACAAAGAAGTTTATTTCTCCACACAGTAATACAAGAGGTACAGTCCAAGAGAGTGGGACCGCTCTGCTCCAGGGAGTCAAAAAAGGGACCCAGGCTCCTTCCAACTTGTTGCTCCACCGCCAAGTGGAGCATAAGTCACTTGTGTCCTTGCTGTTGTCTGCATCGCTGGGGTTGGCAAGAGACAAAAGGGCAAGGAGGAAACACAACCACTTCTAAGACAGAAACGCAAAAGGGGTAGCCATCACTCACGTTCATGTTCCATTGGTGAGAACTTAGTCACCAGCAAGGGAGTTATCTAGTGGGAAGGGAGGATTAGAAATGTAGCCTATCCATGTGTCCTGGAAGAAAGGGAGATGGACTTGAGTGAACAGCCACCATTCTCTACCACATGAGATAAAGCGCTACGTGCTGGAGTGTTTTTCCCTGCTTTCGCCATCAATCCAGGACCCTTGTCTTCTTCAAAATTCACCTTAAACTTAAATTCTTCTGGGAAATTTTTTCTATGTAGGAAGACAATGTCACTCTGCTTTCTTTAATTATGTTAACAATGTGAATTTCATTTTATTCAATAGCTGAAAATCAGTCAATAAATACTTATTAATATCTACTGTATGGCAGGGATTATGCTGAAAGCAAGAAATAAGATGGTGAGCAAAATAGAGTTCCTGCCCTCAGAGAACTTATAGACCAGTGGGACAGACAGATAATATTTTAGGTATAATTCAGTTATTAAATGAACATTTAAATGTAATTTAAGTTAGATATATTTGATTAATTAAATTTGTAAGTATCAATTATATATAATAAGTGCTAAAAGGAATAATAGAACAAGGTACCCTGCAAGAATATAATGAAAGTTATTTTAGGTTGGATGTTTGGGGAAGGAACCATAATATTTAAAATCTGGAAATAAATCTCCCTGAATCTTTTTTTCTCAATAGAATCTAAAAGAGTACAACCAGGATGAGAAGAGTTTTGGAGACACTGATATAGGACTTTTCGAAAGAGACTTGTCTTAAGAAAAGACTAGAGCACTGGTAGAGTGGGAGATGGGGTCAGGGAAGGAGGATAGCACATGTTCTAGCTGTTTCCAAATATGGGGCAGCTATCCTAACGGAAGAGGGAATGTATTTGCTTTACTCCCAAGGATAAAACTAGGGACAATTAGAGAGGAAGCTGAAGAAAGGAAGATTTTGGATCAATTAAAAAAACAAAACAAGTAGGGTGCCTGCCTGGCTTAGTTGGTAGGGCCTGTGACTCTTGATCTTGGGGTCATGAGTTCAAGCCCCACATTGGGTGTAGAGTGTCCAAAAACTACCACGTTAGATGGTGACTATCTATCACCAGAGCTATTTGGCACAACCCTTTGTCAGGCACACAGTGGAAAAAAATTCTAAACAGGATTGTAAGTTTACCTATAAAACTGCTTAAATCCTTTCTGAGTTTTTTTTGTGATTTTCCTTCTTTCACACATAGTGTATAAATTAGAAGATAAACATCATGGTTCCTTGAGGTGTAAAGTTAGGTTTTTTATTTGAGATCTTTCTTTTGTTCTAAATACAGGCATTTATTGCTATACACTTCCCTCTTAGAATTGCTTTTGCTGTGTCCCATTAAGTTTTGGTAGGCTGTGTCTCCATTTTAATTTATTTTGAGATAATTTTTGATTTCCCTTTTGATTTGTTCTTTACCCGTTGGTTGTTCAAAGGTGTGTTGTTTCATTTCCACGTTTGTGAATTTTCCAGCTTTCCTATTGCTACTGATTTCTAGTTACATACTATTGTAGCTGGAAAGGATTCTTGGTATAATTTCCGTCTCTTTTAATGTGATAAGACTTATAATGCAACCTATCATATGATCTATCCTAGACTATGTTCTGTGTGTGCTTGAGAAGAATGTGTATTCTTTTTTTTTTTTTTTTAAGATTTTATTTATTTATCTGACAGAGAGAGACACAGCGAGAGAGAGAACACAAGCAGGGGGAGCGGGAGAGGGAGAAGCAGGCTTTCCACTGAGCAGGGAGCCCGATGCGGGGCTCGATCCCAGGACCCTGGGATCATGACCTGAGCCGAAGGCAGACGCTTAACGACTGAGCCACCCAGGCGCCCCGAGAAGAATGTGTATTCTGAGGCTATTGGATGGAATGTTCTTTATAGGTTCATTAGGTCCATTTGGTCTAAGGCAAGGTTCAAGTCCAATGTTTCCTTGTTGATTTTCTGTCCGAATGATCTGTCCATTGCTGAAAGTGGGGTATTGAAGTCTCCTACTATTATTGTGTTATGATTTATTTTGCCTTTTAGACCTGTTTGTATTTGCTTAATATATTTAGGTGGTCCCATGTTTGGTGCAAATACATTTATGACAATTATATCTTCTTAATGAGTTGACCCATTTATCTTTTTAAAAAACTTTTTTATTATGTTTTTAAATTTTAAAAATTTAATTTTTTTGAAGTATAGTTGACATAGACCCATTTATCTTATATAATGACCTTCTTTGTCTTTTGTTACCATTTTTGGCATAAAGTCTTCTTTGTCTTATTATAGGTATAGCTATCCTTGTTCTCTTTTGGTTTCTACTTGCATAGAATATCCTTTTCCATCTTTTCACTTTGAGCTCGTGTTTTCCTTAAAGCTGAAGTGAGTCTTCTATAGGCAAAATATAGTTGGGTCTTGCTTTTTTTTAATCCAGCCAGCCACACTGTGTTTTTTGATTGAAGAATTCAATCTATTACATTTAGAGAAATTATTGATATGTGAGGACTTATTAATGTCATCTTATTAATCATTTTCTGGCTATTTTTTTTGTAGTTTCCTTGTTTCTTTTTTCTTCTCTTGCTGCCCTTGTTAATTGGTGATTTTCTGTGGTAATATGTTCTGATTCTCTCTCTTTATCTTTGGAAATAACCTAATTTTACACCTCAAGGAACTAGAAAAAGAAGAACAAACTAAGCCTAAAGTTAGCAGATAGAAGTAAATAACAAAGATCAGAGCAGAAATAAATGAAATAGAGATCAGGAAAACAATAGAAAAGACTAAGAGCTGTTTTTTTTTTTTTTAAAGATTTTATTTATTTGCGAGAGAGAGAATGAGAGAGAGAGAGCACATGAGAGGGAAGAGGGTCAGAGGGAGAAGCAGACTCCCTGCTGAGCAGGGAGCCCGATGTGGGACTCGATCCCGGGACTCCAGGATCATGACCTGAGCCGAAGGCAGTCGCTTAACCAACTGAGCCACCCAGGCGCCCTAAGAGCTGTTTTTTAAAAGATAAAATTGAAAACCTTTTACTAGATAAGTGAAAAAGAGAGAAGACTCAAAATCAGAAGTGAAAGAGGAGTTATTACAACTGAAATACATAGAAATCATAAGAGACTAGTATAAACAATTACATATCAACAAATTGGATAACCTAGAAGAATGGATAAATTCCTAGAAAGATACAACTTATCAAGATTGAATCATGAAGAAATAGAAATTATGAACAGACCAAAAATGAGTAGAAACATTAATCAGTAATCAAAAACCTCTCAACAAAGAAAAGCCCAGGACCAGATGGTTTCACTGGTAAATTCTAACAAATATTTTAAAAAGAATTAACACCAATCTTTCTCAAACTCTTCCAAAAAATTTCCAAAATTATTTTACAAGGCCAGAATTATCCTGGTACCAAAGCCAGATAAAGACACTGCAAGAACACTACTGGCCAATATCCCTGATGAATATAGATGCAAAAATGAAAACAGGATATTGATGAGATATCTGCATGTCCATGTTTATTGCAGCATTATTCTCAATGACCAAGATATGGAAATAACCAAGTGTCTGTCAATGGGTGAATGGATAGAAAAATGGTTATATATACACACATATATATATATATGTATGTATATATATTATTCAGCCATGAGAAAAAAGAAAATCCTGCCATTTACAACAATACAAGTGGAACTTGACAGTGTTATGCTAAGTGAAATAAGTCAGACAAGGAAAGACAAATACCATATGATATCACTTATGTGGAATCTAAAAAAAGTGAACTAGTAGAAACATAGAGTAGAATGGTGGTTAGCAGGGGCATGAGGGAAATGGAGAGATGTTGGACAAAGAATACAGACTTCTGGTTAGAAGATGAATAAGTTCTATGCACAGCATTGTGATTATAGTTAATAATACTGTATTGTATACTTGAAAGTTTCTGTGAGTAATCTTAAATTTTTTTCACCACAAAAATGAAATGGTAATTATGTGATGTGATGAAGGTGTTAGCTAAGGTTATAGTGGTAATCATATTGGAATATATAAGTGTATTGATTGAACAATTTGTACACCTTAAACTTACACAATGCTATATGTCAATTATGTCTCAATAAAGCTGGGAAAAAAACATTGTAACTGTAGATGGACAGCAAGGAAACATTGAACATAAAAATCTTTAAAAATAAGCTTTAATATGTTTTAAAAATTCTGCTGATGATTTAGAAAGGCTATGAGTAGCTTTGAAATTTGAATAAGCTACTAGAGTATATAATGTATAAACTTTTAGTGCTTTTTGTCTTCTTTAGGGGCTTTAGGCACAGGCCTATACCTATGTCTATATATGAAGGTACATATAATGTGTTTGCAGGCTGATATTTCTGTTAATAATGTTTACCTAGACAGTTTCTTTTAGTAAGGTAGAAGGTAAATGTGATTGGCAGGGAATGCATCACAGCCATAGGATAGTTTGTTTTTATTTTTTATTTTTTTTGAATTAAATTAAATTAAATTAAATTAATTAATTAATTTTAGATTTTTATTTATTTGAGAGAGAGAGAGCGTGCACACAAGCAGGGGGAGTGGCAGGCAGAGGGAGAAGCAGACTCCCTGCTGAGCAAGGAGCCTGATGCGGGACTCGATCCCAGGAGCCTGGGATCACAACCTGAGCTGAAGGCAGACACCTAACTGACTGAGCCACCCAGGCGTCTCCATAGGATACTTTAAGTAAGAAAAAATATATATACATAAAAACAGTTAATGGGGTAAAAATCTATTTGTAGTCATAATGCCTGGGTGTTTTCATGTATTTTCAGAGGCAGTTTTACTAAGTGTAGTAGATTAATTATAGTTTGGAAAATATTCATTCTACCACTACTCTATCTATTGACTTTCCCACTCCATTGACCTTTGGCTTGGTCAAAAGACTTCCACTGGCGGATTCAATATGCTGGAAGTGACAGCATGCTAGTTATAAGTACAGGTATAAGAGATGTTAAGATTTCTGTTTTTCCCTTTGTGCTCCTACCATCTGCCATGTTCTATGTAATCATTGGCCATTTAGCCTGAGTTCTAGAAGGAGATATGCGAAGCACAACTGATCCCAACCCTTAGCCTAGAGCCGTGTCCATCTAACTTAGCCAAATGTAATTTAACCAGAACTGACTTGTAGACCTGAGAGTAAAATATAAATATTGATTATTGTAAGCCACTGAGATTTTGGGGTTGTTTGTGATGCTGCATTGTTATAGCAAAACCTGACTAACGCAACATCTCTCAGGCTTAGTAGTAAGTTTTCTAATATATTTTATTAAAAAACAAAAACCCCAGAGGACTTGCTTATTGCCTAAACTTATTTTCACACATGACCTATAAAATGTTAGTCAGTCTCTGCTGGATACCTTTTGTTTTCCCCTCCAAATGCTCTCTCCTTTCTTTCCCACCTTACTCTGTGCCTTAAAAGGCTTAAGAGAAGGTGTGGCCAATAGGGGAGCATTGACAGGAGAGCAGAAAGAGGAATAGAGGAGACTGGGATTGGGAATATTTAATTTCTGGACTTTCTCCCTGCTGGGTCACGGCAAGCTGGTTGCATCTTGTGGCCAAAAGACAGCATCAGCCATGCAGCTCACTCGCTCTGTGTTTCAGAAATAGCTCTCTCCTTTTGTCCATGCTGGCCTTGGGGTGGGTAAGCCCTGAAGCCACTAGCCCCGAGGTACTGCACTATCCCTTGTGGTTTCCTTGTACACTGCCCACACCTTTGTGACTAGCCCCTTATTAAACTTTCTTCAAATTGCTGAGTTTGTGTGTGCTGTTTCCTGACATGACCCTGACTGATACAAATTCCTTGGTTAAATTTTACGGAAAGTATTTATTAAGTGGTGGAAGTTCAATTTTATCTGGTATTCTGACTGACACACTTTATATCAAAAGAAACTTAAACATATGATAAATGTGATAAATGTGAATGGCTCCCAACCATATTTTGTTTTCCCTCTGGAGGTTAATTGTGCATATGACCAGGCTTGTGAGATCTTTTCCTGGGCACTGTTTTCTTTCAGGTAACTTGATCTTACTTCCAGTTCCAAAATTTTACGCTAATTAAGTTAAGAAACTCTCAAAGCTTTTCCCTGCACTTTCCTCCATCAATGTTAGTTTTTAAGTTTCTTCTCAGGATTCAGTAAATGAGAAAGAAAAGAGAAAATAGAGTAGGGAAGGTAGAACACTAATTCTTCCCTTAATTCTCTAAACTTTCATTGTAATGACCCTGTTATCTTCCAGTAATAGAAAGTTAAATGGTGGTAGCCCTATTCCCCTAGGCTGCTTATTAGCTGCAAAATTTAGGCAAGATATTTGTCCTTTCAGAACCCCATTTTTTTTCAGGACTGGCATAGCAACATCTGGACCAGAATATCTACTTTCAGGATTATTGTAAGAGTTTAATAGAACATATGTAAAGGATCTAATAGTGATGAGCCTGTGCTGCGACTCAGTAAATGCTCATTTACTTTATTCTTTCTTCCAACTGCGTACTTAAAAATATTACATTGTACGTACTTTTAAAGTACATTCAGTCCTGTGACTTCTCAGAAAGCCTGGGTACTTGGTGCGCTGACTTTTTTCCCTTAGTTTAAAATATTTTAAACTGTGGTAAAACATGCATAACATAAAATGTACCATCTTAAACATTTTTAAGTGTATGGTTCAGTGTTGTAAAATATATTTCCATTGTTGTGCAACCAATTCTGGAACTTTTTCATCTGGCAAAACTGAAACTCTATATCTATTAAACAACAATTTCTCAAATACCTCTTCCCTAGCTCCTGACTACCGTCTGACTTTCTGTTTCCATAAACTTGACTATTCTAGATAACATATATGAGTGGAGTCATAGAATGTCTTTTTGTGACTGGCTTATTTCACTTAACATAATATCCTTAAGATTCATCCATGTTGTAGCATGTGACAGAATTTTTTTTGGTGGACTTACTTTTTTTTTTTCTACATAATCTCCACACCCAGCGTGGGGCTTTGAACTCACCACCCCAAGATCAAGAGTCGCATGCTCCACTGACTGAGCCAGCCAGGTGCCCCAGGTGGACTTACTTTTAAAAATGAATTTTCTAAGATGGACTAGCCTGAATGATGCCCCTAGCACTGTGTAGTATTATTGTGAAACTAAAAAGTGAAATATGTTCTGAGAAAGCATCCTCTAGTCACTAATATGTTCCTTACGAATATCCCACTTTGGTATATGTACACATGGGAATATTTATTAATTATTATTGATCAGCCAGTGTTCTCGTCTACTGGCTATGCTCTGTTGGCATCCTTGTTTGAAGTCGTATTAAGAAGTTTAGTGAACAAAAAGGAATGCTGTAAAAAAGCATATTTCAAGCATGAAGTATGTAGACTATTGATCCTGAGAATTCCTGAGCAACTTTAATGTAAAATGCTCATTTTCCACACTCATGGTTCCTGTTACTAGATTCCTTTTTGGGCTCCACTTCAAGCCTTGCTTTCTGTGTTCTTTCTCTCTGTTTGGAACACACAGCCTCCCAGAGTTCCTGGAACTCTTCTAAATGTGGTGATTTGGGTCTCCTCCAAGACCTTCATTGAATACAAATGCATTGCTAACTTCCCCAGAGCTGGCCTCTTGAAAATAGGCAGAAGGAAGTCTTGGTGTTTAGTAGAACATACTCTCTCTGATTCAACCTAGTGTAACTATTATTTATCCTTTGTAGCTGCTGGAACTATTCCTTTTCTCCCTCTGCCTCAGGAGTAAGTATGTGTGTGGGGTGTGCTGGGGTAAGATGATCCAGCTGTGGAGAAGTCTCTATGGGGTCAACATTTCCCCCCCTACCCTTTTTATTAATATATAAATGACACATAATATTGTATTAGTTTAAGGTGTTCAATATAATCAAATTACAAATGATTACCATATAAGTTTACTTAACATTCATCACCTCATATACTTATAATTTCTTTTCCCTTTGGGATGAGAACTTGTAAGATCTTCTCTCTTAGCAATTTCCAAATATACAACTATAGTCACCATGCAGTACATTACAACCCCAGGAGTTATTTTTCTTATAACTGAACATTTGTACCTTTCGGCCACTTTCACCTATTTCCCACGCCCCACCCTGTACCTCCAACCACCAATCTGTTCTCTGTTTCTATGAACTTGGTTTCTTGAGATTCCATACATAAGTGAGATCATACAGTATTTATCTTTCTCTGACTTAGTTCGCTTAGCATAGTGTTTGCAAGGTCCATTCATGTTGTTGCAAATGGCAGGATTTCCTTTTTTTAAATGGATGAATAATATTCCATTGTGTGTGTGTGTGTGTGTGCACATAAATATAAATACCACATTTTATTCATCTATTCATCTCTTGATGGATATTTAGATTATTTCCATGTCTTAGCTACTGTGAATTATGGTGCAATGAACATGGTGTGTGTATATCTCTTCCAGATAGTGATTTTGTTTGCTTCAGATCATACCCAGAAGTGGGATTTCTGGACCATATGATAGTTCTATTTTCAATTTTTTGAGGAAACTGCATACTGTTTTTCATACTCGCTGTACCAATCTACATTCCCACAACAGTGTACAAGGGTCCCTTTTTCTCGGCATTCTCACCAACACCTGGTATCAGTTGTCCTTTTGAAGACAGTTGTTCTAACAGCTATGAGGCAATATCTCATTGTGGTTTTGATTTGTGTTTCCATGAAGATGTTGGGCACCTTTTCATGTACCTGTTGTCCATTTGTATATCTTTGGAAAACTGTTTATTCAGTTTTTAATCAGGCTTTTGCTTCTTCGTTTGTTTTGTTTCTTGCTATGGAGTTGTATGAGTTCCTTATATATATTTTGGGTATTAGCCCCTTATCCTCTCCCATTCTGTAGGTTGCCTTTTAATTTTTTTGATATTTCCTCTGCTGTGCAGAAGCTTTTTTGTTTGATGTAATTCCATTTGTTTATTTTTGTTTTTGTTGCTTTTGCTTTGGTGTCATATCCAAAAAAAAAAAAAAAAAAACCTGTTGGCCTTCTGTATGTCTTTGGAAAAATGTCTCTTCAGGTCCTCTGCCCATTTTAAAATCAGATTATTTGTTTTTTTGGTGTTGAGTTGTATAAGTTCTTTAGATATTTTAAGTATTAACCCCTTATCAGATATATCATTTGCAAATATCTTCTTCCATTCTGTAGGTTGCCTTTTGTTTTGTTGATGATTTCCTTCACTCAATAAAAGCCTTTTATTTTGGTGTAGTTCCAATAGTTTAATTTTGCTTTTGTTCCCCTTGCCCAGGAGACATAGAAATGTTTCTACAGCCAGTGTCAAAGAAATTACTTCCTATATTTTCTTTTAGGAGTTTTATGGTTTCGGGTATCACACTTAGGTCTTTAACCCATCTTGAGTTTATTTTTATGGATGGTGTAAGAAGGCGGTCCAGTTTTATTCTGTTGCAGGTAGCTGTCCAGTTTTCTAATGCCATTTATTGAAGAGGCTGTCTTTTCCCATTGTATATTCTTGTCTCCTATGTTGTAGATTAATTAACCATACAAGTGTGGATTTATTTCTGAATTCTTTATTCTGTTGCATTGGTCTCTGTGTCTGTTTTTGTGTCAGTGACATACTGTTTTGATTACTGTAGCTTTGTAGTATATCTTAAAAACTGGGATTGTGGTACATCCATCTTTGGTCTTCTTTTTCAAGATTGCTCTGCTATTTGGGGTCTTTTGTGGTTTCATATAAATTTAAGGATTATTCTTGCTAGGTCTGTAAAAAATGTAGTATTTTGATTGCATTAAATCTGTAGATTGCTTTGGGTAGTATGGATATTTTAACCATATTTGTTATTCCAGTCCATGAACCTGAAATATCTTTCCATTTGTTCGTGTTGTCTTCAATTTCTTTCATTAATATTTTATAGTTTTCAGAGTATAGGTTTTCACTTCCTTGGTTGTTTGTTCCTAGGTATTTTGTTATTTTTGGTGTAATTGTAAATGGGATCATTTTTCTAATTTCTCTTTCTGCTACTTCATTATTAGAATATAGAATTGCAACAGGTTTTTGTATGTTAATTTTATATCCTGCGACATTACTGAACTCATTTATCAGTTCTAATAGTTTTTTGGTGGGTCTTTAGGGTTTTCTATATAGTATCATGTCTTCTAAAAATAGTGAAAATTTTACTTCTTATTTACCAATTTGGATGCCTTTTATTTCTTTTTGTTGTCTGATTGCAGTGAATAGGTCTTCCAGTAGTATGTTGAATAAAAGTGGTGAGAGTGGACATCCTTGTCTTGTTCCTGATCTTAAGGGAAAGGCTCTCAGTTTTTCACCATTGAGTATGATTTTTAGCTTTGGGTTTGTCATATATGTCCTTTATTATGTTGAGGTATGTTCCCTCTAAACATATTTTGTTGAGAGTTTTTAGTCATGAATGGATGTTGTACTTTATCAAATGCTTTTTTCATCTATTGAGATGATCATATGGTTTCTATCTTTATTAATGTGATGTCATGTTAATTGATTTGCAAATATTGATCCACTCTTGCATCTCTGGAATAAATCCCGCTTATCTTGGTGAATGATTTTTTAAAATATATTGTTGGATTCAGTTTGCTAATATTTTGTTGAAGGCTTTTTCATCTATGTTCATCAGAGATATTGGCCTATAGTTCTTTTGTTTGCTAGAGTCTTTATCTCATTTTGGTATTGGGGTAATGCTGGCCTCATAGAATGAATTTGGAAGCTTTCTTTCCTTTTCTATTTTTTGGAACAGTTTGAGAATAGTTATTAACTTTTCTTTAAATGTTTGGTAGAATTCACCTCTGAAGCCATCTGGTCCTGGACTTTTGTTTTTTGGGAGTTTTTTGATTACTGATTCAGTTTCTTTACTGGTTATGAGTCTGTTCAAGTTTTCTACTTCTTCCTGTTTTAGTTTTGGTAATTTATATGTTTTAGAAATTTATCCATTTCTTCTAGGCTGTCCAATTTGTTGGCATATAGTTTTTCATAATATTCTTTTATAATCCTATTTCTGTGGTGTTTGTTGTTATTTCTCCTCCTTCATTTCTGATTTTATTTATTTGAGTCCTCTCTTTTTTTTTTTTTTTTTTGATGAATCTGGCTAAAGGTTTTTCAATTCTGTTGATCTTTGCAAAGAACCAGCTCCTGGGTTCCTAGATCTGTTCTATTTTTCTTTCTCTATTTCATTTATTTCTGCACTATTCCTTATTATTCCCTTTCTTCTACTCTCCTTGGGCTTTGTTTGTTCTTCTTTTTCTAGCTCCTTTAAGATTAAGGTTAGGTTATTTGCTTTGTAAGATTAGGTTGCTTATTTGAGATTTTTGTTCCTCTAGTTAGGCTTGTCTTGTTATAATCTCTTTTAGAATAGCTTTGGCTGCATCCCAAAGATTTTGGACCATTGCGTTTTCCTTTTCATTTATCCCATGTGTTTTTTGATTTCCTCTTTAATTTCTAGGTTGACCCATTCATTATTTACTAGCATGTTATTTAGCCTCCATGTTTTTGTGTTCTTTCCAGATTTTTTCTTGTCATCCATTTCTAGTTTTATACAGTTGTTGTAGAAAACTTCTACAAAAGATTTGAATCTTTTTGAATTTATTGAGACTTTTTTTGTGGCCTAACATTGATCCAATCTAGAGAATGTTTTACGTGCACTTGAAAAGAATGTATATTCTGCTGTTTTTGGATAGTATGTTCTGAACATATCTGTTAGGACCATCTGGTCCAATGTGTCATTCAAAGCCACTGTTTCTTTATTGATTTTCTGTCTGGATGATCTATCCATTGATGTAAATGGGGTGTTAAAGTCCCCTATTATTATTTTATTACTGTTGATTTCTTCTTTTATGTCTGTTAATAGTTGCTTTATGTATTTGGTGTTGCCATGTTGGGTGCATAAATGTTTACAATTGTTATAACCTCTTGTCAAATTGTTCCCTTTATCATTATATAGGGTCCTTCTTTGTCTCTTGTTAGAGTCTTTTTAAAAAAAATTTTTAATTAAGTAATCTCTATGCCCAATGTGGGGCTCAAACTCACAACCCTGAGATTAAGAGTCACATGCTGTTGTGACTGAGCCAGCCAAGTGCCCCCCAACAGTCTTTGTTTTAAAGTTTATTTTATCTGATATAAGCATTGCTGCCCCAGCTTTCTTTTTGCTTCCATTTGTAAATGTTTTTCCATCCCTTCACTTTCAATCTGCATATGTCTTTACATCTGAAGTGAGTTTCCTGTAGGCTGCTTATAGATGGGTCTTGCTTTTTTATTGGTTCAGTCAGAATATGTCTTTTGATTGGAACATTTAGTCCATTTACATTCAAAGTAATTATAGATAGGTATGTACTTACTGACATTTTCTACCCCCCTTTCTCTCTCTTCTTCTGCAATCCCTGCAACATGAATGTTATTATGCTTCATGATGCCACTGAGTTCCCTTAACCTAGTGTCATTTTTTATTGTTCTTTTTTTCTTTTTGCAGTTTAGTTTGGTTGCTATCCATTATTCTGTCTTCCAAATCACTGATAGTTCTTCTGCCTTTTCTAATCTGCTAATCATTCTCTCTAGTGTATTTTTAATTTCAGTTATTGAGTTCTTCATCTCTGATTGGTTCTTCTTTATAATTTCTCTCTCTTTGTTGAGGGTCTCATTGACCCTGCACTCTTCTCAAGTCCAGTGAGTATCTTTATGATTATTACTTTAAGTTATCTATCAAGCATATTACTTGATATTACTATTTTGTTTAGGTCTCTTGCTGTGGTTTTGTCCTATTCTTTCATTTGGAACATATTCCTCTGTCTCCTCATTTTGTCTAACTCTCTGATTGTTTCTCTATATTAGGAAAGTCAGCTACATCTCCTGCTCTTGCTGGTCGTGGCTTTATGAAGAAGAGGTTCTGTTGTGTCTTGCAGTGTGGTGTTCCCTTGGTGCTGAACTTGGTGCTTCAGGGTGTCTCCTATGTAAGTTGCATGCACCCTACTGTTGTCGCTGAGCCACATTTGCCTTTAGTTCAGTAGGTTATAATGGCCCACCTTGCCTGTTGTGGGCTGGGTTTTGTCCCCGTTCAGTTAAGGGGCCAGTCTTGGGCCACTGATGGCTTGTAATTGGGTGATATGAGCAATCAGAACATCAATCTGCCCTCAGCTGTTTTGCTGGGGCTGCAGTGACCCTGAACTGTAGGGTTCTCTCCCTGTGCTGCCTATTAAAAGTTTTTGTTGTGAGCAGGGTCAGCAGTTGGATCATGTGCTACCCAGGCTGCAGATGCACTGATTTACAGTGCACTGCCAGTTATAAAGTTCATTTGCTGGGTCTGCAGTTGAACTGGTGTATGTGGTTATCTTCCCCTCTCCCCAGAGCAGGAGTCACTTTGGAGTGGCTCTGGTCCTTGCCAGGGCTGCTTGTAGGATGAGACACAGCAGGAGCCACTTTGGAGGGACTCCTGCCAAGTGGGGTGGATTGGTTGGGACAGATCCTCTGGAGAATGTGGGAGCAGGACACACAGTGTTAGCAAAGTAGTTAAGAGTGTTTGTGTTGATTCCTGCAAATGTCCAGGCTATCTAGGCTTGGGTTGGGTGGGCGGGGGTGGGGGGGCGGCAAGTGCAGGGGGAGAAATGGAGCCTGCCAGCTTTTTTGTTCTTATAGAAATCTTCTAAACATTCCTGACCTTCTAGCACTGGTTCTAAGATTAGTAAATGAATCTTCACATATACCCTAGGTGTTTTTCAAACTGTTCCTTCTATGCTGTATCTTGGGGTGGGGGATTGTTTGTTGTGCTATCTCTCAAAGGACAGGTACTCAGTTTCCTATTGCATCTAGCTCTCCTAGAGCTAAGCCTGCTGATTTTTAAAGTACCCAGAATTAAGCCCTGCTGGCTGTAAAAATTCTCCAAGTTAAGTCCCATTGGTTTTCAAAGCCAGATGTCATGGGGACTCATCTCTGCATAGGTCCCCCATGTTGGGGTGCCTGGTCTGCTCCTCTCCCTTCTCTGTGCTTGTGGTATCCTTCCTGTTTGTGGTTAGTCTTGCCAGGTGTTTGGTTCCCAATCATGTCTCTGCCCCTCCTACCCTTTCTGATATGGCTTCTTCTTTACCATTAACTGTGGAAAGTCTGTTCTGTCCATCTTCATGTTGTTTTCTGGATTGGCTGCACTGATGTAGCTGTTATCTAGGTGTGTTTGTGGGAGAGAAGAATTTAGGATCTCCTACTCTGCCATCTTCCTTAAAGTCAAAAGCTGTTCAATACTCTCAATATATTCTGCCTTATAAATATTTTGGTCATGATATGTGATTAAATGCAAGGACTCAACTATTTTTTTGTGTTCCTCCAAAGCAACTGGCACAGTGCTTGGCCTATAGTGGGTACATAATTCCATAAATTTTTTGTTAATAATTGTTTTTATTTGGATTTCTAATTATGATTTGGGACTAGAGGTTTATTTTTTACTTCTTTTTTAAAACATCTTTAATGAGATATAATTGATATACAATAAACTGCCATAAAGTATATAATTTGTTTTTTTATATATATATATGTATCAATTATATAATCTGTATCAATTATATATATCCATAAGACCATCACCACAATTAAGGCAAAGAATATAATCATCACTCAAAAAGTTTTCTGTGCACCTTTGAAATAGTCCATTCCTCTCCTCCCTTCCCTTTCCCTCCTCCCCTCCCTGTCCCCAGGCAACAACTTATCTGCTTTCTGGAACTGCAGATTTTGCATTTTCTAGAATTTCATATAAATGGAATTATACAGTATGTGCCATTTTTAGTGTTGCCTATTTCGCACAGCATTTTAAAATAAAGTTACTGTGAATATTCATGCACAAGCTTTCATTTCTCTTGAGTATACCTAGGAATGGAATGGCTAGATTATATGTATGTTTCACTTTTTAATAAACTTCCAAAAACTGGATATACTTCCCTACTGGCATTATATGAACTTCCCAGTTATTTTGCATCCATACCCTCACTTGGTATAGTCAATCTTTTTAGTTTTAGATATTCTAAATGTAGTGGTTTTAGTTTGCATTTTCTCAGTGACTGATGATGTTAAGCAGGGCTAACTTGTTATCCATATATCTTCTTTGGTGAAGCGTCTGCTCAAATCTTTTGCTCATTTCTTTTTTTAAAGATTTATTTATTTATTTTAGAGAGAGAGAGAAAGAGACAGAGAGAGAGTGTGTGCCCATGCAAGCAGGGGAAGGGGCAGAGAGAGAGGGAGAGAAAGAATCCCAAGCAGATTCCATGCTGAGTGTGGAGCCCAATGTGGAGCTAGATCCCAAGACCCCAGGATCATGACCTCATCTGTTTGCTAATTTTTTTAGTGGATTGTCTGTTTCTCATTATTGAGTTTGGAGAGTTTTAATATATTTTGTATGAGTCCTTCATCAGATATGTGATTTGCAAATATTTTTTCTTGGTCTGTGGTTTAGTTTTTCATTTTTGGACAGTATTTTTCCAAGAGCAGGTCTAAATTTTGATGAAGTCTAGTTTACTAATTTTTTGTTTTATGGATCATGCTTTTGGAGTAGTATCTAAATCTTTGCCTAACCCAAAGTTACACAGGTTTTTCTTCCATAATTTATTCTAGAAGTGTTACAGAACCTGGACTGGATCGCCTGATGGAAGAACCAAGTGGCACTCAGAGATCTTGGAAAATAGGAGGTTTATTTAATGCCAGCGGGCTCAGAGGAGAGTGGTCTCCAAAGGTCTGAACCCAAGCACAAACAAAGGGGGCAATTTATACACTTCTACTTCTACATACTTGGCACTTTTGACATGTGTGCAAAGCAGGGCAGGGAGAAGGACCCGGAGTGGTGTTCACGGAAAGCAGAGCAGGGAGAAGAACCTGGAAGAGCCCTGGGGTAAGGACTGGGACTCTCTTGCTGGCTTGGTCAGCCATCTTAGGACACAGATTTTCCTTAGCAGAAGTTTTGTAGTTTTAAGTTTTACATTTTAGTTCTATGATCCACTTATGGATCATATGTGGGGCTCTGGGTCAAAGTTCTCTTTTTGCATATGAATGTCCAATTTTACACTATAATTTGTTGAAAAGACTACCCTTTATTCATTGAGATGCTTTTGCAACTTTGTTGAAAATCAAGTGACCCTGTATATATGGGTTCATGTTTTAGTCTGTTCAGAATACCATAGACTTGGTAACTTATAAACAACAAACAGTGATTTATCACAGTTCTATCATGCCCTCATGATCTAATCACCTCCCAAAGACTCTATCTCCTGATACCATCACCTGGGGGTTAGGTTTCAACACATAAATTTAGGGGGAGACAAATATTCAGATCATAGCATTCTGCCCTTGCCTTCAACATTCATGTCTTCTCACATGCAAAATATATTAATTACATCCTAATGGCCCCAAAGGTCTTGATTTGTTCTAGCATCAACTTAGGAATCTAAATCCAAAGTCTCATCTAAATATCATCTAAATCAGATATGGGCAAAACTCAAAGTAATTCATCCTGAGGCAAATTCCCCTTCATCTGTGAACCTGTGAAATTAAATATGTTTTGTGCTTCCAAAATACAGTGATAGGACAGGCATAGTATAGACATTCCCATTCTAAAAGGAATAGGAAAGAAGAAAGGGGTAACAAGTCCCAAACAAGTCCAAAACCTTAAGGCTTAAGAATAATCTTTGGCTGGATGCACTACCCTGTAAGCTCACTGGGGCAGAGGTCCTACCTTTTGGCACACTAGGCAGAGGTTGGGCCCCCAAGGCTCTGGACAGCCTTGCCCTTAGGGCTCTAGGTGGCCAGGCCCTGAGGCAGAGGAAGCTTTGTCCCTGCGCCTATCCCTGCAGCTATTCTGTGCAGTGACTCCACCTCCGTGACAACATTTGAGCTCCCCCGGGCTGGAGTGGGGTGGTGGCTCTACTACTGGGGTAGACCAGTATTCCCAAGGCTCTGTTGGTTATTGCCCTAATGGGGTTTCTCTATGGTCCTGTCCACTATGAGCTTCTGATGGGAGGGGCAGCCCCCAAATCTCTGAAACACCTCTGGGGTCTTTGACAATAGGTCCTGACTTCCATTTAGATGGATGACTAATCTCCCCACTGTCTTGACAATAGCTCCTAGCTTCTGTTGAGATAGCTTATCCATAATAGTCTCTTTATCTAATTTGGCCACACCCTTTTTGTTCTCTCCCCAATAGGATTTCTTTTATTTCCCAATATGGATAGATTGAGAATTTTTCAAATCTTAAATTTCTGCTTCCAGTTTGATTAATAATTCTGTCTGTCACTTCTCTTTTCTTGCATTTTACTGTAAGCAGTCAATAGAAGCCAAGACACATCTTCAACACGTTGCTTATATATTTCCTTGACCAAATATCTAAATTAATCACTCACAAATTCTTATCTTCCACAAAAAAAATAGGACACTAACACAATTCAGCCAAGTTCTTTACCACTTTATGACAAGGATCACCTCTCCTCCATTGTTGAATAATATATTCTTCATTTCTGTATGAGATCTGATAAAGTTAAATTGTATATCAGGACCCACAAAATGGAGGCCACAAATCTAAACCCAAGTCAGCCTGCACTTACAGGAAACACCTGTCAAGAAAACCTAGCATACACAAATCACAATCCACCAACTCACCTTTTGCCAGCTTATTTTACCCTAGACCTGCCAGCCTTATAAGGAAATCCTTGACCTCCTAGTCAGTCATGCCCTGTTACTAAATTGCCTCCTCTAAAATTTGATAAAACTCAATTTTGACCAAAATCTCTTGGAAAAAGTGGTCCATTGCTAATGCACTGATGTTGGATTCCCCAGCCTCCCTAAGTATGAGAAATAAATGTTCGTTATTTATAAGCAACCCAGTCTGTGGTATTTTGTTGTAGCAGCCCAAGTAGACTAACGTAGTCTTTAATTTATTTCAGCAATTGTTTATAGTTTTCAATGTGCAGGTATTGTACACATTTTATCAGATTTATCCTTAAGTATTCATATTTTTGATGCTAGTGCAAATGGTATTCTTTAAATTAAGATCATTTTCTCATTAATGCCTTTGATTAAGAAGAAAGTCCCATTTTATTCCTACTTTGTCAAGAATTAAAACAATTAGGAATGGATGTTGGATTTTGGCAACTCTTTTTCTACCTGAATTGATATTACGATATGGTTTGTCTTTTTTTTAATATTGTTAGTTGTATTGTATGATTTTGAATATTAAACCAACTTGGCATTCCTGGGATAAACCCTACTTGTTCATGATGAATTATTCTCTTACTATACTGTTGAATTTAATTTTGCTAAAATTTTGTTTAGAAGTTTTGCACATATATTCATGAGGGATATTAGTCTGTACATTTCTTTTATTATAGTGTCTTTATCTGGTTTTGTTAAAGAGTAATGCTGGCTGAAAGAATGAGTTAAGATACATTCTCCCCCAAATTTTTTAGATGAGTTTGTAAAGAATTTTTTTTTAATTCTTTTGATTGAGGTTTGGTAGTATATACTTTTCAAGGAATTTATCTATTCATCCAAATCATTGAATTTATGGATACAAAGATAATTACACTGCTCCCTTATAATTCTTTTATTTTCCCTATAATCTGTAGTGCTGTCATTTCTCTCATTCCTGATTTAGTAATTTGTGTCTTCTCTTTTCTTCTGATCATATGGCTAAATGTTTATCTAATTTTTTTACAGATTTTATTTATTTATTTGACAGAGAGATACACATCAAGAGAGGAACACAAGCAGGGGGAGTGGGAGAGGGAGAAGCAGGCTTCCCGCTGAGCGCGACCCTGGGATCACGACCTGAGCTGAAGGCAGATGCTTAGCGACTGAGCCACCCAGGCACCCCAATGTTTATCTATTTTTGTTATCCTCCCAGAGAACCAGTTTTTGGTTTTATTAATATCTTCTATATGTTGGTTTCTTAGTTCATTGATTTCTGTCTGATCGTCATTTATTTTCTTTCTTTTGTTAATTTTTAATTTTGGTCTTCATTTTTTTTTTAGTATATGTGCTGCCGAAGCGAGCACTGGTCTTCATTTTTTTTTTAAAGGTGGAAACTGTGGACATCGACTTGATATATATTCTTTTCTAATATATGCAATTAGTGCTATTTTCCTCTGCTTTACTTCCTCTGCTTTACTAATTTTTATATATGTATTTTCTATCAACTTAAAGTATTTTTACTTTCCTCTTTGGTTTTTTTTCCCTCTTCTTTTTTTTTCTAGATTTGCATTACTTTGGTTTCTAAATATTTGGGGACTTTCCCTGATATCTATTAGTTACTGATTTCCAGTATTATTCAAATGAGATGTAAGAACAATTTTGCATGACTTGAATTTTTATTAATTTATTGGGATGTGTTCTGTGGCACAGAAAATCATCTATCCTGCTCAGTGGTCCATGTGAATTTGAAAGAGATGTGCATTCTTATGTTATTGGATGGAATATTCTACAAATGTCACCTAGATCAAGCTGGTTCCTAGTGTTGTTTAAATCTTCTATATCCTTACTGATCTTCTGTCTACTCCTTCTATCAATTATTGAAAGACTGACTTTAATTTGCAGTTCTATTAGTTTTTGCTTCATATATTTTGAAGGCCTGTATGAAGTGCATAAACATTCAGGACTATTATGCTCTCTTGATAAATTGACATCTTCATCATTATGAAATAATACATTTTAATTCTGGTAATATTCTTTGGTTTAAACTCTGCTTTAGCTAATATTAATATAGCCATTGCAACTTTCATTTGATTTAATGTTAGTATGGTCTATCATTCCATTCTTTTACTATTTATCTATTTTTTTAAAAAGATTTTATTTGTTTATTTGAGAGAGAGAAGGAGCAGGGTGGAGAGGGGCAGAAGGAGAAGCAGACTCCCTGCTGAGCAGGGAGCCGGACACGGGCGGGGCTCCATCCCAGGACCCTAAGATCATGACCTCAGCCAAAGGCAGCTGCTTAACCGACTGAGCCACCCAGGCATCCCATCTTTTACTATTTATCTATTTGTTCCTTTATATTTAAAGTGAGTTTCCTTGCTCTCTTTTCTGGCTGGAACCATTGAGGGTGCAGAAAAGAAGAAAAATAAGGTTCCTGCTATGCCAGAAACCCTTAAGAAAAAGCGAAGGAATTTCACAGAGTTGAATATCAAGTGTCTGAGAAAAAAGTTTGCCCAAAAGATGCTTCGAAAGGAAAGGAGGAAGCTTACCTATGAAAAAGCTAAGCATTACCACAAGGAGTATAGGCAGATGTACAGAACTGAGATTTGAATGGCTAGGATGTCAAGAAAATTTGGCAACTTCTAGGTACCTGCAGAACCCAAATTGGCCTTTGTCATCAGGATTAGAGGTATCAATGGTGTGAGCCCAGAGGATCGAAAGGTATTGCAGCTTCTTCACCTTAACCAGATCTTCAATGGCATCTTTGTTAAGTTCAACAAAGCTTCAGTTAACATGCTAAGGATTGTGGAACCATATATAGAATGCGGGTACCCAAACCTGACGTTGATTAATGAATTGATCTACCAACATGGTTACAGCAAAATCAACAAGAAGCAAATTGCCCTGACAGAGACCACATTGATTGCTCAATCTCTTAGTAAATATGGCATCATCTGCGTGGAGCATCTAATTCACGAGGTCTATACTGTTGGAAAATGTTTCAAAGATGCAAACAACTTTTTATGGCCCTTCAAATTATCTTCTCCAAGAGGGGGAATGAAGAAGAAGACCACCCATTTTGTAGAAGGAGATGGAGATGCTGGTAACAGGGAAGACCAGATCAACAGGCTTATTAGAAGGATGAACTAAGGTATCTACCATGATTATTTTTGTGATCTGGTCAGTTAATAAATAACTACTTTCAAATTGAAAACAAAAATAAAGTGAGTTTCCTTTAGGCAGCATATAATTGGATCTTGCTTTCATATCTAATCTGTTTATTTTCACTTTTTAATGGAAGTGTTTAGAACATTTATATTTAATGGGATCATCTATCATCATATTATCCATTTTCTAATTATCCTATCTTTTCTTTGTTCCTCTCATCTTTTCCTGACATCTTTTTGACTGAGTATTTAAAAAAATTGTTTCATTTCATCTCCCCAGTTGATACATTAGCTATGTCTTTGTTGTATTATTTTAGTGGATGTTTTAGCATTTATATTATATACCCTTAATGTAATGCGGTCTACTGTCATGTGGTATTATACCATTATGTGTATAGTAAGAGAAAAAACATGTTTTCTCTTACTATATACAGGCATCCACCTGTATCCCCCATTTGGTGGGGCTAGACACTGTGCTTCATGGTCAGGTGGAGTTGCTGTCTATGCTCACTCATTTGGTGAGTCCTCAGGGTATGCCCTATGATTAGGCAGGGTCACTGACTGAACTCCCTGCCTGGACCAGGCCTTAGGCTGTATTCAGCAATCAGGCAGGGCCATAGGCTGGGCTCTGTTTTCAGGCAGGGCTGTCGGCTGGGCTTCTTGCCTGGGTGATACTACAGGCTGGGCTCTGAGGATGCTGAGGGTCACTGTTTAGGTTCCCTGGTTATGTGGGTCCAGAGGCTATACTTATCAGTTGAGCAGGGCTGCTGTTTTGGCTCCTTCTGGAAGCAGGGCTGTAGGATGAGCTCTCTGTTTGCCTGGGTTAACTGGCCAGGCTTTCTGTTGGGCAGAGTTGTGAATTTGCTTCCCTGCATAGGTGGGGCTGTAGAACAGATTCCATGGTCAGTTCTGCTTGTTGGCTGGGGACCCAAATCGGATAGAACTGCACACTGAGCACCCAGGCCAGATGGAACCTCCAGCTCAGTTCTGCAGATGAGCAGAACTGCTGGCTGGGAGCTCTGCTCTGTTGTTGCTGCAAGTAGGAATGCAGGAATGCTATCCATCAAGATCTTCGCACTGGTCGCTAAAGGCCTTGCCCCCATTCTCTATCTTAATCTGATCCCCAGTGTTGAGCTCTGCAGATTCTCCATGAAGCAAGACCTGAGGTACCTCTCAGCAAGTGTTCTATAACGCTGGGGGGGCTGGATGTCCACCTTGGCCTGTTTTCCTACTGGAAAAACTGTAGGTCCAGGGAGACCCTGTCTGTACAGCATTGTGCTGGTCTGATGCAGTCAGAGTGTAGTCAGTCCTCTTACCCTTCAAATGTGTTTATTCTCAATCTCTGTGGTCCAGAGTAGTGCTTCAGCCTCAGTCTCTGGGCTCTGGGATTTTCAGAATGTTGTCTTATGTATGGATGGGAAGTCTTCCTGTGAGGGGGACTGAAGTCAGGAATGACATGTCACTATTTAATGACATCTCAATCTCTGAAAAATTATTTTGTTTTGTTTTGAAAAATAATCTCACTGAGAGATGTTGTTATATTATCTTACTGAGTAAAAATTCTAGGTTGGCAATTTTTTCTTTTAGTAGTTTTAAAGATGTTGGTTCCGTTTCTTGGTTTGCCTAGTTTTTGACAAAAAGCCTGCTGTCTTCCTCATCTTTGTTCCTTCCTAAGTAATGTCTTGTTTTTCTGGTTGCTTTCAAGATTTCTCTTATTCCCTCATTTTAACCAATTTGATTATGATATGTATTGGTATAGGTTCCCTTTTAATTTTTTTGTGCTTGTTGTTCCTTGAAATTCCGGCATCTGTGGGTTTGTTTTCATCAAGTTTGGAAGTTTTTTTGGCCATTATTTCTTCAAATTCCTCCTCTCTTCCAACCACTATTGGGATTTCAATACCATAAACTTTAGGTCCTTTGAAATTGTCCCATAGCTCAGTGATACTCTGTTAGGTTGGTTTTTTTGTTTGTTTGTTTGTTTGTTTGTTTAGTCTTTCCTCTCTGTATTTTGAATAGTTTCCTTTGCTAGGTCTTCAAGTTCCCAAACCTATTCTTCTGCAATGTCTATCATTAATCAATCCAGTGTGTTTTCATCTCAGATATTGTAGATTCTATCTTTGTATGTTAAATATTATAAAGAAGTATACAAAGTGAAATAACAAAGCACAATGTGGGGAGATAATAAATTTACACAGTGAGGAAAAAAGGAAGGCTTCGGGGAGATGATATATGCTGAGTCTTAAGGACCATAGAAATGGAAGCTTGCCAGGGGGAATGACATGTGTGTGAAAGAGATACAGAACAACGTAGTTTAATACTTACAAAAAGTTCACAGTGGTTCAAGTATAGATTTGAGGCAGAAACCTTGGAAGTTAAGGTCACATGTAATTAGGGACAGATAAAGAGGATATCGGTTTGCCATGCAACACATTTGAATTTAATCACTTCTGCGATAGGAAGATGAAAATGGCCTTACACAAGGTAAGTAATGTAATATGATTTACATTTTAGGAAAAGCACCCTGGAGGAAGTTACTATTTAGGAGTGTGCAAGTGGTGTGTGTATGTGTGTGTGTGTGTAAAAGGGGTTAAATACAGATTAGTAAGACAAATTATAAGTATTTTTATGATAAAAGTTGTCAGATATGGTGATAATCTGAGGTGAAGCAATCCCCAGGGGGTTGAAGAAGAGGGAATAAAATGTAGAACCACAAAGACTTGGTTAAGATTACATGTAGAATATGAGGAAATAGGAAGATTCCTGGGGTTTGACTTGATTGACTAGATGGGTTAAGCAGAAGGAAGAGCTGATTTAGATTTAAATTTAGATTTAGAACTGCTAAATTGGAAGTAGTGTATGTAGATGGAGATGTCTAGTGGGCAATTGTATGTGTAGGTCTTTAATTCATGATGCATGGTTAAGATAGAGGTACAGATTTTTGCCTATTAGAGTCTAGTTAAAGCTGTAGTACGTGTGAAAATGAGATAACCGTAAGGAAATGAGATGAGTGAGAAGAAGGTAGAAGAAAAAATACTAGAAATTTCATTGATATTTAAATAGTGGAATGAGGAAGTGGGACAAATAAAAGAGAAGCACAATAAAAAAAAAAAGAAGGCAAAGTCTTAGAAGAAGGGGGAGAAAGAGGGAAGTATTTTTTTTTTTACAGAGTTATTTATTCTAGAGAAGGGGGGGAGGGGCAGAGGGAGAGGGAGAGAGTCCCAAGCAGACTCAGTGCTGAGCACAGAGCTCGACATGGGGCTCAATCTCACCACCCCGAGGTTACACCTGAGTAGAAAGCAAGAGTCAGAGGCTCAACTGACTACACCACCCAGGCGCCCAGAAAATATGCTTTAGTAATTAAGGAAAGAGAAAGCTTTAGGAGGGGAGGAATGGTTTGAGTATGGTTCAGTTAGTTCAAGTATGCTGTAAAAAACATCCATTGGATTTTGTGAATTGGAGGTTACTGGAGATGGTAAGAGTTTTAATGGGGTGGGTAGAAATTGGATTATTGTGAGTAAAAATTAAATGGGAGATAAGGAAGTAAAGCTGGTAGATGTAGATTATTCTTTGGATCATGAAATGAAAAAAAGACAGATAAAATACTAACTAGAGGAAAACTGAAGCTGGAAGGGAAGGGGTGTGTTAAGGTAAGAAATTCCCTGAAAAGACAGAACTAAATTTAATGGGCAAATTATCAATTTCTAGACTTGAGAGTCAGAAATAATTAGGTTGAAATATTGCTATGCCACTTACTGCTTATATAATCTTAGGTGAATTATAAAACCTCACCATGGCACAGTTTTCTTATTTGTAAGATGGGGACAATAATAATATTTACCTCATAGATAGGTATAGATCATGGTTTTGTGGAATTCTGAAGTTCATACAATTTGGGGGGCCCTTTTAAAAAAAGGAATACAAAATTAAAATATAAAATTAGATATGCTTTGGATATGACTTGTGCCATTGAATGCTTTGAAGTTTAAGGTTTAAATTTAAAGCCTCACAGTAAATCTGCCACTACTCATAAAATTCAATCTCAGAGGATTCAGAGCTTAATGAAGCAGACCATAGCCTAATGTCTGGCACATAGAAAAGGCTCAATAAATGTTATTATTTGAACCTGTTTATAGACTGATGAGTAGAGGCTGTTGAGACGGGGAGAGTAAAGACACAAGACAGAGATCACTGATAGAGTAAGACCCAGGTGAAAATAGGGACCGGTGAAGACAGTAAGTTTCAGAAAGTGGGAAGCCTTTTCCTAGTTTAAGGAAAAGGAGGTTATGAGTACACACAAAGTTTTTAGGTGTATGAGAACTCTGGATTCAAGAAATTCAAGAATAATTGCTTCTGTTTTATCAAAAGCTGAGAGGCAAAATCACCTGTTGTGTGTAGGAGCACTCAGTTTGATACATTGCTTTCAAGAACACCTGTATTCTTGCTGCCATAACAATTTACCACAAATTTAGTGGCTTAGGACAACGCAAATTTACCATTTTTATAGTCAGAGGTCCAAAATGCATCTGCACGGCTCTGTACCCTTTGGAGGCTCTGGTGGAGAATCTGTTTATATTCTTGTGCACTTTCTAAAGGCTGCCTGCATAGCTGGGCTCATGGCCGGATCACTTGACTTCTGTTTCCATCATCACATCACCTTTTCTGACTCTAACCCTCCAGACTCCCTTTTATAAGGATCCTTGTGATTACATTGGGCCCTCCTGGATAATCAAAGGTAATCTCCCTATCTCAGGGTTTTTAATTTAAACACATCTGCAAAATCCCTTTGCCATTCACAGGTTCCAGGGATTAGGACATGGACATCTTGGGGGAGTGGTGGTTTATTCGACCTACCACAGCATCTAACTGAAACATAAATTGATATATTGATTATTGATCCACTAAAAACATAACCCAACATAATGGTTTGTTTATAAACTTTTCAGTTGTGTTCTTGTGTTAGAGAATATTTCTCCTACAGCTCATTCTTTGTTATAATTTTCAAAACCTTACATATGTCATAGACAATTTTATTTAATCCCTAGGATAGAACTCCATTTTCAGAAGAAACCTAGACCACAAATATCTAATTCTGGAAGATAATGATAATGTATAAGGCTCCTCAAAGAAGGAAATAGTTCCAGACAACTCTAGAAAATAGTTAATAAAAATGATTAAAAGAATCGTATCTATGACTTATAAAAATTAATAGGTAGAGGGCCGCCTGGGTGGCTCAGTCAGTTAAGCGTCTGCCTTCGTCTCAGGTCATGACCCCAGGGTCCTGGGATCGAGCCCCGCATCGGGCTCCCTGTTCAGCAGGGAGCCTGCTTCTCCCTTTGCCTCTCTCTCTGTCTCTCAGGAATAAATAAATAAAATCTTAACAAAAAATTAATAGGTAGAAAGGAATATACGTGGGTAGAGAGACCAGTGGATATATCGAAAGTTGGAATTTATTCTCCCCACCCCACCCCAAAATAAGTTTATTTAAGTACCAAGAGTGAGTCAAAGAAAAATAGCTGTACTTGGCCACAGCAAAGTCTCCTGGGGCCTTCCCAGGCAGGTGCGTCCTTCCGTTCGCCCTCCTTGCTTGGGGCCACGTGGCCTGCCTGCTAGCAGGGGGCTCCCACAAGGCCGCCCTCCAGCTCCCGGGCCCGCTGGAGGTGGGACTCAGCTGGAAGCTGGGTCCCCACGGAGCTGCCCCGGGCGCTGGTTGCAGGCACTGTGGCGCCGCCTCCTGTAGCAGGGCGAGGACGCGTCGGAGTCGGAGCCCTGCCTGCGGTGCCAAGAAGCCACCCTGCTCCTGTGTGCCTTCTCTTTATTCTTCCCTTTCCAGCTTTTCCCGTGGCTCTCGGGCCCGGCTCCGCCTTCTCCTCCTCCGACCGAGGCTCCTTGCGGGCAGAGGCTGGGGAGGACCCTGGCGGAGTGCTCTCCGCGCGCCGGTGCGTGAACACTCGGAGCCCCAGCCTGGCGGCCTCCTGTCTTCTCGGAACAACGCCACTCGGCCTGCGGAGCCACTGGAGCTCCCCAGGCCCAGGAGCCGGAGCACTCGGTTCTCGTGGCGGGCCCCTCCTTCCCTCCCCAGCGCCGCCGCGAGCGCCTCCGGCTCAGCCTGCCTCGCGGCCGCTCCTGCCCCCTCAGTTCCGCGCCCTGGATCCGGCCCCTGGTGGAATGGAGTCTATTCTTTCCTCTCCCTGTCCTCACGCATCCACCCAGTCCCTAGGTCCCACTGAATTCCGTGCGTTAAATATCTTTCAACTCCACCCACATCTCTGTCTCTATTGGTCGGATTACTGGAACCGTATTCTGAAAGATTTTTCGGCCTCCGTTTTTGTACCACGGGAGTCCTTTCTCCACGATCGTCTGATAATGGTCTTTCAAAAATGTGCTAGAAATCTGAGCCTGTACGCTCCCGCTTTAAAACTGTTAAATGACTTCTCATTGCCTTTTGGATAAAGTTCTTCCTTTCTTAACAGGGATAATCAGAAATTTCACAAATAGCTCCTGGGCTCTCTCTCCAAACTAACTTCTTGCCACTCAACCCCCACCCATCACGTTCCAACCATTTCTACTTTGCACATGATAATTGCTTCCGCCCTGAACATTCTCATTTTGGTCTTTTCCCCTCTCCTTCCCCAGCACTCTCTCCTATTCTATTCACTGGCTACTCGGAGTCAACATTTCAGTTTTAATGTAACCATCTCTTTTGGGAAGGCATATCTCCTCTCTTTGAGTCAATTTTAGATTAGATTAAATTAGGTTTTCTTGCAATTTCCTCTTCCTTGTACCCCATATTTCCCTCGTTTTAACATTTATTGTATTTCATTTAACTACTTATTATTTTTCCTCTACTTCCAAAGAGATTGTGAACTCTAGGAGGGCAGTTGGCTGTGTTTTCTCTGTCTACTATGTCTAAGTACCCAACGGTGCTCGTTGCTTAGTGACCTTCAATATTTGCTGAATAAAATGTAAAAAATTAACTTTGAAAATTATAAAAAAGTTTGGCAATATTACCTACCATTCAAATTATCAGTCTTATATTTAATAAACTGTATATTGTAAATGTAATAGATTTTGATGATCATATTTGTCTGTATTTTTGGTTGTACAGGTAATAGAAATAAATTATTGTATTTTTATAAATGACTCAGTTGTGCATGAACACAGAGTTCTTCATTTTCTCCTTCATTTTCTACCCTCTTCTTCATTTTCTACCTTATATACATATTTTGATTTGTACCTTTGAGTTCTTTTTCACTGTATTAATACACACATCTATATACATATATCTACAGAAATACATATAGATTTCTTAAACAAATGGAATAATCCTTCATGCATAATTACAAACTTTCAATGAACATATCTTAGTAATTGCTCCACAATGATACACAAAGTTCTTAGTCTTAGTAGTTGCATATCATTACTAGTATTTTTACTATGTAATATATCCCAATTTATTAAACTAACCTTTGTATTGACAGACATTTGTGTTATTTAAAATTTTTCAGTATTATAAATAATGCTGCAATAAACATCCTTGTTAGAATATCTTTGTGCTCATGTTTGGACATTTCTACAGGATAGATTTATGGATGTAAAATTACTTCGTCAAAGAATATATAAAATTTTAACTTTGAAAAATAATGTTGAATTGCTTTACAAAAGGATTTTGTTAATTGGTTTTCTCATGAAGTGTGCATAAGATTGTTCCTTTCCCAAATCCTTGTGAACAGTGGATATAATCCAATATTTTTAATTTTTGCCAGTTTGTTAGGTTATAAAATGACATCTCACTTTTATTTTAGGTTGCATTTTTACAATTACTAGAAAAGTCAAATATATTTTCTTATGCTTATTGCCTATTTGAATTTCCTCTGTGAACTATATATTCAATGTTCATTTTTCTATTGAGTTGTCTTTTTAGAAGTTCTTTATATTTTCTTTGCCAGTTACATATGTTGCAAATATACCTTTTAATTTTTACTTACGATATCATGCAATAAGTAGAAATTTTAAAATCATGTAATTAGAGCTTTCCATTTTTTTCTTGGTGAGTTTTGAGCTTTGAGTGTTATTTGGTAAAGCCATTCCTATCCCAAGTTATAAAAATTTACATTACCTTTCCTTTAATATTTGTAGTTACTTAGCATTTGATATTTTAATCCATTAGAAATTTTCATATGGCATGAGGTAGGAAAACAACGTAATTTGTTCCTCAAATGGTGGATATATGTCCAAACCATTTTACTGAATTGCATATTCTTTCACCAGTGATTCAAAATATTGTATTTTACAACCAGAAATTTCCATATATATGGATCTATTTCTGGGCTTTATATTCACTTTGCCTATTTATTTGTTAATTAATGTCTTTTCCAAATTTTCCCATTTAAATCAGTATTTATTTTGCATCCTTGGATAGCATGATTTGATAAAGCAAATCCTCCTGTCATTGTTCTTTCTCTCTTCCATATATATTGTAGAATTAGTCCTCCAAATTTCATAAAAATGGTGTTGGAGTTTTTGCTTGGTATTAGACTGAATTTAAAGGTTATTATCTATCTGTAGAATAGACATATTGACAATATTGACTTAATCTCTCAACCTGTTTGTCTATGAAATAGAAATAACTTCCTGTGTTATTTTTTTTCAAGATTTTATTTATTTATTTGACAGAGAAGGAGAGAGAGAGAGAGCACAAGCAGGGGGTGCTGCAGGTAGAGGGAGAAGCAGGCTCCCAGGTGAGCAGGGAGCCTGATGCCGGACTCGATCCCAGCACCCTGGGATCATGACAGGAGCCAAAGGCAGAGGCTTAACTGACTGAACCACCCAGGCGCCCCACTTCATGTGTTATTTTAAGGTATACTATGATGTAATCCATGTGCAGTGCTAGAACCAGAGCCTGTTACATTAAAAACGCTCAATAAATGCTCATTATTCTAATTACCTTTATTATTAGGAACATGGCATGTCTCTCTTTTTCTTTAGGTCTTTTTTTTCCTCTTGGTATTAGTCTCCAAGGAGTTATAGTCTTTTATTTTTTGTATACAATTTTCACATTTTTAATGTTTGTTTCTAAATATTTGATGGTATAGTTACTACCGCGGATGAGGTTTTTCTTTCCTGAATCATGTTTTCTTTATTGTTTAATTACTTTTTTTCAGGTGTTTTTTAAATGCAATAAAATGCATAGATAGTAAACATTCAGCTCAAAATTCTATATATGAATACATCCATATAAACATCATCAAAATTAAGATACACGGGGTGCCCGGGTGGCTCAGTCGTTAAACGTCTGCCTTCAGTTCAGGTCATGATCCCAGGGTCCTGGGATCGAGCCCCGCATCAGGCTCTCTGCTCGGCAGGAAGCCTGCTTCTCCCTCTCCCACTCCCCGTGCTTGTGTTCCCTCTCTCGCTGTCTCTCTCTCTGTCAAATAAATCAATAAAATCTTAAAAAAAAATTAAGATACACAATTTTCTATTACCCTTGGAACTTACACTGTGCTTTAAAAAATTTTTTTTTATTATGTTATGTTAATCACCATACATTACATCATCAGTTTTTGATGTAGTGTTCCATGATTCATTGTTGGAGTACACTGTGCTTTTCAGTGAATATTCCTCCTTCCCACAATAGCATTTTGATTTTTATCATGTCTTAGGAATCTATTGCTGCATAAATGATTACCCTAAACTTTGTGGCTTAAAAGAGCAAGAAATTTTTATTCTCTCTTGTAAGTTTTGTGGGTCAGGAATTAGGGACTCCATTGTTCAGATGGTTTCGCTCAGAGTCTTTCATGAGACTGGGTCACGTGTCAGCAAGGCCCGGGATTGCAGTGAGCTGAATGTTTGAATGGGGGCTGGAGGATCTTCTTCCAGGGTGGCTTATTCTCACAGCCAGCAAGTTCCACGTGATGTGGTGGCTGGCTTCCCAGAGTGAGGCTGAGACAGAAACTACAATGTATTTTATGATTTAACTCTGGAAGTCACAGTAAAGCTTCACTTGCTAACATGTCAATTGTGTTTTAAGTTTATTTCATCTTAGTGTTATTATGTTGATCATCTTAAGCCAAACAGATGTTCTGATTAGCGGACTGTGAGTGTGTGTGTGTGTGTGTGTGAGTGTGTGTTTGTGTTTGTGTGTGTGTGTGTGTATGGTGTCTTTGATTATTAAAAATGCGGGAAGTAATTAGTTATATCCTAATATTTGGTAGACACAATCTTTTAAAACCGTAATTCTGAAACTTATTGGCCTTAGGGTCCTTTTATACTATTTAAAAATTAATAGGAATTCCAAAGAACTTCTGTTTAAGTGTTGATATTTACAATATTAGAAATTAAAACAAGCCTTTAAAATACAAGCATACACGATCATACATTGTTAGCCGTTAGAGCTATGACCCACTAATCATGCGAGTTGTGATACCATCACGTATCCTATCTTTAGAAAACTTCACCGTACACTTAATAAGAGAATGAGAGTGAAAATTTCAAATAACATTTAGCATTATTGAATGGGTGGATCTTGGAACTCCAGGGATTCTCAGATGACATGGGAGAACTGTTTTAAACCATGGACAGGGTTCATGGATACAAAATGATAAAGGGGTCCTTGTGGTGAAATGGGCATTAAGGTTTCATTTCTGCATTTCTTGCTTTTTTCTTTCACTTGTCTTAAGAGGTTTAAATCAGACAAGCTTGTTTAAAAAAAAAAAGGAAAGCATTTTTGTTAATATTCATTTTCTGTTTCATGGCACTGTAGTTTTTGGATCTAGTGTGGACTGAGACTCACTCTGTTTTTAAATGGAAATGATTAGATCACCCGAGGCTTTCATTTCTCAGATGAATTTATGATGTTTGTCCAAGGCCTTAAAATTTCTGAAGATACGAACGCCTGGGTGGCTCAGTCCTTTGAGCGTCTGCCTGTGGCTCAGGTCATGATCCCAGGATCCTGGGATCAAGTCCCACATCGGGCTCCTTGCTCAGTGAGGAGCCTGCTTCTCCCTTTGCCTCTGCTGCTCCCCTGCTTGTGCACTCTCTCTCTCTCTGACAAATAAATAAATAAAATCTTTAAAAAAATAAAAAAAAATTTCTGAAGATATTGGTGCATTGAGGAAAGACCATCTCACTGTAATTAAAAGTAGTATGATTCATTAAAAGTTTTTTTAAACCCCAAGTCTTTAGAACACACGGTGCATATTTATTTATTTATTTATTTATTTATTTATTTATTTATTTATTTTTAAAGATTTTATTTATTTATTTGACAGGGAGATAGAGAGAAAGCACAAGTAGGCAGAGAGGCAGGCATAGGGCGAGGTAGAAGCAGACTCCCCACTAAGCAGGGAGCCCGACGTGGGGCTCTATCCTAGGACCTTGGGATCATGACCTGAGCCGAAGGCAGCCGCTTAACCGACTGAGCCACTCAGGTACCCCCATGGTGCGTATTTAAACATAAAAGGTAGACATAAATTTTCTTACTAAAAAAATTCATACCCTTGAAAATCTTAATTATTAATGAACAAAAGCTCTTATGGAATACAGAATATGTAATAGAGCTTGGTGAGTAAATTAAACTATGGAATACTAGAGTATAAAAAGAAAGAGTCAGTTAAATACAGCTGTGTGAATGGCAAGTATAGGACATGTGTAACACAATAAGGTACGAATGAGTAGTAGTGTGTCTGGGAAAAGAGTAGGACATGGGACTCCTTCTCTGAGAAAAGGATTTATAAAAATTAGCCAAGTTTATATTATTACTTACATTCTAATAAATGAAATTTTATTTTCAGTTTTTTCCTGTTGGAAGTCTTTTGTGGGTTTGTGCCACTCTAATGAGCCTTGTCAAAGATCCAGGGATTTGAGAGTTGATGATAAAGGCCCATCTGTATCACAATCGGTGACCAAAAGTCAGTCAGCATCCAGAGAATTTGGAAGGACGACCTTCATAGAGAAAGAAAAGATTAATAATATTGGAGTTGTGTTTCTGTTAGAGAATTATAAACTCCATGACCTGTGTAAATCACAGCTACCAGAAAGCAGAGAGCACAAACCAGGTAATAAAGAAGCATAGAGAATTCAGTCTCTCCATGACTTCCCCATAGTTCTGATTTTTCAATAATAATTTTGTGGCAAAATCTACTTTGTGTTTACTCCTTTTATGCAACCTACAACCAAACAGAATATCTTTTAGCAAGACATTTGTCTTCTTCCTCTAACCAAAGGAACATCTGAAGAAGAATTACGAGAAAGTAATTTCCTTTGGGCTAGTTTTTAGCATTCACTTGAGAGTAGGTAGCAGGATTATATTTAGAGCTTTGGGACCAGTTGGGAATACTAGGTAGAGATCTAAAGTTTGCTTACTCAAAACATAGTTTCTTAGCTTTATTTTATAGCTCTAAATTCACAAGTATTGGTCAAGCTGTATTCATTGTAACTAAAAAAAGCACCTTCCCAAATCAAATATTAAAATATTTCCTATGTTCTGTATGACTTTTTTTTTAGAGTTGGCTTTCCCAGCAATGATGGGAATAGTTGAGAATTTACTATATAGTACCATCTTCTCAGCTATGTATGCATAGTCCATCTCCTTGTTTTATTATTTTTATTTTATCTTTTTAGAGAGAGAGAGATGGGTGGAGAGAGGGAGAGGGAGAGAGAGAATCCCAAGCAGGCTTCATGCTCAGCACAGGGTCTGATGGGGGGGCTCAATCTCATGACCCTGAGATCATGACCTGAGCCTAAATCAAAAGTTGGACACTTAACTCACTGAGCCACCCAGGTGCCTCTTTGTTATTACTGTTGTTATTTAAATTTTTTATTTATTTGAGAGAGACAGAAATTGAGAGAACTAGTGGGAGGAGTGGCAGAGGGAGAAGCAGACTCCCAGCTGAGCAGCGAGCCTGATGCAGGACTTGATCCCAGGACCCTGGGATCATGACCTGAGCCGAAGGCAGCGTTTAACTGACTGAGCCACCCAGGCACCTCCCTTTATTATTTTTAATAAATAAATGGAATATTGGTTTTAAGGAGCACTATATTATTTAAAAATAATATATGGAAAGTCCATTTTAATTCTACTAAGATACTCTGTCTATTGATTAACCACCTCTAATGTGTGCTCTACTTAATGTACCAGTTCATTCCATGCCTTTTATCAGTCATTGATCAGGGCTGTACTAATAAATCGTACAATGTTTTTTTCACCCCTGTAGTTTTATGTTCTTTCTTTCCTTGTAGAATT
>NW_022589792.1:0-23631 GCF_004348235.1 Phoca vitulina
TCCGGTAGGAACTTCCAAAAAGAAAAACAAAGACAAAACTTAAAAAGACAGCACAGAAAATCCAAGACCAGTGGGACAATTACAAATCGTGTAGCACACACATAATAGGAACAGCAGGAGAATGAACAGAGAGATAGTTGAAGCAATAATGACTGAGGATTTTCCTAAATTAATATAGCCACCAAATCACAGATCCAGGAAGCTCAAAACAAGGAAAGCAGGATAAATACCAAAACAAACATAAAATTACAATTTTTTGAACATATTGAAAAAAAAATCATGTAAAAGAGTTTGCCTAAAATTCCTAGCCCCAAGTTGGTAAATTAACTGGCATCTGGATGCAAACCAGGAGCATCTGTAGAAGGAAAATATCATGAGAATTAATGAAAAAGACCAGAGAACCAGCTGCAGGGTCAGAGGCTACTGAGATTGTTTTTGTGAGGTAGGAATTTGCTGCAGCCCGCCCATGAACAGGAGCTGGACTTACTGCTGATGAAGTAGAAAGGAAGCTGTTAGGGACCTGCTCTCCCCCTAGTCGACTGCGCTTTCCCAAGAAATTAAATTCTTGCCTCTCACTGTGCACTTGGGAGGCTGTTGTGGAAAACAGGAGGTGGATGAAAGTGTTCTCTGGGGTTGAACTTTGAAAAGAGGATAAGGTCTGGGCTCTCTACCTAAAGCGGGTGTCCCAGGGCAAAGCTGAGGTGTCTGATGCAGGTGTCCAAGTAGGGGCACCACTGGGCCAAGATCCAGGAGCAAGACCGGTGCTAGAAGAGAGATGGGTGAACGATGAAGGGTTGTCATGACCCAAGATAGGGATTTAAAATGATTCTAAGCATAAAAATTCAGTGTGTAGCCCAGAAAATAGCAAGTCAAGGGCACTGGTGACATTTCACCCCAATGGACATCTGTCAATGACAAAGACATTTGTCTTTGTCACAAGGTTGGTGGGGAGGAGGACATCTGTCTTTGTCACAAGGTTAGGGGGAAGAGGCGTGCTACTGGCACTAGCAGGTGGAGGCTAGGAGTACTCTTGATGTAGGAAAGAACATTAGCGTTTGAAGCTGAAGGCCAAGAAAGAATTCTTGAGACATCTTTGGTGCAAAAAGGTGGTTTTATTAAAGGACGGGGACAGGACCCATGGGCAGGAAGAGCGGCACTGGGGTCACGAGGAGCGGCCCATTATATACTTTCAATCTGGGAGGGGGTAAGGGATAGCGTATTGGAAGCAAGGTTTCCAGGATCTTGAGGGAGCTAGCCATTGTTGGGAAAAAGTCATTTATTACCGTCTAATAAAACCTTAGTCATGAGACCCTTCAGATGTGTATTGGTGGGCCGTATGCTTGGGGGGGTGATTGCCGACATGTATCTTGGGGGGTTTAGAGATAAAGGAAATTTCTAAAGAAAATTTTTTTTCCAAAGATTTTATTTATTTATTTGAGAGAGAGAAAGAGAGAGAGCACAAGCAGGGTGAAGGACAGATGGAAAAGCAGACTCCCCGCTAAGCAGGGAGATGTGGGACTCGATCCCAGGACTCCAGGATCATGACCTGAGCCAAGTCAGATGCTTAACCAACTGAGCCATCCAGGCGCCCTAAAGAAATTTTTATGTGTTAAAGTAGACTTACAGGATCCCGGGTGGTGCTGGTGGTGGAGGAGGGGGGGGGGGCTGTTGGGGGGTGTCGGGCTAGGATTATCTTTTGCCCTTAGCAAAGTGTCAACATTGAGGCAGTTGAGTCCCTAGAGGAATGTCACTGCCTGTTTGAAGGACTTGTCAGGGGCTGTAGGTGGTAAGGAAATTTAATAATTTTTCTTTTTTGTTTCCCCCTTCACTCTCAAAGACCCTACAAAGCAGTTACCCAGCCCCAAATGTCAATGGTGCAGGGACTGGGAAAACCAACTCATGGCCAAGGAGTCAAAGCCGGCTCCTCGCACAGCAAACACTAAGGAAGGGCCTTAAGAGCCAGAGGTCGGGACAGGTGGCGGCCCCCTCGCTGAAGACTGCGTTGGTGTTGGAATTGCACAGACGGCCAGGAGCGGGCGCACACTCTGCACTCCAGCCCCTGTCTTGGATTCGGGGTCTCTTCCCAGACCCCCACGTGGGCTGGCGTGGGTCCGAGTCACCCCTGCGGGATCTGGGTCGCGAGCGCAGCGCGGTTCAGACGCCGCAGCCCAGGGCCGTCAGTCCCCACCGGCGGGCATCGGCGCCAGACTCCACGCCGCGATCGCGCCGGGAGGCATCAGGCCGGGGGGAGAACACGCTGCGGGGCCGCTGGGCAGCGGCAGGGCTGGAGGGGCAGGGAGACGGGCAGCGGGAGGGCGGCGTCCACCACCCCTTCGCCGGCGGCGGGCGCGGCGCCAGGAAGGCTCCGGGATCGGCCTCCAGGGCTCCTCTCGCACGGCACGGTGGCCCTGTTCTCCGCCACTCTCGCCCCCGCCTCGCGCTCTCCCTTTCTGCCCCCCAGGACCCCTCCGTCCTTCCCAGCGAGGACTTGGCTCGGCTCTCCCCGCCCCTTCCCGCCTCTTTCCCGCTCCCCGGCGCCCACACCTCGCCCTTCGCCAGACCTCGGTTCCTTCCGCTCATCTTCGGCTCTTTCCGCCCATCTTCGGCTCTTTCCGTGCAGCGTCGCCTCCCCCCGCCTCTCCGCCTCGCCTCGGCTGTCTCGGACGTCGCTGCCCCAGTTCGGCTCTTTCCGCCTCTCCCCGCCGCACTGGGCCCGGATGCGCTGTCCCTGTCCGGTCAGGTGCTAGTAGTGTCTGTGGGCAGAGGTCCAAATGCACGTCCAGCCATAGTAGTATGGGAGTGCCGCTTTCCCCACATTCTGGCTATTAACATGAAAAACTTAAAAAAGAAAGTTCCCCATCTGATACGTGAAGAAAGCGATCTCCGTATTTTACTTCGTATTTTTCTTTTGGTGGGTTGTTGGGAAGCATCTCTTGTGTTGAGACTATTCTATATTTTCTGTGAGCTCTGTCCCAGCATTTACCTATTCCTCAATGGATTCTTGGTCTTTTTCTTTGGTTGGCAGGATTTCTGTAATGGTAATAAATTAGCTTTTGGTGATGAGTTGCTAACATTTTCCTCTTAAAAAAAAATTTTTTTTTTTGCCTCTAGTTGTTGCCATGCAAATTTTTAGACATGAAATCAAACGCATTAATTTTTGTTTCTTCTTGTTTTATGTATAGTTTTAAAAGATCATCTCTTTTTGAGATTAGATATAAAATACTTATGCCTTGGTTTCTTCTAGGACTTTCATAGCTTCAATTTTTACATTTGGATCAAATATAACATGCATTTCACAGACCAACTCGTGGTTCCATCATGATCCACTTTTCCTTTACTGACTTAGCACATCACTTGCACCCAGTTTATTATGAAAAATTTTCAAGTATGGAGATAAGTTGAAAGAATTTTACAGTGAACACTCGTGTTGTGGACTGAATTCTGTCCCCTCACATTCACATGTTGAAGCCCAAATCCTTGGTACCTCATAATGATATGACTATATTCGGAGGTTGGGCCTTTCAAGAATTAAGATTAAATGAGGCCATTAGGGTGGACCCTGATTCAATCTGACTAGTGTCCTTAAAAGAGGGAGATTAAAACATACAGACCAAGAGACGACAGGAGCACACACATTCAGAGGGATGACCACGTAAAGAGCCTACAAGAATGTGGTCATCTGCAGACCAAGGGGAGAAGCCTCAGGAGAAACCAACTCTGCTGGTACCTTGAGCTTGGACTTCCAGAATTGTGGGAAAATAAATTTCTGTTGTTTAAGCCACTCAATCTGTGGTGTTTTGTAATGGCGGTTCTAATGAACTAATATAATCTACCACTCAGATTCTGCCACATTTCACTACACTTGCTTTGCCGCATCCATCCCTCTCCCATCCATCGATCCACCTTAAAAAAAAATTTTTTTTTGAAGTAGGTTGCATACAGCAGGAGACTTCCCCCCCTAAACATTTTAGCACACATATTAATGAGAGTTCAAAAATTGGGGCTGGGTGATCTTTCAAGGCAGCTCATTGCATTCCTCCTGCTTTGGTGCTGAGTTGGTTCCTCTTCATGTGGACATCTCCCTGGGGTTGAGTATCTCCATGGAATGGTGGATGGCTTCCCCCGGAGATGAAGCAACTTAAGAGACTAAGGAGGAAGCTCCAATGTGTTTTATGACACGGCCTCAGATATGACATACTGTCATTTCTGCAGCATTGTGTTTATCACCTGGGTCATGTCTGATTCAATGTGGGAGGAGACTGCACAGGGCATGAATACCAGGTGGCAAGGACACTTGGTGGCCATCTTGGAGGCAGCTGATGCACCCACCTCTTCTCTAGGCCACTTCACTTCATCAGCCCAGAATTCCTTTATTCTACTCGTTTTCTCCTGAGAGCCTGGTTTCAGTGTAGCTGTTTGGAGCCTCATGAATTTTCTATGTGGGGGTGGAACACCTTGGAAGGTCTCCTTTCCCCCTTTACTTTCTTTTATTCGTCTCCCCTCTCTATCCCTCTCAGCCTTGACCCCAGCTCCAGCCTTTCTTGCCTACTAGTGCCCCTTTGAGTAGAAGATGTTCTGAGGGCCAGCTGGGAATGCGGCAGATGAGAAGGGTCTGTTAGGGCGGGAAATGTCGGAGGAAGTTTTGCTTCCTGAGGTCCTGACACCTGAATAATGGGAGCTTGGGCTATCTGTTGGCTTATCAGGACTACGATTGTCTTCCTTATTCCTAGGCGAGGGTCCTCAACATTCCCCAGGACACGGGACACTTGGTTTGATGGGGCTCTATATATCCACTATAATCTGGGGACAGAGATATCTGTATTGCAAAAGGGAGGCTGAAAATTGCCTGCTAGGGTTCAGATTGTTCCTTGTGTTTGGGATAAAGGAGGGGTCATCACAGGGGCAGTCATCTCATGTTGGGGAAAACTTGAGGGATTTGCACTGTGGGCTTCCCTCCTTATTTGCTGACCTTTCTTTCAACTTTTATTTTGTGGTAATGGGAAGAGATGCAGTTTTCTGGGACAGCTTGACACCTATGTTGTTGAACCTGGAGGGTTGCTTATTGAAACTGGTATTGCTTGCCTTTGGGGAGACAGGTTACTTTTTGCTAGAAGTACTCCTATACCTAGTCTGAGGGAATCAAGGGAAGCAAGCTGGGATTTGTGTTGAGAATGGTGCGATATTTGCTGGGGCTCCTTTCTCCTTTAGTGTGTAGGGGATTGTAAGTTGTTTTTGGTGTTTCCATCATCTCTAATCTTGGAGGGAAAAGGGAGATCACTTACTGAAGCTTCCACCATCAGATGGAACCCTCATGATGTTGGGGGTAACTGGGAAGTATGAGGCTGGGGCTCCTATTGTCTCTGATGCTGGGGATTGTAAGGTCACTGCCTATCTGGGGCTCCCAGTGTTGGTGTGACAGGGAGGGACCACTGGATGGAGATCCCATTGTCTCTAATTTGGGGAGAGAATCAGGGGGATAATTGCATGGGATCCCACTTATCTCTAGTGAGGGACTGGAGGAGTGTCTTTTTATAGAGATCGTTTTATCTAGTGTGAGCGGAGGACAAGAAGAATCACTTTCTGGATCTCCCCTTGTCAGTATTGTTGGTATAGACTGGGTGGGTCAGTGGACTGGGGCTCCTCATTGTTTAGTGTTGAGCAGCTGAAGGAGTCCCTGATGGGGCTGCTGTCACTTCTAGAATTGAAAGTGACTCGGGGAGGGGGTACTTGCTGGAGTTCCTATCATTTCTAGTTTTGGGGGGATGGGAGGTCTTGCTTGCTCAGACCTCATTATTTGTGTTTAGGGGTGACAGTTGCTATCTGAGGTCCTGTTGTTAGTTTTGAATGGGACTGGTGGTCCTCTACTAGGGCTTCTGTCCTCTCTATTATTGGATGCAGATTGTGAGTGAGCATCACTTGCTGGGATTCCCATGATCTCTAGTTTTGGGGGGTGGACTGGGAGATCTCTTGCAGTGGCTTACATCATCCCCAGTTTTGAGGGACTGGTTCAATGTGTTTTTAAAAGCATTTTATTTTGAAAAAGCCTAGGCTTACACAAAAATAAAACGATACAGGGTTGTTTTATATAGTCAATATTCATTTATATTTACTTTTATTTTGTTTCCTGCTGGTCTTGATTCTTGGAGTTATGTGTCTTCACATGAAATGATTTTCCTTCAGCCTCAAAACTCTTTTTAAAAGGTTTATTTGAGAGAGAGAGAGAAACAGACAGACAGACATGTGGGGCTCGACACGGGGCTCTATCTCATGAGCCTGAGATCATGACCTGAGCCGAAATCAAGAGTTGGACACTTAAACCAACTGAGCCACCCAGGGGCCCCAGCCTAAAAACACTCTTTAGTTTTTCTTGAAGTGCAGTTCTGCTGTTGATTATTTCAGCTTTTGCTTTCTTAAAACCCCTGTTGCAACACACCTTCAATTTGTCTGCATTTTCAAAGAATATTTTTCTTAGGTCATTGAATTTCATACTGGCAGTTGATACTTTATTCTCCCCCCCCCCCACCACCACCCCATTCAAACCTCTGGATGTCAGACATCATTGTTTTCTTGCTTCCATAGTTTCTTTTTGGAAAGATTTCAGTCTATTGCTCCTTTGAAAGCAACATGTCCTTTGGTTGGTTTGAAGATTTGCAGCTTGTCTTTTCATTTTTTACAATTTTTCCACATCTCCATTTTTCTTAACATATTATTCATAGTTATTCTGAAGTCCCTGTCTGCTAACTCCAATATCTGGTCTCTGAGTCTGCTTCTATTGATTCATATATTCCTAACTGAGAGAACATCTTCCTGCTGCTTTGCATGTCTAGGACTCTTGTTTGCTGAATCTTGTGAACAGTATACTTGATAAAGGCTCTTAATTATTGTACCTTCCTCTGAATATTAGGTTTTGTTATGGCAGGAAGTTATAGTATTAATGGGTCACCTTGTGCCTATAAAGGCTGTTTTAGCCTCTAAAAGCATAGATCTATTTCAGTTTTGCACTGACTTCTAAGATGCAGTCCTTACTTGTACTGCATGGTACTTAACCTCAGGGTGTGACATTTCTAGGGACATAATCGAAACCCACTATGTATGTACGTATGTATGTATGTATGTATGTATGTATTTTACCAAGGTCATTCCATTCCAAATGAGTCCAAAAACCAACCTGCAACTCCTGGCATGTGTGATCTCTGAAATTTCTGCATAACCTTCAGCTTTCAATAGCTACTCTCTTCGAAGCCTCCTAGAGTCTTCCCCTGTACGTGCACAGCTTAGGTATTATTTAAGGACCTGAGGGAAATTTTTAGGCAGATTTTTGGGGCTTCTTCTTTGTCAATCTTTATTTTCCATTAGAAAAAACTCAAGATATTTCAGGATTGGGTTCTATATTCCCTGTGACAGCCCCCATTTCTCCAAAGAGCCCTGGTTCTTCTTGTTCTTCCTCCTCCTCCTCTTCTTCAAGAATAGTATTTTAGAAACCTAGATCGGGGTAGGCAATAAGTATTCTCATTCCTACTGGACTGTCATTGCTGCTAGGCCTTCTGAGTGACTTAGCTGACAGGCCGTGAAAATATATACACACGTGTACACACACACACACACACACACACACAATCTCTATCCACCTATCAAAAATCATGAACTCATACTCCTACCTCCAATTCCAATCCAATCAAACACCACAGTGTTTATTCTAGTCTTCTCTCTTTCCTTGTTTGTAACATTTCTCTTGGACAGTGAGAAGAAGCTGGCTTTCATGATCTACAACATGTTTACTTGTTCAACCCTAATATGCACATAAAATAATTTCACAATCACTAATCCACAAAATTGTAAGGAACAAATTTTTGAACTAAAGTGGAGGATTTCTGGACAATTCTTTTTGTAGTCAGCCTTACATATCTGGTCGAAATACAGCTTTCCAAAGTAAATTTGGATTCCTTCCTTGTGATTATATTATTCATTTGTAATACAGTTAGGTTTGTTTGTTATAGTTTATCCTATTTTACATTCCTTCTGCTACCTGGCAGATTATTATTTTTTTTAACTTACAGTAATATTCACTCTTCATGGTGTACAGTTCTATAGGTTTTGGCAAGTGCATAGAGTTGTGTATCTATCAACACAGTCACGAGAGAACAATTCCATCACTCCCAAATTCCTTTTGCTGCCCCTTTGCAGTCATTCCCTTCTCTTACTCTTTGCCCCTGAATATCATTGATTTGTTGTTCTTCCCTAGAGTTTTGTCTTTTCCCAAATGCCATACAGTGGAATCATACAATAAATGGTTTTTCATATCTGGCTGCTTTCACGTAGCAAAATAAATCAAACTGAGGTACAAGGTACATGCAATGCAATGTACATATCTTGAGTGTATAGTTTAACGCATTGTGACAAATACATACACTTACGTAACGTATACTTCTATTGAGATACAGAACATTCTCTTCATCCCATAAAGTTCCTTCATGTCACATCTCAGTCAATCCCTGCTCCTTATCCCTTGCCCCCACAACCTGAGTTTAGATGCAACCACTATTCTGATTTTTTCCTATCACAGATTTTGTTTTGCTATTCTTAAAATTCATACAAATAGATTCATATAGTATTTACTCTTATCTATCTATAATTGTGTGGCTTATCTTGCTCAGTATATTCCTACAACAAATTTTAATTAATTTATAATAAAAATGAAATGTTTCCTATATACCAGAAGTCTCATAAATGCTTTACATATGTTACTGAGTCCTTAATACAAATCTACAAAGTAGGCATTCCATTGTTTCTATTTTACAGATGAAGAAATAAAACTTTAGGACAAAAAGTTTGTCATTTGCTTGAGGTAACCAAGTCTAAAGGAGAGAACCAAGATTGGGCAGAATAAGGGACTGAACACTGATAAGTTAAAAACAGAGGTAACAGTTGATCCCATGGGGAGTTCTGGAGCAGGGGTGGCCCTTCAGGAGTGTCACAAATTGAGGCAAAGGAATTGGGCATTTGTACTCCTCATATGAACGAGTCAGTGGAATTGGGCTGCCCCTTGAAGGTGGACATTATCTTAGTTGTGGCACTTTCTTTGGCCCAAGAGAATTCCTGAGAGAATGGCAAGATGAGCCATCAGAACATTTCCAGCAGCTAGGGGAATGAGTGACTTAGTCCTGAAAGAAGAATCTGAGAAATATACCACTGTCTTCATTATGGCCCAACACTTATGTCACTTGGATGCACTTGCTTCTTTTTTTAAATTTTTTTATTGTTATGTTAATCACCATACATTACATCATTAGTTTTAGATGTAGTGTTCCATGATTCATTGTCTGTGCATAACACCCAGTGCTCCATGCAGAACGTGCCCTCTTTAATACCCATCACCAGGCTAACCCATCCTCCCACCCCCCTCACCTCTAGAACCCTCAGTTTGTTTTTCAGAGTCCATCGTCTCTCATGGTTCATCTCCCCCTCCAATTTCCCCCCCTTCATTCTTCCCCTCCTGCTTTCTTCTTCTTCTTTTTTTTTTTCTTAACATATATTGCATTATTTGTTTCAGAGGTACAGATCTGAGATTCAACAGTCTTGCACAATTCACAGCGCTTACCATAGGACATACCCTCCCCAGTGTCTATCACCCAGTCACCCCATCCCTCCCACCCCACCCCCCACTCCAGCAACCCTCAGTTTGTTTCCTGAGATTAAGAATTCCTCATATCAGTGAGGTCATATGATACATGTCTTTCTCTGATTGACTTGTTTCACTTAGCATAATACCCTCTTGTTCCATCCACGTCGTTGCAAATGGCAAGATCTCATTCCTTTTGATGGCTGCATAATATTCCATTGTATATATATACCACATCTTCTTTATCCATTCATCTGTCAATGGACATCTTGGCTCTTTCCACAGTTTGGCTATTGTGGACATTGCTGCTATAAACATCGGGGTGCACGTACCCCTTCGGATCCCTACATTTGTATCTTTGGGGTAAATACCCAGTAGGATGCACTTGCTTCTTAAAAGTGAACGCACACAGGATTCTGGTTAGTCATCTTGCTTGGAGAAACTCTCAAGAGGAAGATCGGTAGAACAAATTATAGACAGCTCTCAACAACAGATTTTCACGGTGTTGCAACTGATACTTTGTTTTTAAAAAGATTTTGAGAGAGAGAAAGAGGGAGAGAGAGTGAGCACAAGTCGGGGGAGATGCAGAGAGGGAAGGAGAGAGACAAGCAGACTCCATGCTGAACGCAGAGCCCGATGTGGGGCTTGATCTCACAACCCTGAGATCATGACCTGAGCTGAAATCAAGAGTTGGGCAGGCACTCAACTGACTGAGCCACCCAGGCACCCTGCAACTGATCCTTAATCATCTCACTTCTACTATCCCATCCTAGTTTCCCTTCACCCTTGACTACAACCTCTGCTGGACTAGGTGGCTTACTTGGAGGGATGATCCAGATCCGCACCCGAGTCTGAACACCTGGTCAACATGCCCTTCTCAGGATACAGCTGCTACATTTATTTATCAACAAAATTGGGGAGATATCCCAAAGGATCTGAGTGCCAAATGTCTTCTCTGCCCTCACGGTACAACAGAAGCCCCACATCCTCTGGCACAGGATCACCTATGCCAGAAGCCAGGGTGACTTCTTTCCTCAGGTGCTGGTCTCATAGCAATCATAAAGGTCAATGGGACCCTTACTTTGCTGGCAAGTGTTCCCCCTCTGGAAACTAGAGCTTTTAGGTTATTTTGTGTGCTTTCCTCCCAAGAGCCCACGACCCATCTTATATTAACACTTGTGAAGGCAACCATTCTAGACTATAGGTGGGAGCATCAATGCTTTGACAATACCCAAGACAGTACAGTAACTGATAGAATTCGGTGTAGATTCTGAGAAGCAAAAGCAGTGAACAGTTCTGGATAGCTTCCATTTGCCCCAGTGGACCCACTTTTTCTACCTTGTTGAACCTAGTAACGTTAACCAATATGAGCTACATCAATGGGCTTCCTTGCCTTATGGCCTCTGGTTGGGTTTGGTCAATGGGGAGCCTGGGCATGAAATCAGAAGGATGAAAGAAGATGAAGTCTAGCTCTGGCTATTTCTTGCAGAATGTGGGGCTGGATGCTACCCCTTACCTCCCAGCTCCTGGAATGCAGTTCTCTCCTGTCTCTGGATTTCAGTAATTGTTCCCTTCTCTTGTCCTTTCAGGCTCAGGGATGTTAATAGAGCCCTGCCCTTACCAGCTACTAGGTACCAAACATTTCTTGTGGTTTCCCTATATCCTGTCCACAATGCAGTGAGTAACCCCTTTATGAAAACTCTACTTGAATTGTCCTCATCTGTGTCAGTTGTTTTCCGTTGGGACTCTGACTGATATGCCCACTCATTCCAAGTATAAGAAAATGTCCTAATGTGACCCATAAAACCCAAGATCAGGATCCACCACGTCTCTGACCACATCATCTTCTACCACACCTTCACTATCCCCAACTTGTTCTACTCCAGTCTCATTGGCTTCTATGCTGTGGGACTTTGCATGCCAAGACTGCTCTTGCTACACAATTTCATGACTCACTGTCTCAACTCATTAAGGCTGCTGCTCAAGTGTCCCTTAACTAAGAGGCTTTCCCTTCCTATTTTATATACAATGGCAAGATCCCAATCCCCCTCAGCTATTTTATAATGCTTTGCTTTTCTGCTCAACACTTATATTAGCATGTTTTGATTCTTCTATAATCTGTCTTTCCCCCATTAGAATGTAAGTGCTTCAATGGCAAAACTTGAGTTTCATTCATTGCTATAAACACCAGTGTCTTAAACAGTGCCTGGCATATAGATTATACTCAGTAGATAGACTAGTGGTTAAGAGCATGGATTGTCTGGGTTCAAATCTGGGCTCTACCATTTACTAGCCAGGGAGCTCAGGCAAGTTACAGGTATACCATGTTAGTTTTCTCTACTGTAAAATGGGGATAATAATAGTACATACTTCCTTAAGCTTATATTGAGTACTCAATAATATCCATAAGGCATTGGGAAGAGTGCCTCATCTATAGGAAGGGCTATGTAAATGTTTAGTCATTTATTAATGTGTTGAAATAATCCACTATAAAAAAATGATCCCAACATAAAAAGGAACAATTCACAAGAAAAAAAAAACCCTAATCCTGAATGTACTTATACATCAAAATATATAAAGAAAAAGATGACAGAAATGACAAAAAAAGTGTGAATCCATATCCATAGCAGAAGACTTTAATACATATCTACCACTAAATAAATTTGAGGACAAAAATCTCAATGTACATACTATATCTGAAAACACAATTAGCTGAGTTAATGGGCATATACTCCACATCTAAAACTTAGAGAATATACATTATTTTCAAAGAAACATGAAACACTTATAAAATGTGACCAACAAATAGGTTTACTAGTTAGATATTGCATTCAGCTGGACATGAACAGACTACCACCTCAAAAACAAACCAAAAAAAAAAAAAAAAGACTTTGGCTTCAACCAGTTAGAGGTTACTTTTAATCATATAGGACAAGTCTGGGAACAAGCAGTCCAGAGCTGATTCCACCAATCAGAAGTTTTGGGGGAGCCCATATCATTGTGATTTTTTGCTGCCCTATGGTTTCTGTCATCATGATCAAAACAGAGCTCTTCCAACTCTTGGCCTTGAGTCCACTTTCAAGAGAAAGAATGGGTAAGACGAACAGGATATAGGTGAGGCAAACAAGCCAGATGATGTTCTTCTCCCCAGGGACTTCTACCTACTTCTCGTGGTCAGCAGAGTAAGGCAATAGCCCTCTGAGCTTCAAAGAAGCCTTGCAGATTGAGTATTTTCAATCCTACTCATTGACAACTTGAACAACAACAAAAACATTTTTAAAAAGGAAATAAGTAGGGGAGAATGGACATTGGGAAAGAAGCTGAACAAAATGCCATACTAGGGTAGAAAGATAAAAAAGAATCAGCATCATAAACTCCACTTACCTGACAAAGATGCCATTAAACTAGAAAAAGTATATTGTAAGTAGAATCTAGTTTCCACTACGATAAACAAATTCACTCAGGAGATATTCAGAAATGCCTTTCTGGATATGCTACGTACTGACATTTTAAAAGAGTAAATTACAGCAAACATATTACATACAAAACTATGGGACATAACTTAAGGTTTATTTTTGGGTACGGCTATAGATATGTGTTTATACTAAAACAAAAAGACTGAAAACTAACGTACTAGTGGCCCAATCTTAGGATGAGACATTGATAAAGGTAATCCCACACTCACTATTTATTCTTTCGGTTCCTAGTTTATTTTGTGGCCACTCAGTAAAGAGCTGAGGCATCCTCATACTGACTACTTCTCTAGGGTCTGCCTCCAATGTAAGTTCTCACAAATCAACAAAGAATCACTGCAAGATTTTTCCAAATTAATACACTGACAAGTTTTGCATCCAGAGAAAACTTCGTATTTTTCCTACTGTACGAGGTATTATTCAAGGCATTCCCTCAGTCTTTATATTCACGAGTGTCTGCAGTGAATTCTCAGTTTCCTAAGGAATGTGGAAAAATGACTTTCCGGGACCGATGACATTCAACAGGACCTTCTCTCCGGGATAAATCCTCATGCTTCTTAGAAACTGAGAGAACATTCAAGGCTTTCCCACAGCAATTGTGTTCAGATTATCTCCCCATCTTGTGCTCAGTAATGCAAACACTTGTGCTGGAGGGTTTTCCACCTTCTTTCTATGAATATTCCTCTGTAGTGATTTCTTACATGTCCTCTCAGGGATGGGTGTCCCTGAAGGCTTTTGCACTCTGATGATATTCATAAGGTTTTCTCCTCAGTGTGAACTGTCATGTGACTCCCTAGAAATATCACGAAGGCTTTCCTACAGCTACTGCATTCCTCAGGTTTCTCCCCGGAAGTAATCTTTTGTGCACGTTAGGGTGAGTCTGAGTTGAAAGCTTACCACAAAGATTGCACGCTTGCGGTTTCTCTCCAGAGTGAATTAACATGAGTTGGCGAAGGCTCCTTCATATAGAATAGACTGAAAGAATGAGAATGGCAAGCTTCTCAGATGGTTCCTTACGATCTGTCTCCTACTCTACACACCCTGTGTAGTTTCTTTCCACATTGTGTGAGCAATACAGTCTGGAAGAAGTGATCATATGTCCTTCTGAGGCTAGGTTGAAAAAGACAATGTGGCTTGTGCGTTAGCTCTCCCACAGATCAAATGCTTTGGGAGGAACCTGCTGCTACATCATAAAGATACTTAGCCCTGTGGAGAGTGAGGTAACGAAGGTTCCCTGCCAACAACTGGCATTAACCTGCCAGACATGTGAGTGATCCACTTTGGAAGTAGATTCTTCAGCAGTAAAGCCTCAGATGAGTGTTGCTCCAACTGACTTCTTGACCTCACTTCATGACAGATCCTGAGCCAGAACTACACAGCTAAGCCGCTTCCAAATTCCTGACCTACAGAAACTGTGAGATAATTAATGTACGTTGTCTGAAGCCACTATGGTTTGGAGGGAAATTTGTAATGGAGCAACAGATAACTCATACATCCAGTGAGTTACCATCAGTTGTCTGAGAATTAAGAAATCAATGACTGCTTTCCTAGTTATTGTATTCATATCCACCTATTATGAATTCTCTTGTGCACAGAAAGGTAAGAGTTAGTGGTGAAAGATTTTCCACAATGATTACATTCATAGGGTTTTTCTCCAGTGTGAGTTCTCACGTGTTTCTTAACAGCTGAGAGATTATTAAATGCTTTCCCACAGTTACTGCATTCATAGGGTTTCTCTCCAGTATGAATTCTCTTGTGCACAGTAAGAGAAAAGCTACTGCTGAAGGATTTTCCACACTGATTACACTCGTAGGGTTTTTCTCCAGTATGAGTTCTCATGTGCTGTGTCAGATATGAGCTCTTCCTAAAGGCTTTCCCACAATCGTGGCACTCATAAGGTTTCTCCCCTGTATGAATACTATTGTGCCCAGTAAGGGAGGACCTCGTGCTGAAGGCCTTGCCACACTGATTACATTCATGGTGATTCTCTCTCGTATGAATTCTCTTGTGGCTTTTGAGGTTACAACTAGTGCGAAAAACATGAAAACACTGATTACATTCATAGGGTTTTTCTCCAGTGTGAATTCTCACGTGCAGTCTAAGGGATGAGGGATCATTGAAGGCTTTCCCACAGTCATTGCATTCATAGGGTTTCTCCCCATTATGTATTCTCTTATGAATAGTAAGGTAAGATCTACTGCTAAAGGATTTGCCACACTGATTACAGTCATAGGGTTTTTCTCCAGTATGAATTCTCTTGTGCTGAGTGAGGTTAGATTTTGTGCTGAAGACTTTAAAGCACTGATTACATTCGTTGAGTTTCACTCCAAGATGATTTCTTTCCTGTTGATTAAGAGATGAATGATAACTATAATTTATAGTATTTTTAATATTCAATTAATTTTATGCATATGAACTCTTTCCCAGGAATTCTGTTACATTATTACAATTGATGTTTTGGCTATTTTCAGTGCTTGTATATGGCTTCTGCCCAGTCTGAGCTCTTAGAAGTTAAAAAAGATGGATGCTTTGCCACAAGTCCTTATCATATTCATAGAACATCTTCTGATAAACTCTGGTAAACCACTTTGTATTTCAACAGTCAATATCTTAGTCACATTTAAGGAAATATTTACTTGTGGAAACTCCCAGTGAAGAAACAAGTTTGGAGCTAACTTATAGTTTTCTCCAAATTCACAACTTTTCACAGTATCTCTCCAGAGACACAATTTCATATTGTGTAAATGACTTTCCTTTAATGACTCTGTTTACTTTGTGACTTTCCTAACTTATTCTCCTACTGTGAAAAACCAGAAATCAGCCATGTTAGTCTTACCGCTTTTATACCATTGGAATGTTCTTTTCTAAAATCATGCTTCTTAGGAGTTAACCATTTGGCTTTAAGTACAGTCTCCAAATCTGGGAAAAAAAAAAAAAAAAAAGAAATTTAAGTTGATGGAGAAAAGAAATAGTAAAGTGCACACATGAGTAAACACAGACTCTGAGGGATCAGCATTTTTGAGGAGGTTTGCCATGCAAGGGATAAGAGTATGAAAACTATAGATATTTAAAAAGTGGTTTTGAAGGATTAAGACTGATCAGAGATTTACAGAAGAAGGGATTATCAGGAATGCAAAGTAGGAAGGCACTGGACTAAGTGTTCATATGAGATTTACTTAAAAAGGAAAAGGACTATTATAGCATTGTATGGTGACAGATGGTAGCTACACTTGTGGTAAGCAGAGTATAACTTACAAACTTGTCAAGTCACTACACTGTACACCTGAAACTAATGTAACACTGTATGTAACTACACTTCAGTTAAAAAAAAGAAGGAAAAGAGGTATGTCTTTTTTTTCCCCATCTGACTCCAAGGTAACCTATGAGATGTTGAAGAGAAAGGTAAAAAGGAAAGAAAGAACGTACACAAGGAAGCTCATACCCAACGTTCTTGGCCATCTTGGTCAGAGAAGAGTATGTTGTACAAACTTCCCTGTTGGACATTTCCTAAATGTAATACTCCCATGCCCCAAATCACTGGCCAGAGCTATTCCTCAAAAAGACTCATATCCACCTGTCCACCTGGTGCTCACCTGGACAGGTGCCTGGAAGAATTCCTCGCTCCTCTGTCATCACTTTGTCTTCTTGCTCCAAATGGCAGATCAGACTGGGTTTACCAATATGATACCCTATTCATGGAGACAAGACACACGGCGTTGGGTTACTGTACAGGTGACAAGCAACCCCGTGAAACTGGAGCCAACGATTCTGAAGATGATCAAGTACGACTTTTGCAGCAGTGGAATAACTACACATAAATTGTAATGAATATAGTAACTCCCAAGAAACCAAAATTCAAGCACACTCAATATCCAGGTGACAGGACATAAACAGTCCCAAAGTTCATGTCCAAGTTTACATACATACTTCAGAAGCTCTAAAGCTTTTAACCATGGAGAATATAAAGTCAGGGTAAGGAAGAGCTATTCAGTTCACAGGGATGGCATCAGACAGAAAGCTCCAGGAGGGTGGGGACCACGTCTGTCTCATTCATCACTGTATGATGAATACACTGTATTCCTAAACCCAGCATAGACCCAGGGACTCAGAAGTGCTTCAGAAAGACCGGTGAGAAGTAACAACAGTGAAAACTGAGGGATACTGAACCAGAAGTCCATAACTCTACAAAAACAGTGAATAAAGTGGGGAAAACCATTAGAATCAGCTTTATCAGAACTTTGGAAACTTATCAAAAGTTTACAGCAACTTGGAAAATGTTTAATCAAGAACAACAACCAGCTGACATTTTCACTAACCCTTGTCTCATCCTCTATTCCCTGCTTTGGCTGTGACCTTGAAGATCACAGCCCACATTCCTACTAGCAGAAGGAGCAGGATGGACCTTATTCTCAAAATTCTGTGGTTGTTTGTTTTGATCTTTCTGAAGGTTTGACTCAAAGGGCTTGCCTTTATCTAATCTCAAACTCTCCGCGGGCTGTGCTGGGGACTCAGGGGGCATGTGCTGAATACATTTCAAGGCAAATATATTAGCCACACTGCCTGAGGCCTATGAAACAGTACAGGAAAACAAAAGACTAACCAAGGAGCTTGGGAGGAAAGTGAGGAATAAAATGTTTTGGGGAATTTTTAAAAGTTTCCCTCCCATTTCTTTGAATCTAAGAAGGCCAGGATTGGGCACATGCTCAGAAAAGAAAATGAAAATTATGGCAGAGTTGTAAACTGCCTGCTGATTTTGAAGGTATGTCCCTATACACACACACAGAACACATCTGCAGAGACCACAGGTTTTTTACTTTTTGTTTGAGGCCTTCAAGAAAATCTCTGACAAACTACTAGCTAACCATGAGGTTAACATAAGTCTTCAGGGACCACACATGACAAATACAGACATTACAAAATTAATTCAGGAGTATCATTAAACATACATACGACAAGCAACAACAACAGATTTTGGTGATGGGGAAAAATCCGATTCCAGAATTGCCATATAATAACATTCCAAATGTCCATTTTTCAACAACAAAATTTTGAGGCAGGCAAAGAAACAAAAGTGTGGCCCATTACAGAAAAAAAAAATTCCTCCCTGAGGAAGCCCAACCACCAGACTTCTAGTCAAAGAATTTAAATCAACTATTTTAAAGTACATCAAAGACCAAAAGAAAACTGTGTATAAAGAATAAAGGAAACCATAAGGATGAATTCTCATGAAATAGAATACATGTTAAAGAAATAGAAATTACAAAAAGAAACTACATAGAAATTTTGGAGTTGAAAAGTACAAAAACTGATATGAAAAAGTCAGAAGAGGTGTCCAACAGCATATGTGAGCAGGCAGAAGAAAGAATCAATAAGCATGAAGACAGGACAATTTATATTACACCTCACTGGAAGAACAGAAAGAAAAAAAGAATGAAAAAAATATGAACAGAGCCCTAAAGACCTGTGGGATACCATCCAACATACCAACACACATATCATGGGAGTTCCTTAAGTGGAGAAGAGAATGAGGTAGAAAGAATATTTGAAGAAATAATGGCCAAAACCTTCCAAAAAACTGACGAAAGACACAAATGTACACAACCAAGAAGCTTAAGAAACCTCAAGTAGGCTAAACTGAGAGACACAGAAATCACTAGCATATCTGTCCTACAAGAAATGCTAATGGGAGACTTTCAGACTGAAATGAAAGGATAATGGTTATTAACTCAAATCCACACAAAGAAATAAAGAACCTGACAAATGAAAATATATAAGCCAATAATAATTATATTTTTGGCTTGAAATTCTCCTCTTTTTCTTATATGACTTACAAGAGGAATGCCTAAACCAATAATTATGGATCTATGTTAACGGGCCCACAAGGTATAAAGATGTAATTGATGACAAAGCAATATAAAGGGGTGTCTGTGTGCGCACCTATACAAGAGCAAAAATTTCGTATGCTATTGAAACAAAATTGGTACTAAATCAAAATAGATTGCTGTAAGTTAAAATGTTAATCATAATCCCCAGGACAATCATTAAAAAAAAAAAAATAAGAAAAACAAAAAGAAATGAGAGGGAATCAAAATGGTCCCTTAGGAAACATCTAATACAAAAATAACAGTGAAAGAACTGAGGAACAAAAATGGTATAGGACATGTAGAAAATAGCAAGATGATCTACGTGGGTCTTTATCAGTAATTACCTTAAATGTAAATGGATTAATCTGTCCAATTATAAGGCAGATTTTGGCAGAATAGGTAAGAAATATCCAATTATATGCTATCCGTAAAAGATTCAATTTACATTATTCAATTACATTACTCAATTTACATCTAAACACACTAAGAGGTTGAAAGTCAACAGATAGAAAAATATATTCCATGCAAAGAGAAGCCAAAAGAGAATGTAGCTACGTTAACTTCAGGCAAAACAGACTTTAAGACAAAAACTGTTACGAGACACAAAGATACTATTTAATGATAAAAAGGTCAATTCATCCAGAAGATGTAACAATTACAGACCAATAACAACAGAATTCTACAATATTAAATTTCAAACTGACAGAATTGAAGGGAGAAAGAAATAGAGAGTTCTACAATAGTTGCAGACTTGAACACCCCACTTTGAACAATGGGTAGAACAACTAGTTAGAAGGTTAACAAGGAAAAAGAGTACTTAAACAACCCTACAAACTAACTAGACCTAACAGACATATAAAATACTCCGCTTCACAACAGAATACACATTCATCTCAAGTGCACATGGAACATTCTCCAGAACAGACAGATCATGTTAGGCCATAAAATGAGCCTGAATAAATTTAAAAACAGTGAAATCATACAAAGTATTTTCTCTGAATATAATAGAATCAAATAAAAAATTAGTAACAGAAAGATGTGTATTGGAAAACTTAATATTGCTAAGGTGACAGTATTAGCCAAAGCGATCTACAGTTTCAGTGCAATCATTACCAAAACTCCAACAGCATTTACTTGCAGAAATGGACACACCCGAGCCTCAAATTCATATGGATTTGCAAAGGATCCCAAATAGACAAAAGAGTCTTGAAAAAGAACAAAATAGGAACTCTCACACTTCCTGACATCAAAACTTACGTCAAAGCCAGAGTAACGGACACCCTGCAGTACTGGCACAAGGATAGACACAGAGATCAATGGAATAGGACTGAGTGAATTTAAACTCATACGTCTGAGGTCAATTTTTGACATGGGAGTAAAAACAGTTCAATGGGGAAAGAACAGTCTCCTACAGAAATGCTGGGCAACTGGGTAAACACATGCAAAAGAATGAAACTGGTACTTTCTCCCAGACATATGGCAAATTAACTGAAAAAGGACCAAAGACTTAACTGAAGAGAAACTAGAAAAATTCTTGGAAGAAAACATAGGGGTAAATGTTCACAGCCTTGGTGGATCTGGCAATAATTTCTTAGGTATGATAAAGCAAAAAAAGAAAAAATAGATAGGACTTTATCAAAATTAAAACTTTCTCTGACGGACTTATTTTGCTTAGCACAAAACTCTCTAGCTCCATCCACTTGTTGCAAATGGCGAGATTCATTCTCTTGTATGGCTGAGTAATGTTCCATTGTATATATATACCACATCTTTATCCATTCATCAGTCGATGGACATTTGGGTTCTTTCCATAATCTGGCTGTTGTTGATAATGCTGCTGTAAACACTGGGGTGCATGTGCCCCTTTGAATCAGTTTTTTGGTACCCTTTAGATACTTAGGAGTGCAATTGCTGAGTCATAGTTCTATTTTTAACTTTTGAGGAAACTCCATTCTGTTTTCCAGAATGGCTGTACCAGTTTGCCATTCCCACCAACAGAGCAAGAGGGTTCCCCTTTCTCCGCATCCTCACCAACACCTGTTGTTTCTTGTGTTGTTGATTTTAGCCATTCTGACAGGTGTGAGGTGATATCTCATTGTAGTTTTGATTCGTATCTCCCTGATGATGAGTGATGGTGAGCATCTTTTCATGTGTCTGTTGACCATCCAGATGTCTTCTTTGGAAAAATATGACTTCAGTCATATGTGGAATTTAAGAAACAAAACAAACAAGCAAAGGGGGGGCGGTAGGAGACACACAAACCAAGAAACAGACTCTTAACTATGGAGAACAAACTGATGGTTACCAGAGGGGTGGTGGGTGGGGAGTTGGGTTAAATAGGTGATGGGCTTAAAGGAGGGCACTTGGGATGAGCACTGGGTAATGTAATGGAAGTGCTGAATCACTGTATTGTACACCTGAAACTAATGTAACACTGTATGTTAGCTAACTGGAATTTAAATAAAAACTTAAAAAAATAATTAAAACTCTTGTGTGTCATAGGACACTATCAAGAAAATGAAAATATACCACCAAATGGGAGAAATTATTTCCAAATCGTATTTTGGATAAGGGACTGGTATCCAAAATATACAACCAATTTTTATAATCCAAGAACAAAAGATAAACCGAATTTCAAACTGGGCCAAGGACTTGGAATAGACACTTCTCCACGGGAGATCTGCAAACAGCCAACTAGTACGTGAAAAAGTGCTCAAGGTCATTAGTCATGAGGGAAATGCAAATCAAAATGACGATGAAATCCCACTTTGTAACCATGAGGACGGCTACCACCAGAAAAACAAATGTTGGGAGGGCGCCTGGGAGACTCAGTCGTTGGGCGTCTGCCTTCGGCTCGGGTCATGATCCCAGGGTCCTGGGATCGAGCCCCACATCGGGCTCCCTGCGCTGCGGGAAGCCTGCTTCTCCCTCTCCCACTCCCCCTGCTTGTGTTCCCTCTCTCACTGTGTCTCTCTCTGTCAAATAAATAAATAAAATCTTTAAAAAAAAAAAAAAAGAAAAGAAAAACAAATGTTGGGGAAGAGGTGGAGAAATTAGAACCCTCACACCCTGGTGCAGCTGCGTGGAAAATGGTTTGGCGGCTCCTCAAAAAGCTAAACATAGTAACATCTGACTCAGCATTCCTCTCCTAGATGCATACCCAACCAAAGGGGAAACGTGTCGGGACAACAACCTGGACACAAATATTCACAGCAGCGCCGCTTGTAAACAGCCAGTCAGTGGAAACCCCCCAAATGTTTATCAACCAATGAGTGAATTTTAAAAATGTGGTGTATCCATAAAGTGGCACGTTATTCGGTCACGACGAGGAATAATGAGCTGGTACAGGCCACACCATAGCTGGGCCTTTAACCATCATGCTGCCCGAAAGAAGCCAGACCAAAGAGATCATATCTTTTAGAATTCCAATGATATGAAATGTTCTCAAGAAGCACAGCAAACAGAAGGCAAATTAGTGGTTGGCCGCAGGGGGCGGTGGGGAAGCTACCCGGGACTGAGCACTTCCAGGGGAGGGGCTGAGAGCTGATGACAATGTCTCACATTTGGCTGCACGACAATGCCAATCTATCAAAAGCTGCTGAACTGTACGCTTTAAAACAGTTACAGTGGTGAATTTTATGGTATGTGAATGTCACGTCAATTAAAAGAAAAAAAAGGACAAAAGGAAGTCTTGTCACCTGAGTCATTCAAGACATGCAGGGCTGAGGTGGGGCTTACCCAGCGATGCCAGGTTCCTGCAGTTCTCCCGCATCACGTCTCTGTACAGTGTTCTTTGAGAAGGGTCCAGCAGTGCCCACTCCTCCTGCGTGAACTCCACGGCCACATCCTCGAAGGTCACCAAGTCCTGAGCCGTCACAAGCATCATGGCTTAGCCAAGGACCACCCCCACCAAGTTGACAGAAGGACAGGAGTAGAAATAGGCTGGAACCCCAAGCACAAGATGTACGGGCAGGGTTCTGAGCTCTGCTCTCCACTGCCCCTGGGCTCAGCCTGCAGGGCTCCTCTCCTGCCTACTGACGCCCACTCCCAAGGTGAAATGTACCTCTAACACGTAGGTGAGTCCCTTATTCCAGTGAGACCGTGGAGTCCTGCAGTCTTATTTCCCTCGATCTCAGGGCTGAGCATAGGCCGGGGACATGGCAGATGTCAGAGAAATACTTGGTAAATGAATGAGTGATTGCCCCACAGCCATCATCAATTACTTGAGTCTAGGACACCTGAGTTACCTTGCCCTTAAAACTCTCAGTGGAACATGATGTAGCCAGTGACCCTGGAGGAAGCTCTGCCATGTAGAAAATGTTGACAAACACCGCTGCTGGCTGGGCAGCCCCTCGGCCCCTACGAGATGCCTGGAGACCCTGCGCTGGCTGAGACCTGGTTTGGCTGTGGGGCTCCAGGTCACTGAGAAATAGCTGATCAAAGGAATAATGATTTGGAAAGAGGAATATGTGACTCACCGGTAACCAGCTTGTCAGAAAGCCATGAACCAACCCTTCCTCCTCTGTGCATCCTTTTTGAGGAGAGGCTGAGTACAGGGAAGACTGAGCTGGAGAAGAAAAGAGTCGGGAAGAGTCCAGGATTGCTCTATATTCTAGCACTCACCAGTTTGGAGGCTTCCTCACCTACCTGTAATTGACCATACCCCAACACACAC